>NW_027043090.1:0-300000 GCF_036013475.1 Columba livia
AGAAAGAAGTAAGAAAGAAGTAAGAAAGAAGTAAGAAAGAAAGAAAGAAGAAAGAAAGAAGAAAGAAAGAAGTTAGAAAGAAGTAAGAAAGAAGTAAGAAAGAAGTTAGAAAGAAGCAAGAAGAAGAAGTAAGAAAGAAGTAAGAAAGAAGTAAGAAAGAAGTAAGAAAGAAGTAAGAAAGAAGTAAGAAAGAAGAGAAGAAAGAAGTAAGAAAGAAGTAAGAAGAAGAAGAAGAAAGAAGTAAGAAAGAAGAAGAAAGAAGTAAGAAGAAGAAGAAAGAAGTAGAAGAAAGAAAGAAGTAAGAAAGAAGTAAGAAAGAAGTAAGAAAGAAGTAAGAAAGAAGTAGAAGAAGAAGAAAGAGTAAGAAAGAAGAAAGAAAGAAGTAAGAAAGAAGTAAGAAAGAAGTAAGAAGAAAGAAGAAGAAAGAAAGAAGTAAGAAAGAAGTAAGAAGAAGTAAGAAGTTAGAAAGGATAAGAAAGAAGTAAGAAAGAAGTAAGAAAGAAGTAAGAATGTAGTAAGAAAGAAGTAAGAAAGAAGAAAGAAAGAAGTAAGAAAGAAGAAAGAAAGAAGTAAGAAGAAGTAAGAAAGAAGAAAGAAAGAAGTAAGAAGAAGTAAGAAAGAAGAAAGAAAGAAGTAAGGAAGAAGAAAGAAAGAAGAAAAGAAGTAAGAAAGAAGTAAGAAAGAAGAAAGAAAGAAGAAAGAAAGAAAGAAGAAAGAAGAAGAAAGAAGTAAGAAAGAGAAAGAAAGAAGTAAAGAAGTAGAAAGAAGTAAGAAGAAAGAAGAAAGAAAGAAGTAAGAAAGAAGTAAGAAGAAGTAAGAAAGAAGTAAGAAAGAAGTAAGAAGAAGAAGAAAGAAAGAAGAAAAGAAAGAAGAAAGAAAGAAGTAAGAAAGAAGTAAGAAAGAAGTAAGAAAGAAGTAAGAAAGAAGTAAGAAAGAAGTAAAGAAGTAGAAAGAAGTAAGAAAGAAAGAAGAAAGAAAGAAGAAAGAAGTAAGAAAGAAAGAAGTAAGAAAGAAGAATAAGAAGAAGTAAGAAAGAAGAAAGAAGAAGAAAGAAGTAAGAAAGAAGTAAGAAAGAAGTAAGAAAGAAGTAAGAAAGAAGAAGAAAGAAGTAAGAAAGAAGTAAGAAAGAAGTAAGAAGAAGTAAGAAAGAAGTAAGAAAGAAGAAAGAAGAAGTAAGAAAGAGTAAGAAAGAAGTAAGAAGAAAGAAAGAAGAAAGAAGTAAGAAAGAAGTAAGAAAGAAGTAAGAAAGAAGTAAGAAAGAAGTAGAAGAAGAAAGAAAGAAGTAAGAAAGAAGAAAGAAGAAGTAAGAAGAAGAAGTAAGAAAGAAGTAAGAAAGAAGAAAGAAAGAAGTAAGAAAGAAGTAAGAAAGAAGTAAGAAAGAAGTAAGAAAGAAGTAAGAAAGAAGTAAGAAAGAAAGAAGAAAGAAGTAAGAAAGAAGTTAGAAGTAAGAAAGAAGTCAGAAAGAAAGAAGAAAGAAGTAAGAAAGAAGTAAGAAAGAAGTAAGAAAGAAGAAAGAAAAAGTAAGAAAGAAGAAAGAAAGAAGTAAGAAAGAAGTAAGAAAGAAAGAAGTAAGAAAGAAGAAAGAAGTAAGAAAGAAGTAAGAAAGAAGAAAAAAGAAGTTAGAAAAAAGTAAGAAAGAAGTAAGAAAGAAGAAAGAAAGAATAAAGAAAGAAAGAAGAAAGAAGTAAGAAAGAAGTAAGAAAGAAGCAAGAAAGAAGAAAGAAAGAAGAAAGAAAGAAAAAAGAAAGAAGTAAGAAAGAAGTAAGAAAGAAGTAAAAAAGGAGTAAGAAAGAAGTAAGAAAGAAGTAAGAAAGAAGTAAGAAGGAATGAAGAAAGAAGAAAGAAAGAAGAAAGAAATAAAGAAGAAAGAAGTAAGAAAGAAGTAGAAAGAAGTAAGAAAGAAGTAAGAAAGTAGTTAGGAAGAAGTAAGAAAGAAGTAAGAAAGAAAGAAGAAAGAAAGAAGAAAGAAAGAAGAAAAAAGAAGTTAGAAAGAAGTAAGAAAGAATTAAGAAAGAAGAAAGAAAGAAGTAAGAAAGAAGTAAGAAAGAAGTAAGAAAAAAGTAAGAAAGAATTAAGAAAGAAAGAAGTAAGAAAGAAGTAAGAAAGAAGTAAGAAAGAAAGAAGAAAGAAAGAAGTTAGAAAGAAGTAAGAAAGAAGTAAGAAAGAAAGAAGTAAGAAAGAAGTAAGAAAGAAGTAAGAAAGAAGTAAGAAAGAAGAAAGAAAGAAGTAAGAAAGAAGAAAGAAGAAAGAAAGAATTAAGAAAGAAGTAAGAAAGAAGTAAGAAAGAAGTAAGAAAGAAAGAAGTAAGAAAGAAGTAACAAAGAAGTAAGAAAGAAAGAAGAAAGAAAGAAGAAAGAAAGAAGTTAGAAAGAAGTAAGAAAGAAGTAAGAAAGAAGTTAGAAAGAAGTAAGAAAGAAGTAAGAAAGAAGTAAGAAAGAAGTAAGAAATAAAGAAGTAAGAAGGAATGAAGAAAGAAGTAAGAAAGAAGTAAGAAAGAAGTAAGAAAGAATTAAGAAAGAAGTAAGAAAGAAGTAAGAAGGAATGAAGAAAGAAGTAAGAAAGAAGAAAGAAGAAAGAAAGAAGTAAGAAAGAAGAAAGAAAGAAGTAAGAAAGAAGTAAGAAAGAAGTAAGAAAGAAGTAAGAAAGAAGTAAGAAAGAAAGAAGAAAGAAGTAAGAAAGAAGAAAAAAGAAGTTAGAAAAAAGTAAGAAAGAAGTAAGAATGAAGAAAGAAAGAATAAAGAAAGAAAGAAGAAAGAAGTAAGAAAGAAGTAAGAAAGAAGCAAGAAAGAAGAAAGAAAGAAGAAAGAAAGAAAAAAGAAAGAAGTAAGAAAGAAGTAAAAAAGGAGTAAGAAAGAAGTAAGAAAGAAGTAAGAAGGAATGAAGAAAGAAGAAAGAAAGAAGAAAGAAAGAAAGAAGAAAGAAGTAAGAAAGAAGTAAGAAAGAAGTAAGAAAGAAGTAAGAAAGTAGTTAGAAAGAAGTAAGAAAGAAGTAAGAAAGAAAGAAGAAAGAAAGAAGAAAAAATAAGTTAGAAAGAAGTAAGAAAGAATTAAGAAAGAAGAAAGAAAGAAGTAAGAAAGAAGTAAGAAAGAAGTAAGAAAGAATTAAGAAAGAAGTAAGAAAGAAGAAAGAAAGAAGTAAGAAAGAAGAAAGAAAGAAGAAAGAAAGAAGTAAGAAAGAAGTAAGAAAGAAGTAAGAAAGAAAGAAGTAAGAAAGAAGTAACAAAGAAGTAAGAAAGAAAGAAGAAAGAAAGAAGAAAGAAAGAACTTAGAAAGAAGTAAGAAAGAAGTAAGAAAGAAGTTAGAAAGAAGTAAGAAAGAAGTAAGAAAGAAGTAAGAAAGAAGTAAGAAATAAAGAAGTAAGAAGGAATGAAGAAAGAAGTAAGAAAGAAGTAAGAAAGAAGTAAGAATGAAGTAAGAAAGAAGTAAGAAAGAAGTAAGAAAGAAAGAAGAAAGAAGTAAGAAAGAAGTAAGAAAGAAGTAAGAAAGAAGAAAAAAGAAGTAATAAAGAAGAAAGAAAGAAGTAAGAAAGAAGTATGAAAGAAGTAAGAAAGAAGAAAGAAAGAAAGAAGAAAGAAGTAAGAAAGAAAGTAGTAAGGAAGAAGTAAGAAAGAAGTAAGAAAGAAGTAAGAAAGAAGTAAGAAAGAAGTAAGAAAGAAGAAAGAAAGAAGAAAGAAGTAAGAAAGTAAGAAGTAAGGAAGAAGAAAGAAAGAAGTTAGAAAGAAGTAAGAAAGAAGTAAGAAAGAAGTAAGAATGTATTTAGAAAGAAGTAAGAAAGAATTAAGAAAGTAAGAAGTAAGAAAGAAGTAAGAAAGAAGTAAGAAAGAAAGAAAGAAGAAAGAAAGAAGTTAGAAGAAAGAAAGAAGTAAGAAAGAAGTTAGAAAGAAGAAAGAAGTAAGAAAGAAGTAAGAAAGAAGGAAGAAAGAAGTAAGAACGAAGTAAGAAAGAAGTAAGAAAGAAGTAAGAAAGATGTAAGAAAGAAGTAAGAAAGAAAGAAGAAAGAAGTAAGAAAGAAGTAAGAAAGAAGTAAGAAAGAAGGAAGAAAGAAGAAAGAAAGAAGTAATAAAGAAGAAAGAAAGAAGTAAGAAAGAAGTATGAAAGAAGTAAGAAAGAAGTAAGAAAGAAAGAAGAAAGAAGTAAGAAAGAAAGAAGTAAGGAAGAAGTAAGAAAGAAGTAAGAAAGAAGTAAGAAAGAAGTAAGAAAGAAGTAAGAAAGAAGTTAGAAAGAAGTAAGAAAGAAGAAAGAACTAAGAAAGAAGTAAGAATGAAGTAAGAAAGAAGTAAGAAAGAAGTAAGAAAGAAGTAAGAAAGAAAGAAAGAAGAAAGAAAGAAGAAAGAAAGAAGTTAGAAAGAAGTAAGAAAGAAGTAAGAAAGAAGTTAGAAAGAAGCAAGAAAGAAGTAAGAAAGAAAGAAGAAAGAAGTAAGAAAGAAGTAAGAATGAAGTAAGAAAGAAGTAAGAAAGAAGTAAGAAAGAAGTAAGAAAGAAGTAAGAAGGCATGAAGAAAGAAGTAAGAAAGAAGTAAGAAAGGAGTAAGAAGGAAGAAGGAAGAAAGAGAGATGAAAGAAGAAAGAAAGAAGTAAGAAAGAAGTAAGAACGAAGTAAGAAAGTAGTAAGAAAGAAGTAAGAAAGAAGTAAGAAGAAATGAAGAAAGAAGTAAGAAAGAATTAAGAAAGAAGTAAGAAAGAAGTAAGAAAGGAGTAAGAAAGGAGTAAGAAAGAAGAAAGAAAGAAGTAAGAAAGAAGTAAGAAAGAAGTAAGAAAGAAAGAAGAAAGAAAGAGGAAAGAAAGAAGTTAGAAAGAAGTAAGAAAGAAGTAAGAAGTTAGAAAGGAGTAAGAAAGAAGTAAGAAAGAAGTAAGAAAGAAGTAAGAATGTAGTAAGAAAGTAGTAAGAAAGAAGAAAGAAAGAAGTAAGAAAGAAGAAAGAAAGAAGAAAGGAAGAAGTAAGAAAGATGAAAGAAAGAAGTAAGAAAGAAGTAAGAAAGAAGAAAGAAAGAAGTAAGGAAGAAGAAAGAAAGAGGAAAAAAAGAAGTAAGAAAGAAGTAAGAAAGAAGTAAGAAAGGAAGAAGAAAGAAAGAAGAAAGAAAGAAGTTAGAAAGAAGTAAGAAAGAAGTAAGAAAGAAGTAAGAAAGTAGATAGAAAGAAGTAAGAAAGAAGTAAGAAAGAAAGAAGAAAGAAAGAAGAAAGAAAGAAGAAAAAAGAAGTTAGAAAGAAGTAAGAAAGAATTAAGAAAGAAGAAAGAAAGAAGTAAGGAAGAAGAAAGAAAGAAGTAAGAAAGAATTAAGAAAGAAGTAAGAAAGAAGTAAGAGAGAAAGAAGAAAGAAAGAAGTTAGAAAGAAGTAAGAAAGAAGTAAGAAAGAAAGAAGTAAGAAAGAAGTAAGAAAGAAGTAAGAAAGAAGTAAGAAAGAAGTAAGAAAGAAGAAAAAAGAGCAATAAAGAAGAAAGAAAGAAGTAAGAAAGAAGTATGAAAGAAGTAAGAAAGAAGTAAGAAAGAAAGAAGAAGTAAGAAAGAAAGTAGTAAGGAAGAAGTAAGAAAGAAGTAAGAAAGAAGAAAGAAAGAAGTAAGAAAGAAGTAAGAAAGAAGTAAGAAAGAAGAAAGAAAGAAGAAAGAAGTAAGAAAGAAGTATTAAAGAAGTAAGAAAGAAGTAAGAAAGAAAGAAGAAAGAAGTAAGAAAGAAGTAAGAAAGAAGTAAGAAGGAATGAAGAAAGAAGTAAGAAAGAAGAAAGAAGAAAGAAAGAAGTAAGAAAGAAGAAAGAAAGAAGTAAGAAAGAAGTAAGAAAGAAGTAAGAAAGAAGTAAGAAAGAAGTAAGAAAGAAAGAAGAAAGAAGTAAGAAAGAAGTTAGAAGTAAGAAAGAAGTCAGAAAGAAAGAAGAAAGAAGTAAGAAAGAAGTAAGAAAGAAGTAAGAAAGAAGAAAGAACAAGTAAGAAAGAAGAAAGAAAGAAGTAAGAAAGAAGTAAGAAAGAAAGAAGTAAGAAAGAAGAAAGAAGTAAGAAAGAAGTAAGAAAGAAGAAAAAAGAAGTTAGAAAAAAGTAAGAAAGAAGTAAGAAAGAAGAAAGAAAGAATAAAGAAAGAAAGAAGAAAGAAGTAAGAAAGAAGTAAGAAAGAAACAAGAAAGAAGAAAGAAAGAAGAAAGAAAGAAAAAAGAAAGAAGTAAGAAAGAAGTAAGAAAGAAGTAAAAAAGGAGTAAGAAAGAAGTAAGAAAGAAGTAAGAAAGAAGTAAGAAGGAATGAAGAAAGAAGAAAGAAAGAAGAAAGAAATAAAGAAGAAAGAAGTAAGAAAGAAGTAGAAAGAAGTAAGAAAGAAGTAAGAAAGTAGTTAGGAAGAAGTAAGAAAGAAGTAAGAAAGAAAGAAGAAAGAAAGAAGAAAGAAAGAAGAAAAAAGAAGTTAGAAAGAAGTAAGAAAGAATTAAGAAAGAAGAAAGAAAGAAGTAAGAAAGAAGTAAGAAAGAAGTAAGAAAAAAGTAAGAAAGAATTAAGAAAGAAAGAAGTAAGAAAGAAGTAAGAAAGAAGTAAGAAAGAAAGAAGAAAGAAAGAAGTTAGAAAGAAGTAAGAAAGAAGTAAGAAAGAAAGAAGTAAGAAAGAAGTAAGAAAGAAGTAAGAAAGAAGTAAGAAAGAAGAAAGAAAGAAGTAAGAAAGAAGAAAGAAGAAAGAAAGAATTAAGAAAGAAGTAAGAAAGAAGTAAGAAAGAAGTAAGAAAGAAAGAAGTAAGAAAGAAGTAACAAAGAAGTAAGAAAGAAAGAAGAAAGAAAGAAGAAAGAAAGAAGTTAGAAAGAAGTAAGAAAGAAGTAAGAAAGAAGTTAGAAAGAAGTAAGAAAGAAGTAAGAAAGAAGTAAGAAAGAAGTAAGAAATAAAGAAGTAAGAAGGAATGAAGAAAGAAGTAAGAAAGAAGTAAGAAAGAAGTAAGAAAGAATTAAGAAAGAAGTAAGAAAGAAGTAAGAAGGAATGAAGAAAGAAGTAAGAAAGAAGAAAGAAGAAAGAAAGAAGTAAGAAAGAAGAAAGAAAGAAGTAAGAAAGAAGTAAGAAAGAAGTAAGAAAGAAGTAAGAAAGAAGTAAGAAAGAAAGAAGAAAGAAGTAAGAAAGAAGAAAAAAGAAGTTAGAAAAAAGTAAGAAAGAAGTAAGAATGAAGAAAGAAAGAATAAAGAAAGAAAGAAGAAAGAAGTAAGAAAGAAGTAAGAAAGAAGCAAGAAAGAAGAAAGAAAGAAGAAAGAAAGAAAAAAGAAAGAAGTAAGAAAGAAGTAAGAAAGAAGTAAAAAAGGAGTAAGAAAGAAGTAAGAAAGAAGTAAGAAGGAATGAAGAAAGAAGAAAGAAAGAAGAAAGAAAGAAAGAAGAAAGAAGTAAGAAAGAAGTAAGAAAGAAGTAAGAAAGAAGTAAGAAAGTAGTTAGAAAGAAGTAAGAAAGAAGTAAGAAAGAAAGAAGAAAGAAAGAAGAAAAAATAAGTTAGAAAGAAGTAAGAAAGAATTAAGAAAGAAGAAAGAAAGAAGTAAGAAAGAAGTAAGAAAGAAGTAAGAAAGAATTAAGAAAGAAAGAAGTAAGAAAGAAGTAAGAAAGAAGTAAGAAAGAAGTAAGAAAGAAAGAAGAAAGAAAGAAGTTAGAAAGAAGTAAGAAAGAAGTAAGAAAGAAAGAAGTAAGAAAGAAGTAAGAAAGAAGTAAGAAAGAAGTAAGAAAGAAGTAAGAAAGAAGAAAGAAAGAAGTAAGAAAGAAGAAAGAAAGAAGAAAGAAAGAAGTAAGAAAGAAGTAAGAAAGAAGTAAGAAAGAAAGAAGTAAGAAAGAAGTAACAAAGAAGTAAGAAAGAAAGAAGAAAGAAAGAAGAAAGAAAGAAGTTAGAAAGAAGTAAGAAAGAAGTAAGAAAGAAGTTAGAAAGAAGTAAGAAAGAAGTAAGAAAGAAGTAAGAAAGAAGTAAGAAATAAAGAAGTAAGAAGGAATGAAGAAAGAAGTAAGAAAGAAGTAAGAAAGAAGTAAGAATGAAGTAAGAAAGAAGTAAGAAAGAAGTAAGAAAGAAAGAAGAAAGAAGTAAGAAAGAAGTAAGAAAGAAGTAAGAAAGAAGAAAAAAGAAGTAATAAAGAAGAAAGAAAGAAGTAAGAAAGAAGTATGAAAGAAGTAAGAAAGAAGAAAGAAAGAAAGAAGAAAGAAGTAAGAAAGAAAGTAGTAAGGAAGAAGTAAGAAAGAAGTAAGAAAGAAGTAAGAAAGAAGTAAGAAAGAAGTAAGAAAGAAGAAAGAAAGAAGAAAGAAGTAAGAAAGTAAGAAGTAAGGAAGAAGAAAGAAAGAAGTTAGAAAGAAGTAAGAAAGAAGTAAGAAAGAAGTAAGAATGTATTTAGAAAGAAGTAAGAAAGAATTAAGAAAGTAAGAAGTAAGAAAGAAGTAAGAAAGAAGTAAGAAAGAAAGAAAGAAGAAAGAAAGAAGTTAGAAAGAAGAAAGAAAGAAGTAAGAAAGAAGTTAGAAAGAAGAAAGAAGTAAGAAAGAAGTAAGAAAGAAAGAAGAAAGAAGTAAGAACGAAGTAAGAAAGAAGTAAGAAAGAAGTAAGAAAGATGTAAGAAAGAAGTAAGAAAGAAAGAAGAAAGAAGTAAGAAAGAAGTAAGAAAGAAGTAAGAAAGAAGGAAGAAAGAAGAAAGAAAGAAGTAATAAAGAAGAAAGAAAGAAGTAAGAAAGAAGTATGAAAGAAGTAAGAAAGAAGTAAGAAAGAAAGAAGAAAGAAGTAAGAAAGAAAGAAGTAAGGAAGAAGTAAGAAAGAAGTAAGAAAGAAGTAAGAAAGAAGTAAGAAAGAAGTAAGAAAGTAGTTAGAAAGAAGTAAGATAGAAGTAAGAAAGAAGTTAGAAAGAAGTAAGAAAGAAGAAAGATCTAAGAAAGAAGTAAGAATGAAGTAAGAAAGAAGTAAGAAAGAAGTAAGAAAGAAGTAAGAAAGAAAGAAAGAAGAAAGAAAGAAGAAAGAAAGAAGTTAGAGAGAGGTAAGAAAGAAAGAAGAAAGAAGTTAGAAAGAAGCAAGAAAGAAGTAAGAATGAAGTATGAAAGAAGTAAGAAAGAAGTAAGAAAGAAGTAAGAAGGCATGAAGAAAGAAGTAAGAAAGAAGTAAGAAAGGAGTAAGAAGTAAGAAAGAAGAAAGAGAGAAGAAAGAAGAAAGAAAGAAGTAAGAAAGAAGTAAGAAAGAAGTAAGAACGAAGTAAGAAAGAAGTAAGAAGAAATGAAGAAAGAAGTAAGAAAGAATTAAGAAAGAAGTAAGAAAGAAGTAAGAAAGGAGTAGGAAAGGAGTAAGGAAGAAGAAAGAAAGAAGTAAGAAAGAAGTAAGAAAGAAGTAAGAAAGAAAGAAGAAAGAAAGAAGAAAGAAAGAAGTTAGAAAGAAGTAAGAAAGAAGTAAGAAGTTAGAAAGAAGTAAGAAAGAAGAAAGAAAGAAGTAAGAAAGAAGTTAAGAAAGAAGTAAGAAAGTAGTAAGAAAGTAGTAAGAAAGAAGAAAGAAAGAAGTAAGAAAGAAGAAAGAAAGAAGAAAGAAAGAAGTAAGAAAGATGAAAGAAAGAAGTAAGAAAGAAGTAAGAAAGAAGAAAGAAAGAAGTAAGGAAGAAGAAAGAAAGAGGAAAAAAAGAAGTAAGAAAGAAGTAAGAAAGAAGTAAGAAAGGAAGAAGAAAGAAAGAAGAAAGAAAGAAGTTAGAAAGAAGTAAGAAAGAAGTAAGAAAGAAGTAAGAAAGTAGATAGAAAGAAGTAAGAAAGAAGTAAGAAAGAAAGAAGAAAGAAAGAAGAAAGAAAGAAGAAAAAAGAAGTTAGGAAGAAGTAAGAAAGAATTAAGAAAGAAGAAAGAAAGAAGTAAGGAAGAAGAAAGAAAGAAGTAAGAAAGAATTAAGAAAGAAAGAAGTAAGAAAGAAGTAAAAAAGAAGTAAGAAAGAAAGAAGAAAGAAAGAAGTTAGAAAGAAGTAAGAAAGAAGTAAGAAAGAAAGAAGTAAGAAAGAAGTAAGAAAGAAGTAAGAAAGAAGTAAGAAAGAAGTAAGAAAGAAGAAAGAAAGAAGTAAGAAAGAAGAAAGAAAGAAGAAAGAAAGAATTAAGAAGGAAGTAAGAAAGAAGTAAGAAAGAAGTAAGAAAGAAGTAAGAAAGAAGTAAGAAAGAAAGAAGTAAGAAAGAAGTAACAAAGAAGTAAGAAAGAAAGAAGAAAGAAAGAAGAAAGAAAGAAGTTAGAAAGAAGTAAGAAAGAAGTAAGAAAGAAGTTAGAAAGAAGTAAGAAAGAAGTAAGAAAGAAGTAAGAAAGAAGTAAGAAATAAAGAAGAAAGAAGTTAAGAAAGAAGTAAGAAAGAAGAAAGAAGTAATAAAGAAGAAAAAAGAAGTTAGAAAGAAGAAAGAAAGAAGTAAGAAAGAAGTAAGAAAGAAGTAAGAAAGAAGAAAGAATGAAGTAAGAAAGAAGAAAGAAAGAAAGAAGAAAGAAGTAAGAAAGAAGTAAGAAAGAAGTAAGAAAGAAGAAAGAAAGAAGAAAGAAAGAAGTAAGAAAGAAGTAAGAAAGAAGAAAGAAAGAAAGAAGAAAGAAGAAAGAAAGAAGTAAGAAAGAAGTAAGAAAGAAGTAAGAAAGAAAGAAGAAAGAAGTAAGAAAGAAAGAAGTTAGAAAGAAGTAAGAAAGAAGTAAGAAAGAAGTAAGAAAGTAGTTATAAAGAAGTAAGAAAGAAGTAGGAAAGAAAGAAGAAAGAAAGAAGAAAGAAAGAAGAAAAAAGAAGTTAGAAAGAAGTAAGAAAGAAGTAAGAAAGAAGAAAGAAAGAAGTAAGAAAGAAGTAAGAAAGAAGTAAGAAAGAAGTAAGAAAGAAGTAAGAAAGAAGTAACAAAGAAGTAAGAAAGAAGAAAGAAAGAAGTAAGAAAGAAGAAAGAAAGAAGAAAGAAAGAATTAAGAAAGAAGAAAGAAAGAAGTAAGAAAGAAGTAAGAAAGTAGTAAGAAAGAAAGAAGTAAGAAAGAAGTAACAAAGAAGTAAGAAAGAAAGAAGAAAGAAAGAAGAAAGAAAGAACTTAGAAAGAAGTAAGAAAGAAGTAAGAAAGAAGTTAGAAAGAAGTAAGAAAGAAGTAAGAAAGAAGTAAGAAAGAAGTAAGAAATAAAGAAGTAAGAAGTTAAGAAAGAAGTAAGAAAGAAGTAAGAAAGAAGTAAGAATGAAGAAAGAAAGAAGTAAGAAAGAAGTAAGAAAGAAGAAAGAAAGAAAGAAGAAAGAAGAAAGAAAGAAGTAAGAAAGAAGTAAGAAAGAAGAGAGAAAGAAGAAAGAAGAAAGAAAGAAGAAAGAAAGAAGAAAGAAAGAAGTAAGAATGAAGTAAGAAAGTAGTTAGAAAGAAGTTAGAAAGAAGAAAGAAGTAAGAAAGAAGTAAGAAAGAAAGAAGAAAGAAGTAAGAACGAAGTAAGAAAGAAGTAAGAAGGAAGTAAGAAAGAAGTAAGAAAGAAGTAAGAAGGAATGAAGAAAGAAGTAAGAAAGAAGTAAGAAAGAAGTAAGAAAGAAGTAAGTAAGAAGTAACAAAGAAGTAAGAAAGAAAGAAGAAAGAAAGAAGAAAGAAAGAAGTAAGAAAGAAGAAAGAAAGAAGAAAGAAGAATGAAAGAAGAAAGAAAGAAGAAAGAAAGAAGTAAGAATGAAGTAAGAAAGTAGTTAGAAAGAAGTAAGAAAGAATTAAGAAAGAAGAAAAAAGAACTTATAAAGAAGTAAGAAAGAAGTAAGAAAAAGTAAGAAAGAAGAAAGAAAGAAGTAAGAAAGAAGAAAGAAAGAAAGAAGTAAGAAGGAATGAAGAAAGAAGTAAGAAAGAAGTAAGAAAGAAGTAAGAATGAAGTAAGAAAGAAGTAAGAAAGAAGTAAGAAAGAAGAAAAAAGAAGTAATAAAGAAGAAAGAAAGAAGTAAGAAAGAAGTATGAAAGAAGTAAGAAAGAAGTAAGAAAGAAAGAAGAAAGAAGTAAGAAAGAAAGTAGTAAGGAAGAAGTAAGAAAGAAGTAAGAAAGAAGTAAGAAAGAAGTAAGAAAGAAGAAAGAAAGAAGAAAGATGTAAGAAAGAAAGAAGTAAGGAAGAAGAAAGAAAGAAGTTAGAAAGAAGTAAGAAAGAAGTAAGAAAGAAGTAAGAAAGTATTTAGAAAGAAGTAAGAAAGAATTAAGAAAGTAAGAAGTAAGAAAGAAGTAAGAAAGAAGTAAGAAAGAAAGAAAGAAGAAAGAAAGAATTTAGAAAGAAGAAAGAAAGAAGAAAGAAAGAAGTTAGAAAGAAGAAAGAAGTAAGAAAGAAGTAAGAAAGAAAGAAGAAAGAAGTAAGAACGAAGTAAGAAAGAAGTAAGAAGGAAGTAAGAAAGAAGTAAGAAAGAAAGAAGAAAGAAAGAAGAAAGAAAGAAGTAAGAAAGAAGAAAGAAAGAAGAAAGAAGAATGAAAGAAGAAAGAAAGAAGAAAGAAAGAAGTAAGAATGAAGTAAGAATGTAGTTAGAAAGAAGTAAGAAAGAATTAAGAAAGAAGAAAAAAGAACTTATAAAGAAGTTAGAAAGAAGTAAGAAAAAGTAAGAAAGAAGAAAGAAAGAAGTAAGAAAGAAGAAAGAAAGAAGTAAGAAAGAAGAAAAAAGAAGTAATAAAGAAGAAAGAAAGAAGTAAGAAAGAAGTATGAAAGAAGTAAGAAAGAAGTAAGAAAGAAAGAAGAAAGAAGTAAGAAAGAAAGTAGTAAGGAAGAAGTAAGAAAGAAGTAAGAAAGAAGTAAGAAAGAAGAAAGAAAGAAGAAAGAAGTAAGAAAGAAAGAAGTAAGGAAGAAGAAAGAAAGAAGTTAGAAAGAAGTAAGAAAGAAGTAAGAAAGAAGTAAGAAAGTATTTAGAAAGAAGTAAGAAAGAATTAAGAAAGTAAGAAGTAAGAAAGAAGTAAGAAAGAAAGAAAGAAGAAAGAAAGATGTTAGAAAGAAGAAAGAAGTAAGAAAGAAGTAAGAAAGAAAGAAGAAAGAAGTAAGAACGAAGTAAGAAAGAATTAAGAAAGTAAGAAGTAAGAAAGAAGTAAGAAAGAAGTAAGAAGGAATGAAGAAAGAAGTAAGAAAGAAGTAAGAAAGAAGTAAGTAAGAAGTAACAAAGAAGTAAGAAAGAAAGAAGAAAGAAAGAAGAAAGAAAGAAGAGAGAAAGAAGAAAGAAAGAAGAAAGAAAGAAGTAAGAAAGGAGTAAGAAAGATGAAAGAAAGAAAGCAGAAAGAAGAAAGGAAGAAGAAAGAAAGAAGTAAGAAAGAAGTAAGAAAGAAGTAAGAAAGAAGTAAGAAAGTAGTTAGAAAGAAGTAAGAAAGAATTAAGAAAGAAGAAAAAAGAACTTATAAAGACGTTAGAGAGAAGTATGAAAAAGTAAGAAAGAAGAAAGAAAGAAGTAAGAAAGAAGAAAGAAGGAAGTAAGAAGGAATGAAGAAAGAAGTAAGAAAGAAGTAAGAATGAAGTAAGAAAGAAGTAAGAAAGAAGTAAGAAAGAAATAAGAAAGAAGTAAGAAAGAAGTAGAAAGAAGTAAGACAGAAGTAAGAAAGAAGAAAGAAAGAAGTAATAAAGAAGAAAGAAAGAAGTAAGAAAGAAGTAAGAAAGAAGTAAGAAAGAAGTAAGAAAGAAGTAAGAAAGAAAGAAGAAAGAAAGAAGAAAGAAGTAAGAAAGAAAGAAGTAAGGAAGAAGAAAGAAAGAAGTTAGAAAGAAGTAAGAAAGTAGTAAGAAAGAAGTAAGAAAGTAGTTAGAAAGAAGTAAGGAAGAATTAAGAAAGAAAGAAGTAAGAAAGAAGTAAGAAAGAAGTAAGAAAGAAATAAAGAAGAAAGAAAGAAGTAAGAAAGAAGTAAGAAAGAAGTAAGAAAGAAGTTAGAAAGAAGTAAGAAAGAAGTAAGAAAGAAAGAAGAAAGAAGTAAGAAAGAAGTAAGAATGAAGTAAGAAAGAAGTAAGAAAGAAGTAGGAAAGAAGTAAGAAAGAAGTAAGAAGGAATGAAGAAAGAAGTAAGAAAGAAGTAAGAAAGGAGTAAGTAAGAAGTAAGAAAGAAGAAAGAGAGAAGAAAGAAGAAAGAAAGAAGTAAGAAAGAAGTAAGAAAGAAGTAAGAAAGAAGTAAGAAGAAATGAAGAAAGAAGTAAGAAAGAATTAAGAAAGAAGTAAGAAAGAAGTAAGAAAGGAGTAAGAAAGAAGTAAGAAAGAAGAAAGAAAGAAGTAAGAAAGTATTTAGAAAGAAGTAAGAAAGAATTAAGAAAGTAAGAAGTAAGAAAGAAGTAAGAAAGAAGTAAGAAAGAAAGAAAGAAGAAAGAAAGATGTTAGAAAGAAGAAAGAAAGAAGTAAGAAAGAAGTTAGAAAGAAGAAAGAAGTAAGAAAGAAGTAAGAAAGAAAGAAGAAAGAAGTAAGAACGAAGTAAGAAAGAAGGAAGAAAGAAGTAAGAAAGATGTAAGAAAGAAGTAAGAAAGAAAGAAGAAAGAAGTAAGAAAGAAGTAAGAAAGAAGTAAGAAAGAAGGAAGAAAGAAGAAAGAAAGAAGTAATAAAGAAGAAAGAAAGAAGTAAGAAAGAAGTATGAAAGAAGTAAGAAAGAAGTAAGAAAGAAAGAAGAAAGAAGTAAGAAAGAAAGAAGTAAGGAAGAAGTAAGAAAGAAGTAAGAAAGAAGTAAGAAAGAAGTAAGAAAGAAGTAAGAATGAAAGAAGAAAGAAAGATGAAAGAAGTAAGAAAGAAAGAAGTAAGGAAGAAGAAAGAAAGAATTTAGAATGTAGTAAGAAAGAAGTAAGAAAAAAGTAAGAAAGTAGTTAGAAAGAAGTAAGAAAGAAGTAAGAAAGAAGTTAGAAAGAAGTAAGAAAGAAGAAAGAAGTAAGAAAGAAGTAAGAATGAAGTAAGAAAGAAGTAAGAAAGAAGTAAGAAAGAAAGAAAGAAGAAAGAAAGAAGAAAGAAAGAAGTTAGAAAGAAGTAAGAAAGAAGTAAGAAAGAAGTTAGAAAGAAGCAAGAAAGAAGTAAGAAAGAAAGAAGAAAGAAGTAAGAAAGAAGTAAGAATGAAGTAAGAAAGAAGTAAGAAAGAAGTAAGAAAGAAGTAAGAAAGAAGAAAGAAGTAAGAAAGAAGTAAGAAAGAAGTAAGAAAGAAGTTAGAAAGAAGTAAGAAAGAAGTAAGAAAGTAGTAAGAAAGTAGTAAGAAAGAAGAAAGAAAGAAGTAAGAAAGAAGAAAGAAAGAAGAAAGAAAGAAGTAAGAAAGATGAAAGAAAGAAGTAAGAAAGAGGTAAGAAAGAAGAAAGAAAGAAGTAAGGAAGAAGAAAGAAAGAGGAAAAAAAGAAGTAAGAAAGAAGTAAGAAAGAAGTAAGAAAGAAAGAAGAAAGAAAGAAGAATGAAAGAAGTTAGAAAGAAGTAAGAAAGAAGTAAGAAAGAAGTAAGAAAGTAGTTAGAAAGAAGTAAGAAAGAAGTAAGAAAGAAGTAAGAAAGAAAGAAGAAAGAAAGAAGAAAGAAAGAAGAAAAAAGAAGTTAGAAAGAAGTAAGAAAGAATTAAGAAAGAAGAAAGAAAGAAGTAAGAAAGAAGTAAGAAAGAAGTAAGAAAGAATTAAGAAAGAAAGAAGTAAGAAAGAAGTAAGAAAGAAGTAAGAAAGAAAGAAGAAAGAAAGAAGTTAGAAAGAAGTAAGAAAGAAGTAAGAAAGAAAGAAGTAAGAAAGAAGTAAGAAAGAAGTAAGAAAGAAGTAAGAAAGAAGTAAGAAAGAAGAAAGAAAGAATTAAGAAAGAAGAAAGAAAGAAGAAAGAAAGAATTAAGAAAGAAGTAAGAAAGAAGTAAGAAAGAAAGAAGTAAGAAAGAAGTAACAAAGAAGTAAGAAAGAAAGAAGAAAGAAGAAAGAAAGAAGTTAGAAAGAAGTAAGAAAGAAGTAAGAAAGAAGTTAGAAAGAAGTAAGAAAGAAGTAAGAAAGAAGTAAGAAAGAAGTAAGAAATAAAGAAGTAAGAAGGAATGAAGAAAGAAGTAAGAAAGAAGTAAGAAAGAAGTAAGAAAGAAGAAAGAAAGAAGAAAGAAGTAAGAAAGCAAGAAGTAAGGAAGAAGAAAGAAAGAAGTTAGAAAGAAGTAAGAAAGAAGTAAGAAAGAAGTAAGAAAGTATTTAGAAAGAAGTAAGAAAGAATTAAGAAAGTAGGAAGTAAGAAAGAAGTAAGAAAGAAGTAAGAAAGAAAGAAAGAAGAACGAAAGAAGTTAGAAAGAAGAAAGAAAGAAGTAAGAAAGAAGTTAGAAAGAAGAAAGAAGTAAGAAAGAAGTAAGAAAGAAAGAAGAAAGAAGTAAGAACGAAGTAAGAAAGAAGTAAGAAAGAAGAAAGATGTAAGAAAGAAGTAAGAAAGAAAGAAGAAAGAAGTAAGAAAGAAGTAAGAAAGAAGTAAGAAAGAAGGAAGAAAGAAGAAAGAAAGAAGTAATAAAGAAGAAAGAAAGAAGGAAGAAAGAAGTATGAAAGAAGTAAGAAGTAAGAAAGAAAGAAGAAAGAAGTAAGAAAGAAAGAAGTAAGGAAGAAGTAAGAAAGAAAGAAGAAAGAAGTAAGAACGAAGTAAGAAAGAAGTAAGAAAGAAGTAAGAAAGATGTAAGAAAGAAGTAAGAAAGAAAGAAGAAAGAAGTAAGAAAGAAGTAAGAAAGAAGGAAGAAAGAAGGAAGAAAGAAGAAAGAAAGAAGTAATAAAGAAGAAAGAAAGAAGTAAGAAAGAAGTATGAAAGAAGTAAGAAAGAAGTAAGAAAGAAAGAAGAAAGAAGTAAGAAAAAAGAAGTAAGGAAGAAGTAAGAAAGAAGAAAGAAAGAAGTAAGAAAGAAGTAAGAATGAAAGAAGAAAGAAAGAAGAAAGAAGTAAGAAAGAAAGAATTAAGGAAGAAGAAAGAAAGAATTTAGAATGAAGTAAGAAAGAAGTAAGAAAGAAGTAAGAAAGTAGTTAGAAAGAAGTAAGAAAGAAGTAAGAAAGAAGTTAGAAAGAAGTAAGAAAGAAGAAAGAACTAAGAAAGAAGTAAGAATGAAGTAAGGAAGAAGTAAGAAAGAAGTAAGAAAGAAGTAAGAAAGAAAGGAAGAAGAAAGAAAGAAGAAAGAAAGAAGTTAGAAATAAGTAAGAAAGAAGTAAGAAAGAAGTTAGAAAGAAGCAAGAAAGAAGTAAGAAAGAAAGAAGAAAGAAGTAAGAAAGAAGTAAGAATGAAGTAAGAAAGAAGTAAGAAAGAAGTAAGAAAGAAGTAAGAAAGAAGTAAGAAGGCATGAAGAAAGAAGTAAGAAAGAAGTTAGAAAGAAGTAAGAAAGAAGTAAGAAGAAATGAAGAAAGAAGTAATAAAGAATTAAGAAAGAAGTAAGAAAGAAGTAAGAAAGGAGTAAGAAAGGAGTAAGAAAGAAGAAAGAAAGAAGTAAGAAAGAAGTAAGAAAGAAGTAAGAAAGAAAGAAGAAAGAAAGAAGAAAGAAAGAAGTTAGAAAGAAGTAAGAAAGAAGTAAGAAGTTAGAAAGAAGTAAGAAAGAAGTAAGTAAGAAGTAAGAAAGAAGTAAGAAAGAAGTAAGAAAGTAGTAAGAAAGTAGTAAGAAAGAAGAAAGAAAGAAGTAAGAAAGAAGAAAGAAAGAAGAAAGAAAGAAGTAAGAAAGATGAAAGAAAGAAGTAAGAAAGAAGTAAGAAAGAAGACAGAAAGAAGTAAGGAAGAAGAAAGAAAGAGGAAAAAAAGAAGTAAGAAAGAAGTAAGAAAGAAGTAAGAAAGAAAGAAGAAAGAAAGAAGAATGAAAGAAGTTAGAAAGAAGTAAGAAAGAAGTAAGAAAGAAGTAAGAAAGTAGTTAGAAAGAAGTAAGAAAGAAGTAAGAAAGAAAGAAGAAAGAAAGAAGAAAGAAAGAAGAAAAAAGAAGTTAGAAAGAAGTAAGAAAGAATTAAGAAAGAAGAAAGAAAGAAGTAAGAAAGAAGTAAGAAAGAAGTAAAACAGAATTAAGAAAGAAAGAAGTAAGAAAGAAGTAAGAAAGAAGTAAGAAAAAAAGAAGAAAGAAAGAAGTTAGAAAGAAGTAAGAAAGAAGTAAGAAAGAAAGAAGTAAGAAAGAAGTAAGAAAGAAGAAAAAAGAAGTAATAAAGAAGAAAGAAAGAAGAAAGAAAGAAGTAAGAAAGAAGAAAGAAAGAAGTATGAAAGAAGTAAGAAAGAAGAAAGAAAGAAGTAAGAAGGAAGTAAGGAAGAAGTAAGAAAGAAGTAAGAAAGAAAGAAGTAAGAAAGAAGTAAGAAAGAAGTAAGAAAGAAGTAAGAAAGAAGTAAGAAAGAAGAAAGAAAGAAGTAAGAAAGAAGAAAGAAAGAAGAAAGAAAGAACTAAGAAAGAAGTAAGAAAGAAGTAAGAAAGAAGTAAGAAAGAAGTAAGAAAGAAAGAAGTAAGAAAGAAGTAACAAAGAAGTAAGAAAGAAAGAAGAAAGAAAGAAGTTAGAAAGAAGTAAGAAAGAAGTAAGAAAGAAGTTAGAAAGAAGTAAGAAAGAAGTAAGAAAGAAGTAAGAAAGAAGTAAGAAATAAAGAAGTAAGAAGGAATGAAGGAAGAAGTAAGAAAGAAGTAAGAAAGAAGTAAGAATGAAGTAAGAAAGAAGTAAGAAAGAAGTAAGAAAGAAAGAAGTAAGAAAGAAGTAACAAAGAAGTAAGAAAGAAAGAAGAAAGAAAGAAGTTAGAAAGAAGTAAGAAAGAAGTAAGAAAGAAGTTAGAAAGAAGTAAGAAAGAAGTAAGAAAGAAGTAAGAAAGAAGTAAGAAATAAAGAAGTAAGAAGGAATGAAGGAAGAAGTAAGAAAGAAGTAAGAAAGAAGTAAGAAAGAAGTAAGAAAGAAGTAAGAAGAAATGAAGAAAGAAGTAAGAAAGAATTAAGAAAGAAGTAAGAAAGAAGTAAGAAAGGAGTAAGAAAGGAGTAAGAAAGAAGAAAGAAAGAAGTAAGAAAGAAGTAAGAAAGAAGTAAGAAAGAAAGAAGAAAGAAAGAAGAAAGAAAGAAGTTAGAAAGAAGTAAGAAAGAAGAAAGAACTTAGAAAGAAGTAAGAAAGAAGTAAGAAAGAAGTAAGAAAGAAGTAAGAAAGAAGTAAGAAAGTAGTAAGAAAGTAGTAAGAAAGAAGAAAGAAAGAAGTAAGAAAGAAGAAAGAAAGAAGAAAGAAAGAAGTAAGAAAGATGAAAGAAAGAAGTAAGAAAGAGGTAAGAAAGAAGAAAGAAAGAAGTAAGGAAGAAGAAAGAAAGAGGAAAAAAAGAAGTAAGAAAGAAGTAAGAAAGAAGTAAGAAAGAAAGAAGAAAGAAAGAAGAATGAAAGAAGTTAGAAAGAAGTAAGAAAGAAGTAAGAAAGAAGTAAGAAAGTAGTTAGAAAGAAGTAAGAAAGAAGTAAGAAAGAAGTAAGAAAGAAAGAAGAAAGAAAGAAGAAAGAAAGAAGAAAAAAGAAGTTAGAAAGAAGTAAGAAAGAATTAAGAAAGAAGAAAGAAAGAAGTAAGAAAGAAGTAAGAAAGAATTAAGAAAGAAAGAAGTAAGAAAGAAGTAAGAAAGAAGTAAGAAAGAAAGAAGAAAGAAAGAAGTTAGAAAGAAGTAAGAAAGAAGTAAGAAAGAAAGAAGTAAGAAAGAAGTAAGAAAGAAGTAAGAAAGAAGTAAGAAAGAAGTAAGAAAGAAGAAAGAAAGAATTAAGAAAGAAGAAAGAAAGAAGAAAGAAAGAATTAAGAAAGAAGTAAGAAAGAAGTAAGAAAGAAGTAAGAAGAAATGAAGAAAGAAGTAAGAAAGAATTAAGAAAGAAGTAAGAAAGAAGTAAGAAAGGAGTAAGAAAGGAGTAAGAAAGAAGAAAGAAAGAAGTAAGAAAGAAGTAAGAAAGAAGTAAGAAAGAAAGAAGAAAGAAAGAAGAAAGAAAGAAGTTAGAAAGAAGTAAGAAAGAAGTAAGAAGTTAGAAAGAAGTAAGAAAGAAGTAAGTAAGAAGTAAGAAAGAAGTAAGAAAGAAGTAAGAAAGTAGTAAGAAAGTAGTAAGAAAGAAGAAAGAAAGAAGTAAGAAAGAAGAAAGAAAGAAGAAAGAAAGAAGTAAGAAAGATGAAAGAAAGAAGTAAGAAAGAAGTAAGAAAGAAGAAAGAAAGAAGTAAGGAAGAAGAAAGAAAGAGGAAAAAAAGAAGTAAGAAAGAAGTAAGAAAGAAGTAAGAAAGAAAGAAGAAAGAAAGAAGAATGAAAGAAGTTAGAAAGAAGTAAGAAAGAAGTAAGAAAGAAGTAAGAAAGTAGTTAGAAAGAAGTAAGAAAGAAGTAAGAAAGAAAGAAGAAAGAAAGAAGAAAGAAAGAAGAAAAAAGAAGTTAGAAAGAAGTAAGAAAGAATTAAGAAAGAAGAAAGAAAGAAGTAAGAAAGAAGTAAGAAAGAAGTAAAACAGAATTAAGAAAGAAAGAAGTAAGAAAGAAGTAAGAAAGAAGTAAGAAAAAAAGAAGAAAGAAAGAAGTTAGAAAGAAGTAAGAAAGAAGTAAGAAAGAAAGAAGTAAGAAAGAAGTAAGAAAGAAGTAAGAAAGAAGTAAGAAAGAAGAAAAAAGAAGTAATAAAGAAGAAAGAAAGAAGAAAGAAAGAAGTAAGAAAGAAGAAAGAAAGAAGTATGAAAGAAGTAAGAAAGAAGAAAGAAAGAAGTAAGAAGGAAGTAAGGAAGAAGTAAGAAAGAAGTAAGAAAGAAAGAAGTAAGAAAGAAGTAAGAAAGAAGTAAGAAAGAAGTAAGAAAGAAGTAAGAAAGAAGAAAGAAAGAAGTAAGAAAGAAGAAAGAAAGAAGAAAGAAAGAACTAAGAAAGAAGTAAGAAAGAAGTAAGAAAGAAGTAAGAAAGAAGTAAGAAAGAAAGAAGTAAGAAAGAAGTAACAAAGAAGTAAGAAAGAAAGAAGAAAGAAAGAAGTTAGAAAGAAGTAAGAAAGAAGTAAGAAAGAAGTTAGAAAGAAGTAAGAAAGAAGTAAGAAAGAAGTAAGAAAGAAGTAAGAAATAAAGAAGTAAGAAGGAATGAAGGAAGAAGTAAGAAAGAAGTAAGAAAGAAGTAAGAATGAAGTAAGAAAGAAGTAAGAAAGAAGTAAGAAAGAAAGAAGTAAGAAAGAAGTAACAAAGAAGTAAGAAAGAAAGAAGAAAGAAAGAAGTTAGAAAGAAGTAAGAAAGAAGTAAGAAAGAAGTTAGAAAGAAGTAAGAAAGAAGTAAGAAAGAAGTAAGAAAGAAGTAAGAAATAAAGAAGTAAGAAGGAATGAAGGAAGAAGTAAGAAAGAAGTAAGAAAGAAGTAAGAAAGAAGTAAGAAAGAAGTAAGAAGAAATGAAGAAAGAAGTAAGAAAGAATTAAGAAAGAAGTAAGAAAGAAGTAAGAAAGGAGTAAGAAAGGAGTAAGAAAGAAGAAAGAAAGAAGTAAGAAAGAAGTAAGAAAGAAGTAAGAAAGAAAGAAGAAAGAAAGAAGAAAGAAAGAAGTTAGAAAGAAGTAAGAAAGAAGAAAGAACTTAGAAAGAAGTAAGAAAGAAGTAAGAAAGAAGTAAGAAAGAAGTAAGAAAGAAGTAAGAAAGTAGTAAGAAAGTAGTAAGAAAGAAGAAAGAAAGAAGTAAGAAAGAAGAAAGAAAGAAGAAAGAAAGAAGTAAGAAAGATGAAAGAAAGAAGTAAGAAAGAGGTAAGAAAGAAGAAAGAAAGAAGTAAGGAAGAAGAAAGAAAGAGGAAAAAAAGAAGTAAGAAAGAAGTAAGAAAGAAGTAAGAAAGAAAGAAGAAAGAAAGAAGAATGAAAGAAGTTAGAAAGAAGTAAGAAAGAAGTAAGAAAGAAGTAAGAAAGTAGTTAGAAAGAAGTAAGAAAGAAGTAAGAAAGAAGTAAGAAAGAAAGAAGAAAGAAAGAAGAAAGAAAGAAGAAAAAAGAAGTTAGAAAGAAGTAAGAAAGAATTAAGAAAGAAGAAAGAAAGAAGTAAGAAAGAAGTAAGAAAGAAGTAAGAAAGAATTAAGAAAGAAAGAAGTAAGAAAGAAGTAAGAAAGAAGTAAGAAAGAAGTAAGAAAGAAAGAAGTTAGAAAGAAGTAAGAAAGAAGTAAGAAAGAAAGAAGTAAGAAAGAAGTAAGAAAGAAGTAAGAAAGAAGTAAGAAAGAAGTAAGAAAGAAGAAAGAAAGAATTAAGAAAGAAGAAAGAAAGAAGAAAGAAAGAATTAAGAAAGAAGTAAGAAAGAAGTAAGAAAGAAAGAAGTAAGAAAGAAGTAACAAAGAAGTAAGAAAGAAAGAAGAAAGAAAGAAGAAAGAAAGAAGTTAGAAAGAAGTAAGAAAGAAGTAAGAAAGAAGTTAGAAAGAAGTAAGAAAGAAGTAAGAAAGAAGTAAGAAAGAAGTAAGAAATAAAGAAGTAAGAAGGAATGAAGAAAGAAGTAAGAAAGAAGTAAGAAAGAAGTAAGAAAGAAGAAAGAAAGAAGAAAGAAGTAAGAAAGTAAGAAGTAAGGAAGAAGAAAGAAAGAAGTTAGAAAGAAGTAAGAAAGAAGTAAGAAAGTATTTAGAAAGAAGTAAGAAAGAATTAAGAAAGTAAGAAGTAAGAAAGAAGTAAGAAAGAAGTAAGAAAGAAAGAAAGAAGAACGAAAGAAGTTAGAAAGAAGAAAGAAAGAAGTAAGAAAGAAGTTAGAAAGAAGAAAGAAGTAAGAAAGAAGTAAGAAAGAAAGAAGAAAGAAGTAAGAACGAAGTAAGAAAGAAGTAAGAAAGAAGTAAGAAAGATGTAAGAAAGAAGTAAGAAAGAAAGAAGAAAGAAGTAAGAAAGAAGTAAGAAAGAAGGAAGAAAGAAGAAAGAAAGAAGTAATAAAGAAGAAAGAAAGAAGGAAGAAAGAACTATGAAAGAAGTAAGAAAGAAGTAAGAAAGAAAGAAGAAAGAAGTAAGAACGAAGTAAGAAAGAAGTAAGAAAGAAGTAAGAAAGATGTAAGAAAGAAGTAAGAAAGAAAGAAGAAAGAAGTAAGAAAGAAGTAAGAAAGAAGGAAGAAAGAAGGAAGAAAGAAGAAAGAAGGAAGTAATAAAGAAGAAAGAAAGAAGTAAGAAAGAAGTATGAAAGAAGTAAGAAAGAAGTAAGAAAGAAAGAAGAAAGAAGTAAGAAAAAAGAAGTAAGGAAGAAGTAAGAAAGAAGAAAGAAAGAAGTAAGAAAGAAGTAAGAATGAAAAAAGAAAGAAAGAAGAAAGAAGTAAGAAAGAAAGAAGTAAGGAAGAAGAAAGAAAGAATTTAGAATGAAGTAAGAAAGAAGTAAGAAAGAAGTAAGAAAGTAGTTAGAAAGAAGTAAGAAAGAAGTAAGAAAGAAGTTAGAAAGAAGTAAGAAAGAAGAAAGAACTAAGAAAGAAGTAAGAATGAAGTAAGAAAGAAGTAAGAAAGAAGTAAGAAAGAAGTAAGAAAGAAAGGAAGAAGAAAGAAAGAAGAAAGAAAGAAGTTAGAAAGAAGTAAGAAAGAAGTAAGAAAGAAGTTAGAAAGAAGCAAGAAAGAAGTAAGAAAGAAAGAAGAAAGAAGTAAGAAAGAAGTAAGAATGAAGTAAGAAAGAAGTAAGAAAGAAGTAAGAAAGAAGTAAGAAAGAAGTAAGAAGGCATGAAGAAAGAAGTAAGAAAGAAGTAAGAAAGAAGTAAGAAAGAAGTAAGAAGAAATGAAGAAAGAAGTAAGAAAGAATTAATAAAGAAGTAAGAAAGAAGTAAGAAAGAAGTAAGAAAGAAGTAAGAAAGAAAGAAGTAAGAAAGAAGTAACAAAGAAGTAAGAAAGAAAGAAGAAAGAAAGAAGTTAGAAAGAAGTAAGAAAGAAGTAAGAAAGAAGTTAGAAAGAAGTAAGAAAGAAGTAAGAAAGAAGTAAGAAAGAAAGAAGAAAGAAGTAAGAAAGAAAGTAGTAAGGAAGAAGTAAGAAAGAAGTAAGAAAGAAGTAAGAAAGAAGTAAGAAAGAAGTAAGAAAGAAGAAAGAAAGAAGAAAGAAGTAAGAAAGTAAGAAGTAAGGAAGAAGAAAGAAAGAAGTTAGAAAGAAGTAAGAAAGAAGTAAGAAAGAAGTAAGAAAAAAAGAAGAAAGAAAGAAGTTAGAAAGAAGTAAGAAAGAAGTAAGAAAGAAGTAAGAAAGAAGTAAGAAAGAAGTAAGAAAGAAGAAGGAAAGAAGTAAGAAAGAAGAAAGAAAGAAGAAAGAAAGAATTAAGAAAGAAGTAAGAAAGAAGTAAGAAAGAAGTAAGAAAGAAGTAAGAAAGAAGTAAGAAAGAAAGAAGTAAGAAAGAAGTAACAAAGAAGTAAGAAAGAAAGAAGAAAGAAAGAAGAAAGAAAGAAGTTAGAAAGAAGTAAGAAAGAAGTAAGAAAGATGAAAGAAAGAAGTAAGAAAGAAGTAAGAAAGAAGTAAGAAAGAAGTAAGAAATAAAGAAGTAAGAAGGAATGAAGAAAGAAGTAAGAAATAAGTAAGAAAGAAGTAAGAATGAAGTAAGAAAGAAGTAAGAAAGAAGTAAGAAAGAAAGAAGAAAGAAGTAAGAAAGAAGTAAGAAAGAAGTAAGAAAGAAGAAAAAAGAAGTAATAAAGAAGAAAGAAAGAAGAATGAAAGAAGTAAGAAAGAAGAAAGAAAGAAGTATGAAAGAAGTAAGAAAGAAGAGAGAAAGAAGTAAGAAGGAAGTAAGGAAGAAGTAAGAAAGAAGTAAGAAAGAAAGAAGTAAGAAAGAAGTAAGAAAGAATTAAGAAAGAAGTAAGAAAGAAGTAAGAAAGAAGAAAGAAAGAAGTAAGAAAGATGAAAGAAAGAAGAAAGAACTAACAAAGAAGTAAGAATGAAGTAAGAAAGAAGTAAGAAAGAAGTAAGAAAGAAGTAAGAAAGAAAGGAAGAAGAAAGAAAGAAGAAAGAAAGAAGTTAGAAAGAAGTAAGAAAGAAGTAAGAAAGAAGTTAGAAAGAAGCAAGAAAGAAGTAAGAAAGAAAGAAGAAAGAAGTAAGAAAGAAGTAAGAATGAAGTAAGAAAGAAGTAAGAAAGAAGTAAGAAAGAAGTAAGAAAGAAGTAAGAAGGCATGAAGAAAGAAGTAAGAAAGAAGTAAGAAAGAAGTAAGAAAGAAGTAAGAAGAAATGAAGAAAGAAGTAAGAAAGAATTAAGAAAGAAGTAAGAAAGAAGTAAGAAAGGAGTAAGAAAGGAGTAAGAAAGAAGAAAGAAAGAAGTAAGAAAGAAGTAAGAAAGAAGTAAGAAAGAATGAAGAAAGAAAGAAGAAAGAAAGAAGTTAGAAAGAAGTAAGAAAGAAGTAAGAAGTTAGAAAGAAGTAAGAAAGAAGTAAGTAAGAAGTAAGAAAGAAGTAAGAAAGTAAGAAAGTAGTAAGAAAGTAGTAAGAAAGAAGAAAGAAAGAAGTAAGAAAGAAGAAAGAAAGAAGAAAGAAAGAAGTAAGAAAGATGAAAGAAAGAAGTTAAGAAAGAAGTAAGAAAGAAGAAAGAAAGAAGTAAGGAAGAAGAAAGAAAGAGGAAAAAAAGAAGTAAGAAAGAAGTAAGAAAGAAGTAAGAAAGAAAGAAGAAAGAAAGAAGAATGAAAGAAGTTAGAAAGAAGTAAGAAAGAAGTAAGAAAGAAGTAAGAAAGTAGTTAGAAAGAAGTAAGAAAGAAGTAAGAAAGAAAGAAGAAAGAAAGAAGAAAGAAAGGAGAAAAAAGAAGTTAGAAAGAAGTAAGAAAGAATTAAGAAAGAAGAAAGAAAGAAGTTAGAAAGAAGTAAGAAAGAAGTAAGACAGAATTAAGAAAGAAAGAAGTAAGAAAGAAGTAAGAAAGAAGTAAGAAAAAAAGAAGAAAGAAAGAAGTTAGAAAGAAGTAAGAAAGAAGTAAGAAAGAAAGAAGTAAGAAAGAAGTAAGAAAGAAGTAAGAAAGAAGTAAGAAAGAAGAAAAAAGAAGTAATAAAGAAGAAAGAAAGAAGAAAGAAAGAAGTAAGAAAGAAGAAAGAAAGAAGTATGAAAGAAGTAAGAAAGAAGAAAGAAAGAAGTAAGAAGGAAGTAAGGAAGAAGTAAGAAAGAAGTAAGAAAGAAAGAAGTAAGAAAGAAGTAAGAGAGAAGTAAGAAAGAAGTAAGAAAGAAGAAAGAAGAAAGAAAGAAGTAAGAAAGAAGAAAGAAAGAAGAAAGAAAGAACTAAGAAAGAAGTAAGAAAGAAGTAAGAAAGAAGTAAGAAAGAAAGAAGTAAGAAAGAAGTAACAAAGAAGTAAGAAAGAAAGAAGAAAGAAAGAAGTTAGAAAGAAGTAAGAAAGAAGTAAGAAAGAAGTTAGAAAGAAGTAAGAAAGAAGTAAGAAAGAAGTAAGAAAGAAGTAAGAAATAAAGAAGTAAGAAGGAATGAAGAAAGAAGTAAGAAAGAAGTAAGAAAGAAGTAAGAATGAAGTAAGAAAGAAGTAAGCAAGAAGTAAGAAAGAAAGAAGAAAGAAGTAAGAAAGAAGTAAGAAAGAAGTAAGAAAGAAGAAAAAAGAAGTAATAAAGAAGAAAGAAAGAAGAAATAAAGAAGTAAGAAAGAAGAAAGAAAGAAGTATGAAAGAAGTAAGAAAGAAGAAAGAAAGGAGTAAGAAGGAAGTAAGGAAGAAGTAAGAAAGAAGTAAGAAAGAAAGAAGTAAGAAAGAAGTAAGAAAGAAGTAAGAAAGAAGTAAGAAAGAAGTAAGAAAGAAGAAAGAAAGAAGTAAGAAAGATGAAAGAAAGAAGAAAGAAAGAATTAAGAAAGAAGTAAGAAAGAAGTAAGAAAGAAGTAAGAAAGAAGTAAGAAAGAAAGAAGTAAGAAAGAAGTAACAAAGAAGTAAGAAAGAAAGAAGAAAGAAAGAAGTTAGAAAGAAGTAAGAAAGAAGTAAGAAAGAAGTTAGAAAGAAGTAAGAAAGAAGAAAGAACTAAGAAAGAAGTAAGAATGAAGTAAGAAAGAAGTAAGAAAGAAGTAAGAAAGAAAGGAAGAAGAAAGAAAGAAGAAAGAAAGAAGTTAGAAAGAAGTAAGAAAGAAGTAAGAAAGAAGTTAGAAAGAAGCAAGAAAGAAGTAAGAAAGAAAGAAGAAAGAAGTAAGAAAGAAGTAAGAATGAAGTAAGAAAGAAGTAAGAAAGAAGTAAGAAAGAAGTAAGAAAGAAGTAAGAAGGCATGAAGAAAGAAGTAAGAAAGAAGTAAGAAAGAAGTAAGAAAGAAGTAAGAAGAAATGAAGAAAGAAGTAAGAAAGAATTAAGAAAGAAGTAAGAAAGAAGTAAGAAAGAAGTAAGAAAGAAGTAAGAAAGAAAGAAGTAAGAAAGAAGTAACAAAGAAGTAAGAAAGAAAGAAGAAAGAAAGAAGTTAGAAAGAAGTAAGAAAGAAGTAAGAAAGAAGTTAGAAAGAAGTAAGAAAGAAGTAAGAAAGAAGTAAGAAAGAAGTAAGAAATAAAGAAGTAAGAAGGAATGAAAAAAGAAGTAAGAAAGAAGTAAGAAAGAAGTAAGAATGAAGTAAGAAAGAAGTAAGAAAGAAGTAAGAAAGAAGTAAGAAAGAAGTAAGAAAGAAGTAAGAAAGAAGTAAGAAAGAAGAAAAAAGAAGTAATAAAGAAGAAAGAAAGAAGTAAGAAAGAAGTATGAAAGAAGTAAGAAAGAAGTAAGAAAGAAAGAAGAAAGAAGTAAGAAAGAAAGTAGTAAGGAAGAAGTAAGAAAGAAGTAAGAAAGAAGTAAGAAAGAAGTAAGAAAGAAGTAAGAAAGAAGAAAGAAAGAAGAAAGAAGTAAGAAAGTAAGAAGTAAGGAAGAAGAAAGAAAGAAGTTAGAAAGAAGTAAGAAATAAGTAAGAAAGAAGTAAGAAAAAAAGAAGAAAGAAAGAAGTTAGAAAGAAGTAAGAAAGAAGTAAGAAAGAAGTAAGAAAGAAGTAAGAAAGAAGTAAGAAAGAAGAAAGAAAGAAGTAAGAAAGAAGAAAGAAAGAAGAAAAAAAGAATTAAGAAAGAAGTAAGAAAGAAGTAAGAAAGAAGTAAGAAAGAAGTAAGAAAGAAGTAAGAAAGAAAAGTAAGAAAGAAGTAACAAAGAAGTAAGACAGAAAGAAGAAAGAAAGAAGAAATAAAGAAGTTAGAAAGAAGTAAGAAAGAAGTAAGAAAGATGAAAGAAAGAAGTAAGAAAGAAGTAAGAAAGAAGTAAGAAAGAAGTAAGAAATAAAGAAGTAAGAAGGAATGAAGAAAGAAGTAAGAAATAAGTAAGAAAGAAGTAAGAATGAAGTAAGAAAGAAGTAAGAAAGAAGTAAGAAAGAAAGAAGAAAGAAGTAAGAAAGAAGTAAGAAAGAAGTAAGAAAGAAGAAAAAAGAAGTAATAAAGAAGAAAGAAAGAAGAATGAAAGAAGTAAGAAAGAAGAAAGAAAGAAGTATGAAAGAAGTAAGAAAGAAGAAAGAAAGAAGTAAGAAAGAAGTAAGAAAGAATTAAGAAAGAAGTAAGAAAGAAGTAAGAAAGAAGAAAGAAAGAAGTAAGAAAGAAGAAAGAAAGAAGAAAGAACTAAGAAAGAAGTAAGAATGAAGTAAGAAAGAAGTAAGAAAGAAGTAAGAAAGAAGTAAGAAAGAAAGGAAGAAGAAAGAAAGAAGAAAGAAAGAAGTTAGAAAGAAGTAAGAAAGAAGTAAGAAAGAAGTTAGAAAGAAGCAAGAAAGAAGTAAGAAAGAAAGAAGAAAGAAGTAAGAAAGAAGTAAGAATGAAGTAAGAAAGAAGTAAGAAAGAAGTAAGAAAGAAGTAAGAAAGAAGTAAGAAGGCATGAAGAAAGAAGTAAGAAAGAAGTAAGAAAGAAGTAAGAAAGAAGTAAGAAGAAATGAAGAAAGAAGTAAGAAAGAATTAAGAAAGAAGTAAGAAAGAAGTAAGAAAGGAGTAAGAAAGGAGTAAGAAAGAAGAAAGAAAGAAGTAAGATAGAAGTAAGAAAGAAGTAAGAAAGAAAGAAGAAAGAAAGAAGAAAGAAAGAAGTTAGAAAGAAGTAAGAAAGAAATAAGAAGTTAGAAAGAAGTAAGAAAGAAGTAAGTAAGAAGTAAGAAAGAAGTAAGAAAGTAAGAAAGTAGTAAGAAAGTAGTAAGAAAGAAGAAAGAAAGAAATAAGAAAGAAGAAGGAAAGAAGAAAGAAAGAAGTAAGAAAGATGAAAGAAAGAAGTAAGAAAGAAGTAAGAAAGAAGAAAGAAAGAAGTAAGGAAGAAGAAAGAAAGAGGAAAAAAAGAAGTAAGAAAGAAGTAAGAAAGAAGTAAGAAAGAAAGAAGAAAGAAAGAAGAATGAAAGAAGTTAGAAAGAAGTAAGAAAGAAGTAAGAAAGAAGTAAGAAAGTAGTTAGAAAGAAGTAAGAAAGAAGTAAGAAAGAAAGAAGAAAGAAAGAAGAAAGAAAGGAGAAAAAAGAAGTTAGAAAGAAGTAAGAAAGAATTAAGAAAGAAGAAAGAAAGAAGTAAGAAAGAAGTAAGAAAGAAGTAAGACAGAATTAAGAAAGAAAGAAGTAAGAAAGAAGTAAGAAAGAAGTAAGAAAAAAAGAAGAAAGAAAGAAGTTAGAAAGAAGTAAGAAAGAAGTAAGAAAGAAAGAAGTAAGAAAGAAGTAAGAGAGAAGTAAGAAAGAAGTAAGAAAGAAGAAAAAAGAAGTAATAAAGAAGAAAGAAAGAAGAAAGAAAGAAGTAAGAAAGAAGAAAGAAAGAAGTATGAAAGAAGTAAGAAAGAAGAAAGAAAGAAGTAAGAAGGAAGTAAGGAAGAAGTAAGAAAGAAGTAAGAAAGAAAGAAGTAAGAAAGAAGTAAGAGAGAAGTAAGAAAGAAGTAAGAAAGAAGTAAGAAAGAAGAAAGAAAGAAGTAAGAAAGAAGAAAGAAAGAAGAAAGAAAGAACTAAGAAAGAAGTAAGAAAGAAGTAAGAAAGAAGTAAGAAAGAAAGAAGTAAGAAAGAAGTAACAAAGAAGTAAGAAAGAAAGAAGAAAGAAAGAAGTTAGAAAGAAGTAAGAAAGAAGTAAGAAAGAAGTTAGAAAGAAGTAAGAAAGAAGTAAGAAAGAAGTAAGAAAGAAGTAAGAAATAAAGAAGTAAGAAGGAATGAAGAAAGAAGTAAGAAAGAAGTAAGAAAGAAGTAAGAATGAAGTAAGAAAGAAGTAAGAAAGAAGTAAGAAAGAAAGAAGTAAGAAAGAAGTAAGAAAGAAGTAAGAAAAAAGAAAAAAGAAGTAATAAAGAAGAAAGAAAGAAGAAAGAAAGAAGTAAGAATGAAGAAAGAAAGAAGTATGAAAGAAGTAAGAAAGAAGAAAGAAAGAAGTAAGAAGGAAGTAAGGAAGAAGTAAGAAAGAAGTAAGAAAGAAAGAAGTAAGAAAGAAGTAAGAAAGAAGTAAGAAAGAAGTAAGAAAGAAGTAAGAAAGAAGAAAGAAAGAAGTAAGAAAGAAGAAAGAAAGAAGAAAGAAAGAATTAAGAAAGAAGTAAGAAAGAAGTAAGAAAGAAGTAAGAAAGAAGTAAGAAAGAAAGAAGTAAGAAAGAAGTAACAAAGAAGTAAGAAAGAAAGAAGAAAGAAAGAAGTTAGAAAGAAGTAAGAAAGAAGTAAGAAAGAAGTTAGAAAGAAGTAAGAAAGAAGTAAGAAAGAAGTAAGAAAGAAGTAAGAAATAAAGAAGTAAGAAGGAATGAAAAAAGAAGTAAGAAAGAAGTAAGAAAGAAGTAAGAATGAAGTAAGAAAGAAGTAAGAAAGAAAGAAGAAAGAAGTAAGAAAGAAGTAAGAAAGAAGTAAGAAAGAAGAAAAAAGAAGTAATAAAGAAGAAAGAAAGAAGTAAGAAAGAAGTATGAAAGAAGTTAGAAAGAAGTAAGAAAGAAAGAAAGAAGAAAGAAAGAAGAAAGAAAGAAGTTAGAAAGAAGTAAGAAAGAAGTAAGAAAGATGTTAGAAAGAAGCAAGAAAGAAGTAAGAAAGAAAGAAGAAAGAAGTAAGAAAGAAGTAAGAATGAATAAGAAAGAAGTAAGAAAGAAGTAAGAAAGAAGTAAGAAAGAAGAAGGCATGAAGAAAGAAGTAAGAAAGAAGTAACAAAGAAGTAAGAAAGAAAGAAGAAAGAAAGAAGAAAGAAAGAAGTAAGAAAGAAGAAAAAAAGAAGAAAGAAAGAAGTAAGAAAGGAGTAAGAAAGAAGAAAGAAAGAAAGAAGAAAGAAGAAAGAAAGAAGAAAGAAAGAAGTAAGAAAGAAGAAAGAAAGAAGTAAGAAAGAAGTAAGAAATAAGTAAGAAAGTAGTTAGAAAGAAGTAAGAAAGAATTAAGAAAGAAGAAAAAAGAACTTATAAAGACGTTAGAGAGAAGTATGAAAAAGTAAGAAAGAAGAAAGAAAGAAGTAAGAAAGAAGAAAGAAGGAAGTAAGAAGGAATGAAGAAAGAAGTAAGAAAGAAGTAAGAATGAAGTAAGAAAGAAGTAAGAAAGAAGTAAGAAAGAAATAAGAAAGAAGTAAGAAAGAAGTAGAAAGAAGTAAGAAAGAAGTAAGAAAGAAGAAAGAAAGAAGTAATAAAGAAGAAAGAAAGAAGTAAGAAAGAAGTAAGAAAGAAGTAAGAAAGAAGTAAGAAAGAAGTAAGAAAGAAAGAAGAAAGAAAGAAGAAAGAAGTAAGAAAGAAAGAAGTAAGGAAGAAGAAAGAAAGAAGTTAGAAAGAAGTAAGAAAGAAGTAAGAAAGTAGTTAGAAAGAAGTAAGGAAGAATTAAGAAAGAAAGAAGTAAGAAAGAAGTAAGAAAGAAAGAAAGAAGAAAGAAAGAAGAAAGAAAGAAGTAAGAAAGAAGTAAGAAAGAAGTTAGAAAGAAGTAAGAAAGAAGTAAGAAAGAAAGAAGAAAGAAGTAAGAAAGAAGTAAGAATGAAGTAAGAAAGAAGTAAGAAAGAAGTAGGAAAGAAGTAAGAAAGAAGTAAGAAGGAATGAAGAAAGAAGTAAGAAAGAAGTAAGAAAGGAGTAAGTAAGAAGTAAGAAAGAAGAAAGAGAGAAGAAAGAAGAAAGAAAGAAGTAAGAAAGAAGTAAGAAAGAAATAAGAAAGAAGTAAGAAGAAATGAAGAAAGAAGTAAGAAAGAATTAAGAAAGAACTAAGAAAGAATTAAGAAAGGAGTAAGAAAGAAGTAAGAAAGAAGAAAGAAAGAAGTAAGAAAGAAGTAAGAAAGAAAGAAGAAAGAAAGAAGAAAGAAAGAAGTTAGAAAGAAGTAAGAAAGAAGTAAGAAAGAAGTAAGAAAGAAGTAAGAAAGAAGTAAGAAAGTAGTAAGAAAGTAGTAAGAATGAAGTAAGAAAGAAGTAAGAAAGAAGTAAGAAAGAAGTAAGAAAGAAGTAAGAAGGAATGAAGAAAGAAGTAAGAAAGAAGTAAGAAAGGAGTAAGTAAGAAGTAAGAAAGAAGAAAGAGAGAAGAAAGAAGAAAGAAAGAAGTAAGAAAGAAGTAAGAAAGAAGAAAGAAAGAAGTAAGAAGAAATGAAGAAAGAAGTAAGAAAGAAGTAAGAAAGGAGTAAGAAAGAAGTAAGAAAGAAGAAAGAAAGAAAGAAGAAAGAAAGAAGAAAGAAAGAAGTTAGAAAGAAGTAAGAAAGAAGTAAGAAAGAAGTTAGAAAGAAGTAAGAAATAAGTAAGAAAGAAGTAAGAAAGAAGTAAGAAATAAAGAAGAAAGAAGTTAAGAAAGAAGTAAGAAAGAAGAAAGAAGTTAGATAGAAGAAAAAAGAAGTTAGAAAGAAGTAAGAAAGAAGTAAGAAAGAAGTAAGAAAGAAGTAAGAAAGAAGAAAGAAAGAAGTAAGAAAGAAGAAAGAAATAAAGAAGAAAGAAGTAAGAAAGAAGTAAGAAAGAAGAAAGAAAGAAGAAAGAAAGAAGTAAGAAAGAAGTAAGAAAGAAGAAAGAAAGAAAGAAGAAAGAAGAAAGAAAGAAGTAAGAAAGAAGTAAGAAAGAAGTAAGAAAGAAGTAGAAAGAAGTAAGAAAGAAGTAAGAAAGAAGAAAGAAAGAAGTAATAAAGAAGAAAGAAAGAAGTAAGAAAGAAGTAAGAAAGAAGTAAGAAAGAAGTAAGAAAGAAGTAAGAAAGAAAGAAGAAAGAAAGAAGAAAGAAGTAAGAAAGAAAGAAGTAAGGAAGAAGAAAGAAAGAAGTTAGAAAGAAGTAAGAAAGAAGTAAGAAAGTAGTTAGAAAGAAGTAAGGAAGAATTAAGAAAGAAAGAAGTAAGAAAGAAGTAAGAAAGAAAGAAAGAAGAAAGAAAGAAGAAAGAAAGAAGTAAGAAAGAAGTAAGAAAGAAGTTAGAAAGAAGTAAGAAAGAAGTAAGAAAGAAAGAAGAAAGAAGTAAGAAAGAAGTAAGAATGAAGTAAGAAAGAAGTAAGAAAGAAGTAGGAAAGAAGTAAGAAAGAAGTAAGAAGGAATGAAGAAAGAAGTAAGAAAGAAGTAAGAAAGGAGTAAGTAAGAAGTAAGAAAGAAGAAAGAGAGAAGAAAGACGAAAGAAAGAAGTAAGAAAGAAGTAAGAAAGAAATAAGAAAGAAGTAAGAAGAAATGAAGAAAGAAGTAAGAAAGAATTAAGAAAGAACTAAGAAAGAATTAAGAAAGGAGTAAGAAAGAAGTAAGAAAGAAGAAAGAAAGAAGTAAGAAAGAAGTAAGAAAGAAAGAAGAAAGAAAGAAGAAAGAAAGAAGTTAGAAAGAAGTAAGAAAGAAGTAAGAAAGAAGTAAGAAAGAAGTAAGAAAGAAGTAAGAAAGTAGTAAGAAAGTAGTAAGAATGAAGTAAGAAAGAAGTAAGAAAGAAGTAAGAAAGAAGTAAGAAAGAAGTAAGAAGGAATGAAGAAAGAAGTAAGAAAGAAGTAAGAAAGGAGTAAGTAAGAAGTAAGAAAGAAGAAAGAGAGAAGAAAGAAGAAAGAAAGAAGTAAGAAAGAAGTAAGAAAGAAGAAAGAAAGAAGTAAGAAAGAAGAAAGAAAGAAGAAAGAAAGAATTAAGAAAGAAGTAAGAAAGAAGTAAGAAAGAAGTAAGAAAGAAGTAAGAAAGAAAGAAGTAAGAAAGAAGTAACAAAGAAGTAAGAAAGAAAGAAGAAAGAAAGAAGTTAGAAAGAAGTAAGAAAGAAGTAAGAAAGAAGTTAGAAAGAAGTAAGAAAGAAGTAAGAAAGAAGTAAGAAAGAAGTAAGAAATAAAGAAGTAAGAAGGAATGAAAAAAGAAGTAAGAAAGAAGTAAGAAAGAAGTAAGAATGAAGTAAGAAAGAAGTAAGAAAGAAAGAAGAAAGAAGTAAGAAAGAAGTAAGAAAGAAGTAAGAAAGAAGAAAAAAGAAGTAATAAAGAAGAAAGAAAGAAGTAAGAAAGAAGTATGAAAGAAGTTAGAAAGAAGTAAGAAAGAAAGAAAGAAGAAAGAAAGAAGAAAGAAAGAAGTTAGAAAGAAGTAAGAAAGAAGTAAGAAAGATGTTAGAAAGAAGCAAGAAAGAAGTAAGAAAGAAAGAAGAAAGAAGTAAGAAAGAAGTAAGAATGAATAAGAAAGAAGTAAGAAAGAAGTAAGAAAGAAGTAAGAAAGAAGAAGGCATGAAGAAAGAAGTAAGAAAGAAGTAACAAAGAAGTAAGAAAGAAAGAAGAAAGAAAGAAAGAAAGAAGTAAGAAAGAAGAAAAAAAGAAGAAAGAAAGAAGTAAGAAAGGAGTAAGAAAGAAGAAAGAAAGAAAGAAGAAAGAAGAAAGAAAGAAGAAAGAAAGAATTAAGAAAGAAGAAAGAAAGAAGTAAGAAAGAAGTAAGAAATAAGTAAGAAAGTAGTTAGAAAGAAGTAAGAAAGAATTAAGAAAGAAGAAAAAAGAACTTATAAAGACGTTAGAGAGAAGTATGAAAAAGTAAGAAAGAAGAAAGAAAGAAGTAAGAAAGAAGAAAGAAGGAAGTAAGAAGGAATGAAGAAAGAAGTAAGAAAGAAGTAAGAATGAAGTAAGAAAGAAGTAAGAAAGAAGTAAGAAAGAAATAAGAAAGAAGTAAGAAAGAAGTAGAAAGAAGTAAGAAAGAAGTAAGAAAGAAGAAAGAAAGAAGTAATAAAGAAGAAAGAAAGAAGTAAGAAAGAAGTAAGAAAGAAGTAAGAAAGAAGTAAGAAAGAAGTAAGAAAGAAAGAAGAAAGAAAGAAGAAAGAAGTAAGAAAGAAAGAAGTAAGGAAGAAGAAAGAAAGAAGTTAGAAAGAAGTAAGAAAGAAGTAAGAAAGTAGTTAGAAAGAAGTAAGGAAGAATTAAGAAAGAAAGAAGTAAGAAAGAAGTAAGAAAGAAAGAAAGAAGAAAGAAAGAAGAAAGAAAGAAGTAAGAAAGAAGTAAGAAAGAAGTTAGAAAGAAGTAAGAAAGAAGTAAGAAAGAAAGAAGAAAGAAGTAAGAAAGAAGTAAGAATGAAGTAAGAAAGAAGTAAGAAAGAAGTAGGAAAGAAGTAAGAAAGAAGTAAGAAGGAATGAAGAAAGAAGTAAGAAAGAAGTAAGAAAGGAGTAAGTAAGAAGTAAGAAAGAAGAAAGAGAGAAGAAAGAAGAAAGAAAGAAGTAAGAAAGAAGTAAGAAAGAAATAAGAAAGAAGTAAGAAGAAATGAAGAAAGAAGTAAGAAAGAATTAAGAAAGAACTAAGAAAGAATTAAGAAAGGAGTAAGAAAGAAGTAAGAAAGAAGAAAGAAAGAAGTAAGAAAGAAGTAAGAAAGAAAGAAGAAAGAAAGAAGAAAGAAAGAAGTTAGAAAGAAGTAAGAAAGAAGTAAGAAAGAAGTAAGAAAGAAGTAAGAAAGAAGTAAGAAAGTAGTAAGAAAGTAGTAAGAATGAAGTAAGAAAGAAGTAAGAAAGAAGTAAGAAAGAAGTAAGAAAGAAGTAAGAAGGAATGAAGAAAGAAGTAAGAAAGAAGTAAGAAAGGAGTAAGTAAGAAGTAAGAAAGAAGAAAGAGAGAAGAAAGAAGAAAGAAAGAAGTAAGAAAGAAGTAAGAAAGAAGAAAGAAAGAAGTAAGAAGAAATGAAGAAAGAAGTAAGAAAGAAGTAAGAAAGGAGTAAGAAAGAAGTAAGAAAGAAGAAAGAAAGAAAGAAGAAAGAAAGAAGAAAGAAAGAAGTTAGAAAGAAGTAAGAAAGAAGTAAGAAAGAAGTTAGAAAGAAGTAAGAAATAAGTAAGAAAGAAGTAAGAAAGAAGTAAGAAATAAAGAAGAAAGAAGTTAAGAAAGAAGTAAGAAAGAAGAAAGAAGTTAGATAGAAGAAAAAAGAAGTTAGAAAGAAGTAAGAAAGAAGTAAGAAAGAAGTAAGAAAGAAGTAAGAAAGAAGAAAGAAAGAAGTAAGAAAGAAGAAAGAAATAAAGAAGAAAGAAGTAAGAAAGAAGTAAGAAAGAAGAAAGAAAGAAGAAAGAAAGAAGTAAGAAAGAAGTAAGAAAGAAGAAAGAAAGAAAGAAGAAAGAAGAAAGAAAGAAGTAAGAAAGAAGTAAGAAAGAAGTAAGAAAGAAGTAGAAAGAAGTAAGAAAGAAGTAAGAAAGAAGAAAGAAAGAAGTAATAAAGAAGAAAGAAAGAAGTAAGAAAGAAGTAAGAAAGAAGTAAGAAAGAAGTAAGAAAGAAGTAAGAAAGAAAGAAGAAAGAAAGAAGAAAGAAGTAAGAAAGAAAGAAGTAAGGAAGAAGAAAGAAAGAAGTTAGAAAGAAGTAAGAAAGAAGTAAGAAAGTAGTTAGAAAGAAGTAAGGAAGAATTAAGAAAGAAAGAAGTAAGAAAGAAGTAAGAAAGAAAGAAAGAAGAAAGAAAGAAGAAAGAAAGAAGTAAGAAAGAAGTAAGAAAGAAGTTAGAAAGAAGTAAGAAAGAAGTAAGAAAGAAAGAAGAAAGAAGTAAGAAAGAAGTAAGAATGAAGTAAGAAAGAAGTAAGAAAGAAGTAGGAAAGAAGTAAGAAAGAAGTAAGAAGGAATGAAGAAAGAAGTAAGAAAGAAGTAAGAAAGGAGTAAGTAAGAAGTAAGAAAGAAGAAAGAGAGAAGAAAGAAGAAAGAAAGAAGTAAGAAAGAAGTAAGAAAGAAATAAGAAAGAAGTAAGAAGAAATGAAGAAAGAAGTAAGAAAGAATTAAGAAAGAACTAAGAAAGAATTAAGAAAGGAGTAAGAAAGAAGTAAGAAAGAAGAAAGAAAGAAGTAAGAAAGAAGTAAGAAAGAAAGAAGAAAGAAAGAAGAAAGAAAGAAGTTAGAAAGAAGTAAGAAAGAAGTAAGAAAGAAGTAAGAAAGAAGTAAGAAAGAAGTAAGAAAGTAGTAAGAAAGTAGTAAGAATGAAGTAAGAAAGAAGTAAGAAAGAAGTAAGAAAGAAGTAAGAAAGAAGTAAGAAGGAATGAAGAAAGAAGTAAGAAAGAAGTAAGAAAGGAGTAAGTAAGAAGTAAGAAAGAAGAAAGAGAGAAGAAAGAAGAAAGAAAGAAGTAAGAAAGAAGTAAGAAAGAAGAAAGAAAGAAGTAAGAAGAAATGAAGAAAGAAGTAAGAAAGAAGTAAGAAAGGAGTAAGAAAGAAGTAAGAAAGAAGAAAGAAAGAAAGATGAAAGAAAGAAGTAAGAAAGAAGTAAGAAAGAAGTAAGAAAGAAGTAAGAAAGAAGTTAGAAAGAAGTAAGAAATAAGTAAGAAAGAAGTAAGAAAGAAGTAAGAAATAAAGAAGAAAGAAGTTAAGAAAGAAGTAAGAAAGAAGAAAGAAGTTAGATAGAAGAAAAAAGAAGTTAGAAAGAAGTAAGAAAGAAGTAAGAAAGAAGTAAGAAAGAAGTAAGAAAGAAGAAAGAAAGAAGTAAGAAAGAAGAAAGAAATAAAGAAGAAAGAAGTAAGAAAGAAGTAAGAAAGAAGTAAGAAAGAAGAAAGAAAGAAGAAAGAAAGAAGTAAGAAAGAAGTAAGAAAGAAGAAAGAAAGAAAGAAGAAAGAAGAAAGAAAGAAGTAAGAAAGAAGTAAGAAAGAAGAAAGAAAGAAGAAATAAGAAAGAAAGAAGAAAGAAAGAAGAAAGAAAGAAGTAAGGAAGAAGTAAGAAAGAAGTAAGAAAGAAGTAAGAAAGAAGTAAGAATGAAAGAAGAAAGAAAGAAGAAAGAAGTAAGAAAGAAAGAAGTAAGGAAGAAGAAAGAAAGAATTTAGAATGAAGTAAGAAAGAAGTAAGAAAGAAGTAAGAAAGTAGTTAGAAAGAAGTAAGAAAGAAGTAAGAAAGAAGTTAGAAAGAAGTAAGAAAGAAGAAAGAAGTAAGAAAGAAGTAAGAACGAAGTAAGAAAGAATTAAGAAAGAAGTAAGAAAGAAGTAAGAAAGAAAGAAAGAAGAAAGAAAGAAGAAAGAAAGAAGTTAGAAAGAAGTAAGAAAGAAGTGAGAAAGAAGTTAGAAAGAAGCAAGAAAGAAGTAAGAAATAAAAGAAGAAAGAAGTAAGAAAGAAGTAAGAAAGAAGTAAGAAAGAAGTAAGAAAGAAGTAAGAAAGAAGTAAGAAAGAAGTAAGAAGGCATGAAGAAAGAAGTAAGAAAGAAGTAAGAAAGGAGTAAGAAGTAAGAAAGAAGAAAGAGAGAAGAAAGAAGAAAGAAAGAAGTAAGAAAGAAGAAAGAAGTAAGAAAGAAGTAAGAAAGAAGTAAGAAAGAAGTAAGAAGAAATGAAGAAAGAAGTAAGAAAGAATTAAGAAAGAAGTAAGAAAGAAGTAAGAAAGGAGTAAGAAAGGAGTAACAAAGAAGAAAGAAAGAAGTAAGAAAGAAGTAAGAAAGAAGTAAGAAAGAAAGAAGAAAGAAAGAAGAAAGAAAGAAGTTAGAAAGAAGTAGGAAAGAAGTAAGAACTTAGAAAGAAGTAAGAAAGAAGTAAGAAAGAAGTAAGAAAGAAGTAAGAAAGAAGTAAGAAAGTAGTAAGAAAGAAGAAAGAAAGAAGTAAGAAAGAAGAAAGAAAGAAGAAAGAAAGAAGTAAGAAAGATGAAAGAAAGAAGTAAGAAAGAGGTAAGAAAGAAGAAAGAAAGAAGTAAGGAAGAAGAAAGAAAGAGGAAAAAAAGAAGTAAGAAAGAAGTAAGAAAGTAGTTAGAAAGAAGTAAGAAAGAAGTAAGAAAGAAAGAAGAAAGAAAGAAGAAAGAAAGAAGAAAAAAGAAGTTAGAAAGAAGTAAGAAAGAATTAAGAAAGAAGAAAGAAAGAAGTAAGAAAGAAGTAAGAAAGAAGAAAGACAGAATTAAGAAAGAAAGAAGTAAGAAAGAAGTAAGAAAGAAGTAAGAAAGAAAGAAGAAAGAAAGAAGTTAGAAAGAAGTAAGAAAGAAGTAAGAAAGAAAGAAGAAAGAAAGAAGTAAGAAAGAAGAAAGAAAGAAGAAAGAAAGAATTAAGAAAGAAGTAAGAAAGAAGTAAGAAAGAAGTAAGAAAGAAGTAAGAAAGAAGTAAGAAAGAAAGAAGTAAGAAAGAAGTAACAAAGAAGTAAGAAAGAAAGAAGAAAGAAAGAAGAAAGAAAGAAGTTAGAAAGAAGTAAGAAAGAAGTAAGAAAGAAGTTAGAAAGAAGTAAGAAAGTATTTAGAAAGAAGTAAGAAAGAATTAAGAAAGTAAGAAGTAAGAAAGAAGTAAGAAAGAAGTAAGAAAGAAAGAAAGAAGAAAGAAAGAAGTTAGAAAGAAGAAAGAAAGAAGTAAGAAAGAAGTTAGAAAGAAGAAAGAAGTAAGAAAGAAGTAAGAAAGAAGTAAGAAAGTATTTAGAAAGAAGTAAGAAAGAAGTAAGAAAGAAGTTAGAAAGAAGTAAGAAAGAAGAAAGAACTAAGAAAGAAGTAAGAATGAAGTAAGAAAGTAAGAAAGAAGTAAGAAAGAAGTAAGAAAGAAAGAAAGAAGTAAGAAAGAAGTAAGAAAGAAGTTAGAAAGAAGTAAGAAAGAAGTAAGAAAGAAGTAAGAAAGAAGTAAGAAAGAAGTAAGAAAGTAGTAAGAAAGTAGTAAGAAAGAAGAAAGAAAGAAGTAAGAAAGAAGAAAGAAAGAAGAAAGAAAGAAGTAAGAAAGATGAAAGAAAGAAGTAAGAAAGAAGTAAGAAAGAAGAAAGAAAGAAGTAAGGAAGAAGAAAGAAAGAGGAAAAAAAGAAGTAAGAAAGAAGTAAGAAAGAAAGAAGAAAGAAAGAAGAAAGAAAGTAGTTAGAAAGAAGTAAGAAAGAAGTAAGAAAGAAGTAAGAAAGTAGTTAGAAAGAAGTAAGAAAGAAGTAAGAAAGAAAGAAGAAAGAAAGAAGAAAGAAAGAAGAAAAAAGAAGTTAGAAAGAAGTAAGAAAGTATTAAGAAAGAAGAAAGAAAGAAGTAAGAAAGAAGTAAGAAAGAAGTGGGAAAGAATTAAGAAAGAAAGAAGAAAGAAAGAAGTTAGAAAGAAGTAAGAAAGAAGTAAGAAAGAAAGAAGTAAGAAAGAAGTAAGAAAGAAGTAAGAAAGAAGTAAGAAAGAAGTAAGAAAGAAGAAAGAAAGAAGTAAGAAAGAAGAAAGAAAGAAGAAAGAAAGAATTAAGAAAGAAGTAAGAAAGAAGTAAGAAAGAAGTAAGAAAGAAGTAAGAAAGAAGTAAGAAAGAAGTTAGAAAGAAGTAAGAAAGAAGTAAGAAAGAAGAAAGAAGAAGTAAGAAATAAAGAAGAAAGAAGTTAAGAAAGAAGTAAGAAAGAAGAAAGAAGTAAGAAAGAAGAAAAAAGAAGTTAGAAAGAAGAAAGAAAGAAGTAAGAAAGAATTAAGAAAGAAGTAAGAAAGAAGTAAGTAAGGAGTAAGAAAGAAGTAAGAAAGAAGAAAGAAAGAAGTAAGAAAGAAGTAAGAAAGAAGTAAGAAAGAAAGAAGAAAGAAAGAAGAAAGAAAGAAGAAAGAAAGAAGTTAGAAAGAAGTAAGAAAGAAGTAAGAAGTTAGCAAGAAGTAAGAAAGAAGTAAGAAAGAAGTAAGAAAGAAGTAAGAAAGAAGTAAGAAAGTAGTAAGAAAGTAGTAAGAAAGAAGTAAGAAACAAAAAAGGAAGAAGAAAGAAAGAAGAAAGAAAGATGAAAGAAAGAAGTAAGAAAGAAGTAAGAAAGAAGAAAGAAAGATGTAAGAAAGAAGAAAGAAAGAGGAAAAAAGAAGTAAGAAAGAAGTAAGAAAGAAGTAAGAAAGAAAGAAGAAAGAAAGAAGAAAGAAAGAAGTTAGAAAGAAGTAAGAAAGAAGTAAGAAAGAAGAAAGTAGTTAGAAAGAAGTAAGAAAGAAGTAAAAAGAAAGAAGAAAGAAAGAAGAGAGAAAGAAGAAAAAAGAAGTTAGAAAGAAGTAAGAAAGAAGTAAGAAAGAAGAAAGAAAGAAGTAAGAAAGAATTAAGAAAGAAAGAAGTAAGAAAGAAGTAAGAAAGAAGTAAGAAAGAAAGAAGAAAGAAAGAAGTTAGAAAGAAGTAAGAAAGAAGTAAGAAAGAAAGAAGTAAGAAAGAAGAAAGAAAGAAGAAAGAAAGAAATAAGAAAGAAGTAAGAAAGAAGTAAGAAAGAAGTAAGAAAGAAGTAAGAAAGGAGTAAGAAAGAAGTAAGAAAGAAGTAAGAAAGAAAGAAGTAAGAAAGAAGTAACAAAGAAGTAAGAAAGAATGAAGAAAGAAAGAAGAAAGAAAGAAGTTAGAAAGAAGTAAGAAAGAAGTAAGAAAGAAGTTAGAAAGAAGTAAGAAAGAAGTAAGAAAGAAGGAAGAAAGAAGTAAGAAAGAAGAAAGAAAGAAGTAAGAAAGAAGAAAGAAAGAAAGAAGAAAGAAGTAAGAAAGAAGTAAGAAAGAAGAAAGAAAGAAGAAAGAAGTAAGAAAGAAAGAAGTAAGAAAGAAGAAAGAAAGAAGAAAGAAAGAAATAAGAAAGAAGTAAGAAAGAAGTAAGAAAGAAGTAAGAAAGAAGTAAGAAAGAAGTAAGAAAGAAGTAAGAAAGAAAGAAGTAAGAAAGAAGTAACAAAGAAGTAAGAAAGAATGAAGAAAGAAAGAAGGAAGAAAGAAGAAAGAAAAAAGTAATAAAGAAGAAAGAAAGAAGTAAGAAAGAAGTATGAAAGAAGTAAGAAAGAAGTAAGAAAGAAAGAAGAAAGAAGTAAGAAAGAAAGAAGTAAGGAAGAAGTAAGAAAGAAGTAAGAAAGAAGTAAGAAAGAAGTAAGAAAGAAGTAAGAATGAAAGAAGAAAGAAAGAAGAAAGAAGTAAGAAAGAAAGAAGTAAGGAAGAAGAAAGAAAGAATTTAGAATGAAGTAAGAAAGAAGTAAGAAAGAAGTAAGAAAGTAGTTAGAAAGAAGTAAGAAAGAAGAAAGAAAGAAGTTAGAAAGAAGTAAGAAAGAAGAAAGAAGTAAGAAAGAAGTAAGAATGAAGTAAGAAAGAAGTAAGAAAGAAGTAAGAAAGAAGTAAGAAAGAAAGAAAGAAGAAAGAAAGAAGAAAGAAAGAAGTTAGAAAGAAGTAAGAAAGAAGTAAGAAAGAAGTTAGAAAGAAGCAAGAAAGAAGTAAGAAATAAAAGAAGAAAGAAGTAAGAAAGAAGTAAGAATGAAGTAAGAAAGAAGTAAGAAAGAAGTAAGAAAGAAGTAAGAAATAAGTAAGAAGGCATGAAGAAAGAAGTAAGAAAGAAGTAAGAAAGGAGTAAGAAGTAAGAAAGAAGAAAGAGAGAAGAAAGAAGAAAGAAAGAAGTAAGAAAGAAGAAAGAAGTAAGAAAGAAGTAAGAAAGAATTAAGAATGAAGAAGAAATGAAGAAAGAAGTAAGAAAGAATTAAGAAAGAAGTAAGAAAGAAGTAAGAAAGGAGTAAGAAAGGAGTAACAAAGAAGAAAGAAAGAAGTAAGAAAGAAGTAAGAAAGAAGTAAGAAAGAAAGAAGAAAGAAAGAAGAAAGAAAGAAGTTAGAAAGAAGTAAGAAAGAAGTAAGAAATTAGAAAGAAGTAAGAAAGAAGTAAGAAAGAAGTAAGAAAGAAGTAAGAAAGAAGTAAGAAAGTAGTAAGAAAGTAGTAAGAAAGAAGAAAGAAAGAAGTAAGAAAGAAGAAAGAAAGAAGAAAGAAAGAAGTAAGAAAGATGAAAGAAAGAAGTAAGAAAGAGGTAAGAAAGAAGAAAGAAAGAAGTAAGGAAGAAGAAAGAAAGAGGAAAAAAAGAAGTAAGAAAGAAGTAAGAAAGTAGTTAGAAAGAAGTAAGAAAGAAGTAAGAAAGAAAGAAGAAAGAAAGAAGAAAGAAAGAAGAAAAAAGAAGTTAGAAAGAAGTAAGAAAGAATTAAGAAAGAAGAAAGAAAGAAGTAAGAAAGAAGTAAGAAAGAAGAAAGACAGAATTAAGAAAGAAAGAAGTAAGAAAGAAGTAAGAAAGAAGTAAGAAAGAAAGAAGAAAGAAAGAAGTTAGAAAGAAGTAAGAAAGAAGTAAGAAAGAAAGAAGAAAGAAAGAAGTAAGAAAGAAGAAAGGAAGAAGAAAGAAAGAATTAAGAAAGAAGTAAGAAAGAAGTAAGAAAGAAGTAAGAAAGAAGTAAGAAAGAAGTAAGAAAGAAAGAAGTAAGAAAGAAGTAACAAAGAAGTAAGAAAGAAAGAAGAAAGAAAGAAGAAAGAAAGACGTTAGAAAGAAGTAAGAAAGAAGTAAGAAAGAAGTTAGAAAGAAGTAAGAAAGAAGTAAGAAAGAAGTAAGAAAGAAGTAAGAAATAAAGAAGTAAGAAGGAATGAAGAAAGAAGTAAGAAAGAAGTAAGAAAGAAGTTAGAAAGAAGTAAGAAAGAAGTAAGAAAGAAGTAAGAAAGAAAGAAGAAGGAAGTAAGAAAGAAGTAAGAAAGAAGTAAGAAAGAAGAAAAAAGAAGTAATAAAGAAGAAAGAAAGAAGTAAGAAAGAAGTATGAAAGAAGTAAGAAAGAAGTAAGAAAGAAAGAAGAAAGAAGTAAGAAAGAAAGTAGTAAGGAAGAAGTAAGAAAGAAGTAAGAAAGAAGTAAGAAAGAAGTAAGAAAGAAGTAAGAAAGAAGAAAGAAAGAAGAAAGAAGTAAGAAAGTAAGAAGTAAGGAAGAAGAAAGAAAGAAGTTAGAAAGAAGTAAGAAAGAAGTAAGAAAGAAGTAAGAAAGTATTTAGAAAGAAGTAAGAAAGAATTAAGAAAGTAAGAAGTAAGAAAGAAGTAAGAAAGAAGTAAGAAAGAAAGAAAGAAGAAAGAAAGAAGTTAGAAAGAAGAAAGAAAGAAGTAAGAAAGAAGTTAGAAAGAAGAAAGAAGTAAGAAAGAAGTAAGAAAGAAAGAAGAAAGAAGTAAGAACGAAGTAAGAAAGAAGTAAGAAAGAAGTAAGAAAGATGTAAGAAAGAAGTAAGAAAGAAAGAAGAAAGAAGTAAGAAAGAAGTAAGAAAGAAGTAAGAAAGAAGGAAGAAAGAAGAAAGAAAGAAGTAAGAACGAAGTAAGGAAGAAGTAAGAAAGAAGTAAGAAAGAAGTAAGAAAGAAGTAAGAAAGAAGTAAGAAAGAAGTAAGAATGAAAGAAGAAAGAAAGAAGAATGAAGAAAGAAAGAAAGAAGTAAGGAAGAAGAAAGAAAGAATTTAGAATGAAGTAAGAAAGAAGTAAGAAAGAAGTAAGAAAGTAGTTAGAAAGAAGTAAGAAAGAAGTAAGAAAGAAGTTAGAAAGAAGTAAGAAAGAAGAAAGAACTAAGAAAGAAGTAAGAATGAAGTAAGAAAGTAAGAAAGAAGTAAGAAAGAAGTAAGAAAGAAAGAAAGAAGAAAGAAAGAAGAAAGAAAGAAGTTAGAAAGAAGTAAGAAAGAAGTAAGAAAGAAGTTAGAAAGAAGCAAGAAAGAAGTAAGAAAGAAAGAAGAAAGAAGTAAGAAAGAAGTAAGAATGAAGTAAGAAAGAAGTAAGAAAGAAGTAAGAAAGAAGTAAGAAAGAAGTAAGAAGGCATGAAGAAAGAAGTAAGAAAGAAGTAAGAAAGGAGTAAGAAGTAAGAAAGAAGAAAGAGAGAAGAAAGAAAGAAGTAAGAAAGAAGTAAGAAAGAAAGAAGAAAGAAAGAAGAAAGAAAGAAGTTAGAAAGAAGTAAGAAAGAAGTAAGAAGTTAGAAAGAAGTAAGAAAGAAGTAAGAAAGAAGTAAGAAAGAAGTAAGAAAGAAGTAAGAAAGTAGTAAGAAAGAAGAAGGAAAGAAGTAAGAAAGAAGAAAGAAAGAAGAAAGAAAGAAGTAAGAAAGATGAAAGAAAGAAGTAAGAAAGAAGTAAGAAAGAAGAAAGAAAGAAGTAAGGAAGAAGAAAGAAAGAGGAAAAAAAGAAGTAAGAAAGAAGTAAGAAAGAAAGAAGAAAGAAAGAAGAAAGAAAGTAGTTAGAAAGAAGTAAGAAAGAAGTAAGAAAGAATTAAGAAAGAAAGAAGAAAGAAAGAAGTTAGAAAGAAGTAAGAAAGAAGTAAGAAAGAAAGAAGTAAGAAAGAAGTAAGAAAGAAGTAAGAAAGAAGTAAGAAAGAAGTAAGAAAGAAGAAAGAAAGAAGTAAGAAAGAAGAAAGAAAGAAGAAAGAAAGAAGTAAGAAAGAAGTAAGAAAGAAGTAAGAAAGAAGTAAGAAAGAAGTAAGAAAGAAGTAAGAAAGAAGTAAGAAAGAAGTTAGAAAGAAGTAAGAAAGAAGTAAGAAAGAAGTAAGAAGAAGTAAGAAATAAAGAAGAAAGAAGTTAAGAAAGAAGTAAGAAAGAAGAAAGAAGTAAGAATGAAGAAAAAAGAAGTTAGAAAGAAGAAAGAAAGAAGTAAGAAAGAATCAAGAAAGAAGTAAGAAAGAAGTAAGTAAGGAGTAAGAAAGAAGTAAGAAAGAAGAAAGAAAGAAGTAAGAAAGAAGTAAGAAAGAAGTAAGAAAGAAAGAAGAAAGAAAGAAGAAAGAAAGAAGTTAGAAAGAAGTAAGAAAGAAGTAAGAATTTAGCAAGAAGTAAGAAAGAAGTAAGAAAGAAGTAAGAAAGAAGTAAGAAAGAAGTAAGAAATAGAGAAGTAAGAAAGAAGTAACAAAGAAGTAAGAAAGAAAGAAGAAAGAAAGAAGAAAGAAAGAAGTTAGAAAGAAGTAAGAAAGAAGTAAGAGAGAAGTTAGAAAGAAGTAAGAAAGAAGTAAGAAAGAAGAAAGAAAGAAGTAAGAAATAAAGAAGAAAGAAGTTAAGAAAGAAGTAAGAAAGAAGTAAGAAAGAAGTAAGAAAGAAGAAAAAAGAAGTTAGAAAGAAGTAAGAAAGAAGTAAGAAAGATGTAAGAAAGAAGAAAGAAAGAAGTAAGAAAGAAGAAAGAAAGAAGTAATAAAGAAGAAAGAAAGAAGTAAGAAAGAAGTATGAAAGAAGTAAGAAAGAAGTAAGAAAGAAAGAAGAAAGAAGTAAGAAAGAAAGAAGTAAGGAAGAAGTAAGAAAGAAGTAAGAAAGAAGTAAGAAAGAAGTAAGAAAGAAGTAAGAAAGAAAGAAGAAAGAAAGAAGAAAGAAGTAAGAAAGAAAGAAGTAAGGAAGAAGAAAGAAAGAATTTAGAAAGAAGTAAGAAAGAAGTAAGAAAGAAGTAAGAAAGTAGTTAGAAAGAAGTAAGAAAGAAGTAAGAAAGAAGTTAGAAAGAAGTAAGAAAGAAGTAAGAAAGAAAGAAGAAAGAAGTAAGAAAGAAGTAAGAATGAAGTAAGAAAGAATTAAGAAAGAAGTAAGAAAGAAGTAAGAAAGAAAGAAAGAAGAAAGAAAGAAGAAAGAAAGAAGTTAGAAAGAAGTAAGAAAGAAGTAAGAAAGAAGTTAGAAAGAAGTAAGAATGAAGTAAGAAAAAAAGAAGAAAGAAGTAAGAAGAAGTAAGAATGAAGTAAGAAAGAAGTAAGAAAGAAGTAAGAAAGAAGTAAGAAAGAAGTAAGAAGGCATGAAGAAAGAAGTAAGAAAGAAGTAAGAAAGGAGTAAGTAAGAAGTAAGAAAGAAGAAAGAGAGAAGAAAGAAGAAAGAAAGAAGTAAGAAAGAAGTAAGAAAGAAGTAAGAAAGAAGTAAGAAAGAAGTAAGAAGAAATGAAGAAAGAAGTAAGAAAGAAGTAAGAAAGAATTAAGAAAGAAGTAAGAAAGAAGTAAGAAAGAAGTAAGAAAGAAGAAAAAAGAAGTAATAAAGAAGAAAGAAAGAAGTAAGAAAGAAGTATGAAAGAAGTAAGAAAGAAGTAAGAAAGAAGAAAGAAAGAAGTAAGAAATAAGAAAGAAAGAGGAAAAAAAGAAGTAAGAAAGAAGTAAGAAAGAAGTAAGAAAGAAAGAAGAAAGAAAGAAGAAAGAAAGAAGTTAGAAAGAATTAAGAAAGAAGTAAGAAAGAAGTAAGAAAGAAAGAAGTAAGAAAGAAGAAAGAAAGAAGAAAGAAAGAATTAAGAAAGAAGTAAGAAATAAGTAAGAAAGAAGAAAGAAAGAAGTAAGGAAGAAGAAAGAAAGAAGTAAGAAAGAAGTAACAAAGAAATAAGAAAGAAAGAAGAAAGAAAGAAGAAAGAAAGAAGTTAGAAAGAAGTAAGAAAGAAGTAAGAAAGAAGTTAGAAAGAAGTAAGAAATAAAGAAGAAAGAAGTTAAGAAAGAAGTAAGAAAGAAGAAAGGAATAAGAAAGAAGAAAAAAGAAGTTAGAAAGAAGTAAGAAAGAAGTAAGAAAGAAGTAAGAAAGAAGAAAGAAAGAAGTAAGAAAGAAGAAAGAAAGAAAGAAGAAAGAAGTAAGAAAGAAGTAAGAAAGAAGTAAGAAAGAAGAAAGAAAGAAGAAAGAAAGAAGTAAGAAAGAAGTAAGAAAGAAGAAAGAAGGAAAGAAGAAAGAAGAAAGAAAGAAGTAAGAAAGAAGTAAGAAAGAAGAAAGAAAGAAGAAAGAAGAAAGAAAGAAGAAAGAAAGAAGAAAGAAAGAAGTAAGAATGAAGTAAGAAAGTAGTTAGAAAGAAGTAAGAAAGAATTAAGAAAGAAGAAAAAAGAACTTATAAAGAAGTTAGAAAGAAGTAAGAAAAAGTAAGAAAGAAGAAAGATAGAAGGAAGAAAGAAGAAAGAAAGAAAGAAGTAAGAAGGAATGAAGAAAGAAGGAAGAAAGAAGTAAGAAAGAAGTAAGAAAGAAGTAAGAAAGGAGCAAGAAAGAAGTAAGAAAGAAGTAAGAAAGAATTAAGAAAGTAAGAAGTAAGAAAGAAGTAAGAAAGAAGTAAGAAAGAAAGAAAGAAGAAAGAAAGAAGTTAGAAAGAAGAAAGAAAGAAGTAAGAAAGAAGTTAGAAAGAAGAAAGAAGTAAGAAAGAAGTAAGAAAGAAAGAAGAAAGAAGTAAGAACGAAGTAAGAAAGAAGTAAGAAAGAAGTAAGAAAGATGTAAGAAAGAAGTAAGAAAGAAAGAAGAAAGAAGTAAGAAAGAAGTAAGAAAGAAGTAAGAAAGAAGGAAGAAAGAAGAAAGAAAGAAGTAAGAACGAAGTAAGGAAGAAGTAAGAAAGAAGTAAGAAAGAAGTAAGAAAGAAGTAAGAAAGAAGTAAGAAAGAAGTAAGAATGAAAGAAGAAAGAAAGAAGAATGAAGAAAGAAAGAAAGAAGTAAGGAAGAAGAAAGAAAGAATTTAGAATGAAGTAAGAAAGAAGTAAGAAAGAAGTAAGAAAGTAGTTAGAAAGAAGTAAGAAAGAAGTAAGAAAGAAGTTAGAAAGAAGTAAGAAAGAAGAAAGAACTAAGAAAGAAGTAAGAATGAAGTAAGAAAGTAAGAAAGAAGTAAGAAAGAAGTAAGAAAGAAAGAAAGAAGAAAGAAAGAAGAAAGAAAGAAGTTAGAAAGAAGTAAGAAAGAAGTAAGAAAGAAGTTAGAAAGAAGCAAGAAAGAAGTAAGAAAGAAAGAAGAAAGAAGTAAGAAAGAAGTAAGAATGAAGTAAGAAAGAAGTAAGAAAGAAGTAAGAAAGAAGTAAGAAAGAAGTAAGAAGGCATGAAGAAAGAAGTAAGAAAGAAGTAAGAAAGGAGTAAGAAGTAAGAAAGAAGAAAGAGAGAAGAAAGAAAGAAGTAAGAAAGAAGTAAGAAAGAAAGAAGAAAGAAAGAAGAAAGAAAGAAGTTAGAAAGAAGTAAGAAAGAAGTAAGAAGTTAGAAAGAAGTAAGAAAGAAGTAAGAAAGAAGTAAGAAAGAAGTAAGAAAGAAGTAAGAAAGTAGTAAGAAAGAAGAAGGAAAGAAGTAAGAAAGAAGAAAGAAAGAAGAAAGAAAGAAGTAAGAAAGATGAAAGAAAGAAGTAAGAAAGAAGTAAGAAAGAAGAAAGAAAGAAGTAAGGAAGAAGAAAGAAAGAGGAAAAAAAGAAGTAAGAAAGAAGTAAGAAAGAAAGAAGAAAGAAAGAAGAAAGAAAGTAGTTAGAAAGAAGTAAGAAAGAAGTAAGAAAGAATTAAGAAAGAAAGAAGAAAGAAAGAAGTTAGAAAGAAGTAAGAAAGAAGTAAGAAAGAAAGAAGTAAGAAAGAAGTAAGAAAGAAGTAAGAAAGAAGTAAGAAAGAAGAAAGAAAGAAGTAAGAAAGAAGAAAGAAAGAAGAAAGAAAGAAGTAAGAAAGAAGTAAGAAAGAAGTAAGAAAGAAGTAAGAAAGAAGTAAGAAAGAAGTAAGAAAGAAGTAAGAAAGAAGTTAGAAAGAAGTAAGAAAGAAGTAAGAAAGAAGTAAGAAGAAGTAAGAAATAAAGAAGAAAGAAGTTAAGAAAGAAGTAAGAAAGAAGAAAGAAGTAAGAATGAAGAAAAAAGAAGTTAGAAAGAAGAAAGAAAGAAGTAAGAAAGAATCAAGAAAGAAGTAAGAAAGAAGTAAGTAAGGAGTAAGAAAGAAGTAAGAAAGAAGAAAGAAAGAAGTAAGAAAGAAGTAAGAAAGAAGTAAGAAAGAAAGAAGAAAGAAAGAAGAAAGAAAGAAGTTAGAAAGAAGTAAGAAAGAAGTAAGAATTTAGCAAGAAGTAAGAAAGAAGTAAGAAAGAAGTAAGAAAGAAGTAAGAAAGAAGTAAGAAATAGAGAAGTAAGAAAGAAGTAACAAAGAAGTAAGAAAGAAAGAAGAAAGAAAGAAGAAAGAAAGAAGTTAGAAAGAAGTAAGAAAGAAGTAAGAGAGAAGTTAGAAAGAAGTAAGAAAGAAGTAAGAAAGAAGAAAGAAAGAAGTAAGAAATAAAGAAGAAAGAAGTTAAGAAAGAAGTAAGAAAGAAGTAAGAAAGAAGTAAGAAAGAAGAAAAAAGAAGTTAGAAAGAAGTAAGAAAGAAGTAAGAAAGATGTAAGAAAGAAGAAAGAAAGAAGTAAGAAAGAAGAAAGAAAGAAGTAATAAAGAAGAAAGAAAGAAGTAAGAAAGAAGTATGAAAGAAGTAAGAAAGAAGTAAGAAAGAAAGAAGAAAGAAGTAAGAAAGAAAGAAGTAAGGAAGAAGTAAGAAAGAAGTAAGAAAGAAGTAAGAAAGAAGTAAGAAAGAAGTAAGAAAGAAAGAAGAAAGAAAGAAGAAAGAAGTAAGAAAGAAAGAAGTAAGGAAGAAGAAAGAAAGAATTTAGAAAGAAGTAAGAAAGAAGTAAGAAAGAAGTAAGAAAGTAGTTAGAAAGAAGTAAGAAAGAAGTAAGAAAGAAGTTAGAAAGAAGTAAGAAAGAAGTAAGAAAGAAAGAAGAAAGAAGTAAGAAAGAAGTAAGAATGAAGTAAGAAAGAATTAAGAAAGAAGTAAGAAAGAAGTAAGAAAGAAAGAAAGAAGAAAGAAAGAAGAAAGAAAGAAGTTAGAAAGAAGTAAGAAAGAAGTAAGAAAGAAGTTAGAAAGAAGTAAGAATGAAGTAAGAAAGAAAGAAGAAAGAAGTAAGAAGAAGTAAGAATGAAGTAAGAAAGAAGTAAGAAAGAAGTAAGAAAGAAGTAAGAAAGAAGTAAGAAGGCATGAAGAAAGAAGTAAGAAAGAAGTAAGAAAGGAGTAAGTAAGAAGTAAGAAAGAAGAAAGAGAGAAGAAGAAGAAAGAAAGAAGTAAGAAAGAAGTAAGAAAGAAGTAAGAAAGAAGTAAGAAAGAAGTAAGAAGAAATGAAGAAAGAAGTAAGAAAGAAGTAAGAAAGAATTAAGAAAGAAGTAAGAAAGAAGTAAGAAAGAAGTAAGAAAGAAGAAAAAAGAAGTAATAAAGAAGAAAGAAAGAAGTAAGAAAGAAGTATGAAAGAAGTAAGAAAGAAGTAAGAAAGAAGAAAGAAAGAAGTAAGAAATAAGAAAGAAAGAGGAAAAAAAGAAGTAAGAAAGAAGTAAGAAAGAAGTAAGAAAGAAAGAAGAAAGAAAGAAGAAAGAAAGAAGTTAGAAAGAATTAAGAAAGAAGTAAGAAAGAAGTAAGAAAGAAAGAAGTAAGAAAGAAGAAAGAAAGAAGAAAGAAAGAATTAAGAAAGAAGTAAGAAATAAGTAAGAAAGAAGAAAGAAAGAAGTAAGGAAGAAGAAAGAAAGAAGTAAGAAAGAAGTAACAAAGAAATAAGAAAGAAAGAAGAAAGAAAGAAGAAAGAAAGAAGTTAGAAAGAAGTAAGAAAGAAGTAAGAAAGAAGTTAGAAAGAAGTAAGAAATAAAGAAGAAAGAAGTTAAGAAAGAAGTAAGAAAGAAGAAAGGAATAAGAAAGAAGAAAAAAGAAGTTAGAAAGAAGTAAGAAAGAAGTAAGAAAGAAGTAAGAAAGAAGAAAGAAAGAAGTAAGAAAGAAGAAAGAAAGAAAGAAGAAAGAAGTAAGAAAGAAGTAAGAAAGAAGTAAGAAAGAAGAAAGAAAGAAGAAAGAAAGAAGTAAGAAAGAAGTAAGAAAGAAGAAAGAACGAAAGAAGAAAGAAGAAAGAAAGAAGTAAGAAAGAAGTAAGAAAGAAGAAAGAAAGAAGAAAGAAAGAAAGAAGAAAGAAAGAAGAAAGAAAGAAGTAAGAATGAAGTAAGAAAGTAGTTAGAAAGAAGTAAGAAAGAATTAAGAAAGAAGAAAAAAGAACTTATAAAGAAGTTAGAAAGAAGTAAGAAAAAGTAAGAAAGAAGAAAGATAGAAGGAAGAAAGAAGAAAGAAAGAAAGAAGTAAGAAGGAATGAAGAAAGAAGTAAGAAAGAAGTAAGAAAGAAGTAAGAAAGAAGTAAGAAAGGAGCAAGAAAGAAGTAAGAAAGAAGTAAGAAAGAAGTAAGAAAGAAGTAAGAAAGAAGTAAGAAAGAAGAAAAAAGAAGTAATAAAGAAGAAAGAAAGAAGTAAGAAAGAAGTATGAAAGAAGTAAGAAAGAAGTAAGAAAGTAAGAAGAAAGAAGTAAGAAAGAAAGTAGTAAGGAAGAAGTAAGAAAGAAGTAAGAAAGAAGTAAGAAAGAAGTAAGAAAGAAGTAAGAAAGTAAGAAGTAAGAAGGAAGTAAGAAAGAAGTAAGAAAGAAAGAAAGAAGAAAGAAAGAAGTTAGAAAGAAGAAAGAAAGAAGTAAGAAAGAAGTTAGAAAGAAGAAAGAAGTAAGAAAGAAGTAAGAAAGAAAGAAGAAAGAAGTAAGAACGAAGTAAGAAAGAAGTAAGAAAGAAGTAAGAAAGAAGTAATAAAGAAGTAAGAAGGAATGAAGAAAGAAGTAATAAAGAAGTAAGAAAGAAGTAAGTAAGAAGTAACAAAGAAGTAAGAAAGAAAGAAGAAAGAAAGAAGAAAGAAAGAAGTAAGAAAGAAGAAAGAAAGAAGAAAGAAAGAAGTAAGAAAGGAGTAAGAAAGAAAAAAGAAAGAAGAAAGAAAGAAGTAAGAAAGAAGAAAGAAAGAAGAAAGAAAGAAGTAAGAAAGAAGTAAGAAAGTAGTTAGAAAGAAGTAAGAAAGAATTAAGAAAGAAGAAAAAAGAACTTATAAAGAATTTAGAAAGAAGTATGAAAAAGTAAGAAAGAAGAAAGAAAGAAGAAAGAAGAAAGAAAGAGGTGAGAAGGAATGAAGAAAGAAGTAAGAAAGAAGTAAGAATGAAGTAAGAAAGAAGTAAGAAAGACGTAAGAAAGAAAGAAGAAAGAAGTAAGAAAGAAGTAGAAAGAAGTAAGAAAGAAGTAAGAAAGAAGTAAGAAAGAAGATAGAAAGAAGTAAGAAAGAAGTAAGAAAGAAAGAAGAAAGAAGTAAGAAAGAAGTAAGAATGAAGTAAGAAAGAAGTAAGAAAGAAGTTACAAAGAAGTAAGAAAGAAAGAAGAAAGAAAGAAGAAAGAAAGAAGTAAGAAAGAAGAAAGAAAGAAGAAAGAAAGAAGTAAGAAAGGAGTAAGAAAGAAGAAAGAAAGAAAGAAGAAAGAAGAAAGAAAGAACTAAGAAAGAACTAAGAAAGAAGAAAGAATGAAGAAAGACGAAAGAAAGAAGAAAGAAAGAAGTAAGAAAGAAGTAAGAAAGAAGTAAGAAAGTAGTTAGAAAGAAGTAAGAAAGAATTAAGAAAGAAGAAAAAAGAACTTATAAAGAAGTTAGAAAGAAGTATGAAAAAGTAAGAAAGAAGAAAGAAAGAAGTAAGAAAGAATAAAGAAAGAAGTAAGAAGGAATGAAGAAAGAAGTAAGAAAGAAGTAAGAAACAAGTAAGAATGAAGTAAGAAAGAAGTAAGAATGAAGTAAGAAAGAAGTAAGAAAGAAGTAAGAAATAAGAAAAAAAGAAGTAATAAAGAAGAAAGAAAGAAGTAAGAAAGAAGTATGAAAGAAGTAAGAAAGAAGTAAGAAAGAAAGAAGAAAGAAGTAAGAAAGAAAGAAGTAAGGAAGAAGTAAGAAAGAAGTAAGAAAGAAGTAAGAAAGAAGTAAGAAAGAAGTAAGAAAGAAGTAAGAAAGAAAGAAGAAAGAAAGAAGAAAGAAGTAAGAAAGAAAGAAGTAAGGAAGAAGAAAGAAAGAAGTTAGAAAGAATTAAGAAAGAAGCAAGAAAGAAGTAAGAAAGTAGTTAGAAAGAAGTAAGGAAGAATTAAGAAAGAAAGAAGTAAGAAAGAAGTAAGAAAGAAAGAAAGAAGAAAGAATGAAGAAAGAAGTTAGAAAGAAGTAAGAAAGAAGTAAGAAAGAAGTAAGAAAGAAGTAAGAAAGAAGTAAGAAAGTAGTAAGAAAGTAGTAAGAAAGAAGAAAGAAAGAGGTAAGAAAGAAGTAAGAAAGAAGTAAGAAAGAAGTAAGAAAGAAAGAAGAAAGAAAGAAGTTAGAAATAAGTAAGAAAGAAATAAGAAATAAGTAAGAAAGTAGTTAGAAAGAAGTATGAAAGAAGTAAGAAAGAAAGAAGAAAGAAAGAAGAAAGAAAGAAGAAAAAATAAGTTAGAAAGTAGTAAGAAAGAAGTAAGAAAGAGGAAAGAAAGAAGTAAGAAAGAAGTAAGAAAGAAGTAAGAAAGAAGTAAGAAAGTAGTAAGAAAGAAGAAAGAAAGAGGTAAGAAAGAAGAAAGAAAGAAGTAAGAAATAAGAAAGAAAGAAGTAAGAAAGAAGAAAGAAGTAAGAAAGAAGTAAGAAAGAAGAAAGAAAGAAGAAAGAAAGAAGTAAGAAAGAAGTAAGAAAGAAGTAAGAAAGAAGTAAGAAAGAATGAAGAAAGAAAGAAGAAAGAAAGAAGTTAGAAAGGAGTAAGAAAGAAATAAGAAAGAAGTAAGAAAGTAGTTAGAAAGAAGAAAGAAAGAAGTAAGAAAGAAGAAAGAAAGAAAGAAGAATGAAGTAAGAAAGAAGTAAGAAAGAAGTAAGAAAGAAGTAAGAAAGAAGTAAGAAAGAAGTAAGAAAGAAGTTAGAAAGAAGTAAGAAAGAAGTAAGAAAGAAGAAAAAAGAAGTTAGAAAGAAGTAAGAAAGAAGTAAGAAAGAAGTAAGAAAGAAGTAAGAAAGAAGTAAGAAAGAAAGAAGAAAGAAGTAAGAAAGAAGTAAGAAAGAAGTATGAAAGAAGTAAGAAAGAAGAAAGAAAGAAGTAAGAAAGAAGTAAGAAAGAAGTAACAAAGAAGTAACAAAGAAGAAAGAAGAAAGAAGTAAGAAAGAAGAAAGAAGAAAGAAAGAAGAAAGAAAGAAGTAAGGAAGAAAGAAGTAAGAAGAAAGAAAGAAGTAAGAAAGAAGAAAGAAAGAAAGAAGAAAGAAGTAAGAAAGAAGTAAGAAAGAAGTAAGAAAGAAGTTAGAAAGAAGTAAGAAAGAAGTAAGAAAGAAGGAAGAAAGAAGTAAGAAAGAAGAAAAAAGAAGTTAGAAAGAAGTAAGAAAGAAGTAAGAAAGAAGTAAGAAAGAAGTAAGAAAGAAGTAAGAAAGAAGTAAGAAAGAAGTAAGAAAGAAGTAAGAAAGAAAGAAGAAAGAAGTAAGAAAGAAGTAAGAAAGACGTATGAAAGGAGTAAGAAAGAAGAAAGAAAGAAGTAAGAAAGAAGTAAGAAATAAGTAAGAAAGAAGTAAGAAAGAAGAAAGAGAGAAGAAAGAAAGAAGAAAGAAAGAAGTATGAAAGAAGAAAGAAAGAAGTAAGAAAGAAGTAAGAAGGAATGAAGAAAGAAGTAAGAAAGAAGTAAGAAAGAAGTAAGAAAGAATTAAGAAAGTAAGAAAGAAAGAAGAAAGAAAGAAGAAAGAAGGAATTTAGAAAGAAGTAAGAAAGAATGAAGAAAGACGTTAGAAAGAAGTAAGAAAGAAGTAAGAAAGAAGTAAGAAAGAAGTAAGAAAGAAGTAAGAAAGTAGTAAGAAAGAAGAAAGAAAGAGGTAAGAAAGAAGAAAGAAAGAAGAAAGAAAGAAGTAAGAAATAAGAAAGAAAGAAGTAAGAAAGAAGAAAGAAGTAAGAAAGAAGTAAGAAAGAAGAAAGAAAGAAGAAAGAAAGAAGTAAGAAAGAAGTAAGAAAGAAGTAAGAAAGAAGTAAGAAAGAATGAAGAAAGAAAGAAGAAAGAAAGAAGTTAGAAAGGAGTAAGAAAGAAATAAGAAAGAAGTAAGAAAGTAGTTAGAAAGATGTATGAAAGAAGTAAGAAAGAAAGAAGAAAGAAAGAAGAAAGAAAGAAGAAAAAATAAGTTAGAAAGTAGTAAGAAAGAAGTAAGAAAGAGGAAAGAAAGAAGTAAGAAAGAAGTAAGAAAGAAGTAAGAAAGAAAGAAGAAAGAAGTAAGAAAGAAGTAAGAAAGAAGTAAAGAATTAAGAAAGAAAGAAGTAAGAAAGAAGAGAGAAAGAAGTAAGAAAGAAGAAAGAAAGAAGAAAGAAAGAAGTTAGAAAGAAGTAATAAAGAAGTAAGAAAGAAAGAAGTAAGAAAGAAGTAAGAAAGTAGTAGAAAGAAAGAAGAAAGAAAGAAGAAAGAAAGAAGTTAGAAAGAAGTAAGAAAGAAGTAAGAAAGAAGTTAGAAAGAAGTAAGAAATAAGTAAGAAAGAACTAAGAAAGAAATAAGTAAGAAAGAAATAAAGAAGTTAGAAGTTAGAATGAATTTAGAAATAAGAAAGAAGAAAGCAAGAAGAAAGAAAGAAAGATGTAAGTAAGAAGTAAGAAAGAAGTAAGAAAGAAAGAAGAAAGAAAGAAGAAAGAAAGAAGAAAGAGAGAAGAAAGAGCGAAGAAAGAAAGAAGAAAGAAAGAAGTAAGAAAGAAGTAAGAAAGAAGAAAGAAAGAAGAAAGAAAGAAGTAAGAAAGAAGTAAGAAAGAAGTAAGAAAGAAGTAAGAAAGAAGTAAGAAAGTAGTAAGAAAAAAAGAAGAAAGAAGTAAGAAAGAAGTAACAAAGAAGTAAGAAAGAATAAAGAAAGAAGTAAGAAAGAAGAAAGAAAGAAGTAAGAAAGAAGTAAGAAAGAAGAAAGAAAGAAGTAAGAAATAAGTAAGAAAGAAGAAAGAAAGAAGTAAGAAAGAAGTAAGAAAGAAGTAAGAAAGAAGAAAAAAGAAGTAAGAAAGAAGTAAGAAAGAAGAAAGAAATAAGTAAGAAAGAAGTAAGAAAGAAGTAAGAAAGAAGTAAGAAGGAATGAAGAAAGAAGAAAGAAGTAAGAAAAAAGTAAGAAAGAAAGAAGAAAGAAGTAAAAAAGAAGTAAGAAAGAAGTAAGAAAGAAGTAAGAAAGAAGAAAGAAAGAAGTAAGAAAGAAGAAAGAAGTAAGAAATAAGTAAGAAAGAAGTAAGAAAAAGTAAGAAAGAAAGAAGAAAGAAAGAAGAATGAAAGAAGAAAGAGAGAAGAAAGAAAGAAGTAAGAAAGAAGTAAGAAAGAACTGAGAAATAAGTAAGAAAGAAGTAAGAAAGAAAGAAGAAAGAAGTAAGAAAGAAGAAAAAAGAAGTAAGAAAGAAAAAAGAAAGAAAGAAGAAAGAAGTAAGAAAGAAGTAAGAAAGAAGTAAGAAAGAAGTAAGAAAGACGTAAGAAAGAAGTAAGAAAGAAGTAAGAAAGAAGTAAGAAAGAAGTAAGAAGGAATGAAGAAAGAAGAAAGAAGTAAGAAAGAAAGAAGAAAGAAGTAATAAAGAAGTAAGAAAGAAGCAAGAAAGAAGAAAAAGGAAGTTAGAAAGAAGTTAGAAAGAAGTAAGAAAGAAGTAAGAAAGAAGTAAGAAAGAAGTTAGAAAGAAGTAAGAAAGAAGTAAGAAAGAAGTTAGAAAGAAGTAAGAGAGAAGTAAGAAAGAAGAAAAAAGAAGTTAGAAAGAAGTAAGAAAGAAGTAAGAAAGAAGTAAGAAAGAAGTAAGAAAGAAAGAAGAAAGAAGTAAGAAAGAAGTAAGAAAGAAGTAAGAAAGAATAAAGAAAGAAGTAAGAAAGAAGAAAGAAAGAAGTAAGAAATAAGTAAGAAAGAAGAAAGAAAGAAGTAAGAAAGAAGTAAGAAAGAAGTAAGAAAGAAGTAAGAAAGAAGAAAAAAGAAGTAAGAAAGAAGTAAGAAAGAAGAAAGAAATAAGTAAGAAAGAAGTAAGAAAGAAGTAAGAAAGAAGTAAGAAGGAATGAAGAAAGAAGAAAGAATTAAGAAAAAAGTAAGAAAGAAAGAAGAAAGAAGTAAAAAAGAAGTAAGAAAGAAGTAAGAAAGAAGTAAGAAAGAAGAAAGAAAGAAGTAAGAAAGAAGAAAGAAGTAAGAAATAAGTAAGAAAGAAGTAAGAAAGAAGTAAGAAAGAAAGAAGAAAGAAAGAAGAATGAAAGAAGAAAGAGAGAAGAAAGAAAGAAGTAAGAAAGAAGTAAGAAAGAACTGAGAAATAAGTAAGAAAGAAGTAAGAAAGAAAGAAGAAAGAAGTAAGAAAGAAGAAAAAAGAAGTAAGAAAGAAAAAAGAAAGAAAGAAGAAAGAAGTAAGAAAGAAGTAAGAAAGAAGTAAGAAAGAAGTAAGAAAGACGTAAGAAAGAAGTAAGAAAGAAGTAAGAAAGAAGTAAGAAAGAAGTAAGAAGGAATGAAGAAAGAAGAAAGAAGTAAGAAAGAAAGAAGAAAGAAGTAATAAAGAAGTAAGAAAGAAGCAAGAAAGAAGAAAAAGGAAGTTAGAAAGAAGTTAGAAAGAAGTAAGAAAGAAGTTAGAAAGAAGTAAGAAAGAAGTAAGAAAGAAGTTAGAAAGAAGTAAGAAAGAAGTAAGAAAGAAGAAAAAAGAAGTTAGAAAGAAGTAAGAAAGAAGTAAGAAAGAAGTAAGAAAGAAGTAAGAAAGAAGTAAGAAAGAAAGAAGAAAGAAGTAAGAAAGAAGTAAGAAAGAAGTTGAAAGAAGTTAGAAAGAAGTAAGAAAGAAGTAAGAAAGAAGTAAGAAAGAAGGAAGAAAGAAAGAAGAAAGAAGTAAGAAAGAAGTAAGAAAGAAGTAAGAAAGAAGTTAGAAAGAAGTAAGAAAAAAGAAAGAAAGAAAGAAGAAAGACGTAAGAAAGAAGTAAGAAAGAAGTAAGAAAGAAGTTAGAAAGAAGTAAGAAAGAAGTAAGAAAGAAGTAAGAAAGAAGGAAGAAAGAAGTAAGAAAGAAGAAAAAAGAAGTTAGAAAGAAGTAAGAAAGAAGTAAGAAAGAAGTAAGAAAGAAGTAAGAAAGAAGTAAGAAAGAAGTAAGAAAGAAAGAAGAAAGAAGTAAGAAATAAGTAAGAAAGAAGTAAGAAAGAAGAAAGAGAGAAGAAAGAAAGAAGAAAGAAAGAAGTATGAAAGAAGAAAGAAAGAAGTAAGAAAGAAGTAAGAAAGAGGTAAGAAAGAAGTAAGAAAGAAGTAAGAAAGAAGTTAGAAAGAAGTAAGAAAAAAGAAAGAAAGAAAGAAGAAAGACGTAAGAAAGAAGTAAGAAAGAAGTAAGAAAGAAGTTAGAAAGAAGTAAGAAAGAAGTAAGAAAGAAGTAAGAAAGAAGGAAGAAAGAAGTAAGAAAGAAGAAAAAAGAAGTTAGAAAGAAGTAAGAAAGAAGTAAGAAAGAAGTAAGAAAGAAGTAAGAAAGAAGTAAGAAAGAAGTAAGAAAGAAAGAAGAAAGAAGTAAGAAAGAAGTAAGAAAGAAGTATGAAAGGAGTAAGAAAGAAGAAAGAAAGAAGTAAGAAAGAAGTAAGAAATAAGTAAGAAAGAAGTAAGAAAGAAGAAAGAGAGAAGAAAGAAAGAAGAAAGAAAGAAGTATGAATGAAGAAAGAAAGAAGTAAGAAAGAAGTAAGAAAGAAGTAAGAAGGAATGAAGAAAGAAGTAAGAAAGAAGTAAGAAAGAAGTAAGGAAGGAGTAAGAAATAAGTAAGAAAGAAGAAAGAAAGAAGTAAGAAAGAATTAAGAAAGTAAGAAAGAAAGAAGAAAGAAAGAAGAAAGAAAGAATTTAGAAAGAAGTAAGAAAGAATGAAGAAAGACGTTAGAAAGAAGTAAGAAAGAAGTAAGAAAGACGTAAGAAAGAAGTAAGAAAGAAGTAAGAAAGAAAGAAGAAAGAAAGAAGAAAGAAAGAAGTTAGAAAGAAGTAAGAAAGAAATAAGAAAGAAGTAAGAAAGTAGTTAGAAAGAAGTATGAAAGAAGTAAGAAAGAAAGAAGAAAGAAAGAAGAAAGAAAGAAGAAAAAATAAGTTAGAAAGTAGTAAGAAAGAAGTAAGCAAGAAGAAAGAAAGAAGTAAGAAAGAAGTAAGAAAGAAGTAAGAAAGAAGTAAGAAAGAAAGAAGAAAGAAGTAAGAAAGAAGTAAGAAAGAAGTAAAGAATTAAGAAAGAAAGAAGTAAGAAAGAAGAGAGAAAGAAGTAAGAAAGAAGAAAGATAGAAGAAAGAAAGAAGTTAGAAAGAAGTAAGAAAGAAGTAAGAAAGATAGAAGTAAGAAAGAAGTAAGAAAGAAGTAAGAAAGAAAGAAGAAAGAAAGAAGAAAGAAAGAAGTTAGAAAGAAGTAAGAAAGAAGTAAGAAAGAAGTTAGAAAGAAGTAAGAAATAAGTAAGAAAGAACTAAGAAAGAAATAAGTAAGAAAGAAATAAAGAAGTTAGAAGTTAGAATGATTTTAGAAATAAGAAAGAAGAAAGCAAGAAGAAAGAAAGAAAGAAGTAAGAAGTAAGAAAGAAGTAAGAAAGAAAGAAGAAAGAAAGAAGAAAGAAAGAAAAAAGAGAGAAGAAAGAGTGAAGAAAGAAAGAAGAAAGAAAGAAGTAAGAAAGAAGTAAGAAATAAGAAAGAAAGAAGTAAGAAGGAATGAAGAAAGAAGTAAGAAAGAAGTAAGAAAGAAGTAAGAAAGTAGTAAGAAAGTAGTAAGAAAGAAAGAAGAAAGAAGTAAGAAATAAGTAAGAAAGAAGTAAGAAAGAATAAAGAAAGAAGTAAGAAAGAAGAAAGAAAGAAATAAGAAAGAAGTAAGAAAGAAGAAATAAAAAAGTAAGAAATAAGTAAGAAAGAAGAAAGAAAGAAGTAAGAAAGAAGTAAGAAAGAAGTAAGAAAGAAGAAAAAAGAAGTAAGAAAGACGTAAGAAAGAAGAAAGAAATAAGTAAGAAAGAAGTAAGAAAGAAGTAAGAAAGAAGTAAGAAGGAATGAAGAAAGAAGAAAGAAGTAAGAAAGAAGTAAGAAAGAAAGAAGAAAGAAGTAAAAAAGAAGTAAGAAAGAAGTAAGAAAGAAGTAAGAAAGAAGAAAGAAAGAAGTAAGAAAGAAGAAAGAAGTAAGAAATAAGTAAGAAAGAAGTAAGAAAGAAGTATAAAGAAAGATGAAAGAAAGAAGAAAGAAAGAAGAAAGAGAGAAGAAAGAAAGAAGTAAGAAGGAATAGAAGAAAGAAGTAAGAAAGAAGTAAGAAAGAAGTAAGAAAGAAGTAAGAAAGAAGTAAGAAGGAATGAAGAAAGAAGTAAGAAAGAAGTAAGAAAGAAGTAAGAAAGAAGTACGAAAGAAGAAAGAGAGAAGAAAGAAAGAAGAAAGAAAGAAGTATGAAAGAATAAAGAAAGAAGTAAGAAAGAAGTAAGAAAGAAGTAAGAAAGAAAGAAGTAAGAAAGACGTAATAAAGAAGAAAGAAAGAATTTAGGAAGAAGTAAGAAAGAAGTAAGAAAGAAGTAAGAAAGAAAGAAGAAAGAAGTAAGAAAGAAGTAAGAAAGAAGAAAGAAAGAAGAAAGAAAGAAGTAAGAAAGAAGTAAGAAAGAAGTAAGAAAGAAGTAAGAAAGAAGAAAGAAAGAAGTAAGAAAGAAGAAAAAAAGAAGTAAGAAAGAAGTAAGAAAGAAAGAAGAAAGAAGTAAGAAAGAAGTAAGAAAGAAGTAAGAAAGAAGTAAGAAAGAAGTAAGAAAGAAGTAAGAAAGAATTAAGAAAGAAGTAAGAAAGAAGTAAGAAAGAAGTAAGAAAGAAGTAAGAAAGAAGAAAGAAAGAAGTAAGAAAGAAGTAAGAAAGAAGAAAGAAAGAAGCAAGAAAGAAGTAAGAAAGAAGTAAGAAAGAAGTAAGAAAGAAGTAAGAAAGAAGTAAGAAAGAAGAAAGAAAGAAGTAAGAAAGAAGTAAGAAAGAAGTAAGAAAGAAGTAAGAAAGAAGTAAGAAAGAAGGAAGAAAGAAGTAAGAAAGAAGTAAGAAAGAAGTAAGAAAGAAGAAAGAAAGAAGAAAGAAAGAAGAAAGAAAGAAGTAAGAAAGAAGTAAGAAAGAAGAAAGAAAGAAGTAAGAAAGAAGAAAAAAAGAAGTAAGAAAGAAGTAAGAAAGAAAGAAGAAAGAAGTAAGAAAGAAGTAAGAAAGAAGTAAGAAAGAAGTAAGAAAGAAGTAAGAAAGAAGTACGAAAGAAGTATGAAAGAAGTAAGAAAGAAAGAAGAAAGAAGTAAGAAAGAAGTAAGAAAGAAGAATGAAGTAAGAAAGAAGTAAGAAAGAAGTAAGAAAGAAGTAAGAAAGAAGTAAGAAAGAAAGAAGAAAGAAGTAAGAAAGAATTAAGAAAGAAGAAAGAAAGAAGTAAGAAAGAAGAAAGAAAGAAGTAAGAAAGAAGTAAGAAAGAATTAAGAAAGAAGTAAGAAAGAAGAAAGAAAGAAGTAAGAAAGAAGAAAGAAAGAAGTAAGAAAGAAGAAAGAAAGAAGTAAGAAAGAAGTAAGAAAGAAAGAAGAAAGAAGTAAGAAAGAATTAAGAAAGAAGTAAGAAAGAAGTAAGAAAGAATAAAAAAGAATTTAGAAAGAAGTAATAAAGAAGTAATAAAGAAGTAAGAAACAAAGAAGTAAGAAAGAAGAAAGACAGAAGTAAGAAAGAAGTAAGAAAGAAGTAGGAAAGAAGTAAGAAAGAAATAAGAAAGAAAGAAGTAAGAAAGAAGTAAGAAAGAAAGAAGAAAGAAGTAAGAAAGAAGTAAGAAAGAAAGAAGAAAGAAGTAAGAAAGAAGTATGAAGGAAGTAAGAAAGAATTAAGAAAGATAGAAGAAAGAAAGAAGTAAGAAAGAAGTAAGAAAGAAGTTAGAAAGAAGTAAGAAAGAAGTAAGAAAGAAGTTAGAAACCAGTAAGAAATATGTAAGAAATAAGTAAGAAAGAAGTAAGAAAGAAGTAAGAAAGAAAGAAGTAAGAAAGAAGTAAGAAAGAAGTAAGAAAGAAGTAAGAAAGAAGTAAGAAAGAAGTAAGAAAGAAGTAAGAAAGAAGTAAGAAAGAAGTAAGAAAGAAGTAAGAAAGAAGTAAGAAAGAAGTAAGAAAGAAAGAAGAAAGAAGTAAGAATGAAGTAAGAAAGAAGTATGAAAGAAGTAAGAAAGAAGAAAGAAAGAAGAAAGAAGAAAGAAAGAAGTAAGAAAGAAGTAAGAAAGAAGTAAGAAAGAAGTAAGAAGGAATGAAGAAAGAAGTAAGAAAGAAGTAGGAAAGAAGTTAGAAAGAAGTAAGAAAGAAGTAAGAAAGAAGTAAGAAAGAAAGAAGAAAGAAGTAAGAAAGAAGAAAGAAGAAAGAAAGAAGTATGAAAGAATAAAGAAAGAAGTAAGAAAGAAGTAAGAAAGAAGTAAGAAGGAATGAAGAAAGAAGTAAGAAAGAAGTAAGAAAGGAGTAAGAAATAAGTAAGAAAGAAGAAGGAAAGAAGTAAGAAAGAAGTAAGAAAGAAGAAAGAAAGAAGTATGAAAGAAGTAAGAAAGAAGTAAGAAAGAAAGAAGTAAGAAAGACGTAATAAAGAAGTAAGAAAGAAGTTAGGAAGAAGTAAGAAAGAAGTAAGAAAGAAGTAAGAAAGAAAGAAGAAAGAAGTAAGAAAGAAGTAAGAAAGAAGAAAGAAAGAAGAAAGAAAGAAGAAAGAAGTAAGAAAGAAGTATGAAAGAAGTAAGAAAGAAGTAAGAAAGAAAGAAGTAAGAAAGACGTAATAAAGAAGTAAGAAAGAAGTTAGGAAGAAGTAAGAAAGAAGTAAGAAAGAAGTAAGAAAGAAAGTAGAAAGAAGTAAGAAAGAAGTAAGAAAGAAGTAAGAAAGAAGTAAGAAAGAAGTACGAAAGAAGTATGAAAGAAGTAAGAAAGAAAGAAGTAAGAAAGAAGTAAGAAAGAAGTAAGAAAGAATAAAGAAGTAAGAAAGAAGTAAGAAAGAAGTAAGAAAGAAGTAAGAAAGAAGTGAGAAAGAAAGAAGAAAGAAGTAAGAAAGAATTAAGAAAGAAGTAAGAAAGAAGTAAGAAAGAAGAAAGAAAGAAGTAAGAAAGAAGTAAGAAAGAATTAAGAAAGAAGTAAGAAAGAAGAAAGAAAGAAGTAAGAAAGAAGAAAGAAAGAAGTAAGAAAGAAGAAAGAAAGAAGTAAGAAAGAAGTAAGAAAGAAAGAAGAAAGAAGTAAGAAAGAATTAAGAAAGAAGTAAGAAAAAAGTAAGAAAGAAGAAAGAAAGAAGTAAGAATGAAGAAAGAAGTAAGAAATAAGTAAGAAAGAAAGAAGAAAGAAGTAAAAAAGAAGTAAGAAAGAATTAAGAAAGAAGTAAGAAATAAGAAGGAAAGAAGTAAGAAAGAAGAAAGAAGTAAGAAATAAGTAAGAAAGAAGTAAGAAAGAAGTATAAAGAAAGATGAAAGAAAGAAGAAAGAAAGAAGAAAGAGAGAAGAAAGAAAGAAGTAAGAAGGAATAGAAGAAAGAAGTAAGAAAGAAGTAAGAAAGAAGTAAGAAAGAAGTAAGAAAGAAGTAAGAAAGAAGTAAGAAAGAAGTAAGAAAGAAGTAAGAAAGTAGTAAGAAAGAAAGAAGAAAGAAGTAAGAAAGAAGAAAAAAGAAGTAAGAAAGAAGAAAGAAAGAAGCAAGAAAGAAGTAAGAAAGAAGTAAGAAAGAAGTAAGAAAGAAGTAAGAAAGAAGTAAGAAAGAAGAAAGAAAGAAGTAAGAAAGAAGTAAGAAAGAAGTAAGAAAGAAGTAAGAAAGAAGTAAGAAAGAAGGAAGAAAGAAGTAAGAAAGAAGTAAGAAAGAAGTAAGAAAGAAGAAAGAAAGAAGAAAGAAAGAAGAAAGAAAGAAGTAAGAAAGAAGTAAGAAAGAAGAAAGAAAGAAGTAAGAAATAAGTAAGAAAGAAGAAAGAAAGAAGTAAGAAAGAAGTAAGAAAGAAGTAAGAAAGAAGAAAAAAGAAGTAAGAAAGAAGTAAGAAAGAAGAAAGAAATAAGTAAGAAAGAAGTAAGAAAGAAGTAAGAAAGAAGTAAGAAGGAATGAAGAAAGAAGAAAGAAGTAAGAAAAAAGTAAGAAAGAAAGAAGAAAGAAGTAAAAAAGAAGTAAGAAAGAAGTAAGAAAGAAGTAAGAAAGAAGAAAGAAAGAAGTAAGAAAGAAGAAAGAAGTAAGAAATAAGTAAGAAAGAAGTAAGAAAAAGTAAGAAAGAAAGAAGAAAGAAAGAAGAATGAAAGAAGAAAGAGAGAAGAAAGAAAGAAGTAAGAAAGAAGTAAGAAAGAACTGAGAAATAAGTAAGAAAGAAGTAAGAAAGAAAGAAGAAAGAAGTAAGAAAGAAGAAAAAAGAAGTAAGAAAGAAAAAAGAAAGAAAGAAGAAAGAAGTAAGAAAGAAGTAAGAAAGAAGTAAGAAAGAAGTAAGAAAGACGTAAGAAAGAAGTAAGAAAGAAGTAAGAAAGAAGTAAGAAAGAAGTAAGAAGGAATGAAGAAAGAAGAAAGAAGTAAGAAAGAAAGAAGAAAGAAGTAATAAAGAAGTAAGAAAGAAGCAAGAAAGAAGAAAAAGGAAGTTAGAAAGAAGTTAGAAAGAAGTAAGAAAGAAGTAAGAAAGAAGTAAGAAAGAAGTTAGAAAGAAGTAAGAAAGAAGTAAGAAAGAAGTTAGAAAGAAGTAAGAAAGAAGAAAGAAAGAAGTTAGAAAGGAGTAAGAAAGAAATAAGAAAGAAGTAAGAAAGTAGTTAGAAAGAAGAAAGAAAGAAGTAAGAAAGAAGAAAGAAAGAAAGAAGAATGAAGTAAGAAAGAAGTAAGAAAGAAGTAAGAAAGAAGTAAGAAAGAAGTAAGAAAGAAGTAAGAAAGAAGTTAGAAAGAAGTAAGAAAGAAGTAAGAAAGAAGAAAAAATAAGTTAGAAAGAAGTAAGAAAGAAGTAAGAAAGAAGTAAGAAAGAAGTAAGAAAGAAGTAAGAAAGAAAGAAGAAAGAAGTAAGAAAGAAGGAAGAAAGAAGTAAGAAAGAAGAAAAAAGAAGTTAGAAAGAAGTAAGAAAGAAGTAAGAAAGAAGTAAGAAAGAAGTAAGAAAGAAGTAAGAAAGAAGTAAGAAAGAAGTAAGAAAGAAGTAAGAAAGAAAGAAGAAAGAAGTAAGAAAGAAGTAAGAAAGACGTATGAAAGGAGTAAGAAAGAAGAAAGAAAGAAGTAAGAAAGAAGTAAGAAATAAGTAAGAAAGAAGTAAGAAAGAAGAAAGAGAGAAGAAAGAAAGAAGAAAGAAAGAAGTATGAAAGAAGAAAGAAAGAAGTAAGAAAGAAGTAAGAAGGAATGAAGAAAGAAGTAAGAAAGAAGTAAGAAAGAAGTAAGAAAGAATTAAGAAAGTAAGAAAGAAAGAAGAAAGAAAGAAGAAAGAAAGAATTTAGAAAGAAGTAAGAAAGAATGAAGAAAGACGTTAGAAAGAAGTAAGAAAGAAGTAAGAAAGAAGTAAGAAAGAAGTAAGAAAGAAGTAAGAAAGTAGTAAGAAAGAAGAAAGAAAGAGGTTAGAAAGAAGAAAGAAAGAAGAAAGAAAGAAGTAAGAAATAAGAAAGAAAGAAGTAAGAAAGAAGAAAGAAGTAAGAAAGAAGTAAGAAAGAAGAAAGAAAGAAGAAAGAAAGAAGTAAGAAAGAAGTAAGAAAGAAGTAAGAAAGAAGTAAGAAAGAATGAAGAAAGAAAGAAGAAAGAAAGAAGTTAGAAAGGAGTAAGAAAGAAATAAGAAAGAAGTAAGAAAGTAGTTAGAAAGATGTATGAAAGAAGTAAGAAAGAAAGAAGAAAGAAAGAAGAAAGAAAGAAGAAAAAATAAGTTAGAAAGTAGTAAGAAAGAAGTAAGAAAGAGGAAAGAAAGAAGTAAGAAAGAAGTAAGAAAGAAGTAAGAAAGAAAGAAGAAAGAAGTAAGAAAGAAGTAAGAAAGAAGTAAAGAATTAAGAAAGAAAGAAGTAAGAAAGAAGAGAGAAAGAAGTAAGAAAGAAGAAAGAAAGAAGAAAGAAAGAAGTTAGAAAGAAGTAATAAAGAAGTAAGAAAGAAAGAAGTAAGAAAGAAGTAAGAAAGTAGTAGAAAGAAAGAAGAAAGAAAGAAGAAAGAAAGAAGTTAGAAAGAAGTAAGAAAGAAGTAAGAAAGAAGTTAGAAAGAAGTAAGAAATAAGTAAGAAAGAACTAAGAAAGAAATAAGTAAGAAAGAAATAAAGAAGTTAGAAGTTAGAATGAATTTAGAAATAAGAAAGAAGAAAGCAAGAAGAAAGAAAGAAAGATGTAAGTAAGAAGTAAGAAAGAAGTAAGAAAGAAAGAAGAAAGAAAGAAGAAAGAAAGAAGAAAGAGAGAAGAAAGAGCGAAGAAAGAAAGAAGAAAGAAAGAAGTAAGAAAGAAGTAAGAAAGAAGAAAGAAAGAAGAAAGAAAGAAGTAAGAAAGAAGTAAGAAAGAAGTAAGAAAGAAGTAAGAAAGAAGTAAGAAAGTAGTAAGAAAAAAAGAAGAAAGAAGTAAGAAAGAAGTAACAAAGAAGTAAGAAAGAATAAAGAAAGAAGTAAGAAAGAAGAAAGAAAGAAGTAAGAAAGAAGTAAGAAAGAAGAAAGAAAGAAGTAAGAAATAAGTAAGAAAGAAGAAAGAAAGAAGTAAGAAAGAAGTAAGAAAGAAGAAAAAAGAAGTAAGAAAGAAGTAAGAAAGAAGAAAGAAATAAGTAAGAAAGAAGTAAGAAAGAAGTAAGAAAGAAGTAAGAAGGAATGAAGAAAGAAGAAAGAAGTAAGAAAAAAGTAAGAAAGAAAGAAGAAAGAAGTAAAAAAGAAGTAAGAAAGAAGTAAGAAAGAAGTAAGAAAGAAGAAAGAAAGAAGTAAGAAAGAAGAAAGAAGTAAGAAATAAGTAAGAAAGAAGTAAGAAAAAGTAAGAAAGAAAGAAGAAAGAAAGAAGAATGAAAGAAGAAAGAGAGAAGAAAGAAAGAAGTAAGAAAGAAGTAAGAAAGAACTGAGAAATAAGTAAGAAAGAAGTAAGAAAGAAAGAAGAAAGAAGTAAGAAAGAAGAAAAAAGAAGTAAGAAAGAAAAAAGAAAGAAAGAAGAAAGAAGTAAGAAAGAAGTAAGAAAGAAGTAAGAAAGAAGTAAGAAAGACGTAAGAAAGAAGTAAGAAAGAAGTAAGAAAGAAGTAAGAAAGAAGTAAGAAGGAATGAAGAAAGAAGAAAGAAGTAAGAAAGAAAGAAGAAAGAAGTAATAAAGAAGTAAGAAAGAAGCAAGAAAGAAGAAAAAGGAAGTTAGAAAGAAGTTAGAAAGAAGTAAGAAAGAAGTAAGAAAGAAGTAAGAAAGAAGTTAGAAAGAAGTAAGAAAGAAGTAAGAAAGAAGTTAGAAAGAAGTAAGAAAGAAGTAAGAAAGAAGAAAAAAGAAGTTAGAAAGAAGTAAGAAAGAAGTAAGAAAGAAGTAAGAAAGAAGTAAGAAAGAAAGAAGAAAGAAGTAAGAAAGAAGTAAGAAAGAAGTAAGAAAGAATAAAGAAAGAAGTAAGAAAGAAGAAAGAAAGAAGTAAGAAATAAGTAAGAAAGAAGAAAGAAAGAAGTAAGAAAGAAGTAAGAAAGAAGTAAGAAAGAAGTAAGAAAGAAGAAAAAAGAAGTAAGAAAGAAGTAAGAAAGAAGAAAGAAATAAGTAAGAAAGAAGTAAGAAAGAAGTAAGAAAGAAGTAAGAAGGAATGAAGAAAGAAGAAAGAATTAAGAAAAAAGTAAGAAAGAAAGAAGAAAGAAGTAAAAAAGAAGTAAGAAAGAAGTAAGAAAGAAGTAAGAAAGAAGAAAGAAAGAAGTAAGAAAGAAGAAAGAAGTAAGAAATAAGTAAGAAAGAAGTAAGAAAGAAGTAAGAAAGAAAGAAGAAAGAAAGAAGAATGAAAGAAGAAAGAGAGAAGAAAGAAAGAAGTAAGAAAGAAGTAAGAAAGAACTGAGAAATAAGTAAGAAAGAAGTAAGAAAGAAAGAAGAAAGAAGTAAGAAAGAAGAAAAAAGAAGTAAGAAAGAAAAAAGAAAGAAAGAAGAAAGAAGTAAGAAAGAAGTAAGAAAGAAGTAAGAAAGAAGTAAGAAAGACGTAAGAAAGAAGTAAGAAAGAAGTAAGAAAGAAGTAAGAAAGAAGTAAGAAGGAATGAAGAAAGAAGAAAGAAGTAAGAAAGAAAGAAGAAAGAAGTAATAAAGAAGTAAGAAAGAAGCAAGAAAGAAGAAAAAGGAAGTTAGAAAGAAGTTAGAAAGAAGTAAGAAAGAAGTTAGAAAGAAGTAAGAAAGAAGTAAGAAAGAAGTTAGAAAGAAGTAAGAAAGAAGTAAGAAAGAAGAAAAAAGAAGTTAGAAAGAAGTAAGAAAGAAGTAAGAAAGAAGTAAGAAAGAAGTAAGAAAGAAGTAAGAAAGAAAGAAGAAAGAAGTAAGAAAGAAGTAAGAAAGAAGTTGAAAGAAGTAAGAAAGAAGTATGAAAGAAGTTGAAAGAAGTTAGAAAGAAGTAAGAAAGAAGTAAGAAAGAAGTAAGAAAGAAGGAAGAAAGAAAGAAGAAAGAAGTAAGAAAGAAGTAAGAAAGAAGTAAGAAAGAAGTTAGAAAGAAGTAAGAAAAAAGAAAGAAAGAAAGAAGAAAGACGTAAGAAAGAAGTAAGAAAGAAGTAAGAAAGAAGTTAGAAAGAAGTAAGAAAGAAGTAAGAAAGAAGTAAGAAAGAAGGAAGAAAGAAGTAAGAAAGAAGAAAAAAGAAGTTAGAAAGAAGTAAGAAAGAAGTAAGAAAGAAGTAAGAAAGAAGTAAGAAAGAAGTAAGAAAGAAGTAAGAAAGAAAGAAGAAAGAAGTAAGAAATAAGTAAGAAAGAAGTAAGAAAGAAGAAAGAGAGAAGAAAGAAAGAAGAAAGAAAGAAGTATGAAAGAAGAAAGAAAGAAGTAAGAAAGAAGTAAGAAAGAGGTAAGAAAGAAGTAAGAAAGAAGTAAGAAAGAAGTTAGAAAGAAGTAAGAAAAAAGAAAGAAAGAAAGAAGAAAGACGTAAGAAAGAAGTAAGAAAGAAGTAAGAAAGAAGTTAGAAAGAAGTAAGAAAGAAGTAAGAAAGAAGTAAGAAAGAAGGAAGAAAGAAGTAAGAAAGAAGAAAAAAGAAGTTAGAAAGAAGTAAGAAAGAAGTAAGAAAGAAGTAAGAAAGAAGTAAGAAAGAAGTAAGAAAGAAGTAAGAAAGAAGTAAGAAAGAAAGAAGAAAGAAGTAAGAAAGAAGTAAGAAAGAAGTATGAAAGGAGTAAGAAAGAAGAAAGAAAGAAGTAAGAAAGAAGTAAGAAATAAGTAAGAAAGAAGTAAGAAAGAAGAAAGAGAGAAGAAAGAAAGAAGAAAGAAAGAAGTATGAATGAAGAAAGAAAGAAGTAAGAAAGAAGTAAGAAAGAAGTAAGAAGGAATGAAGAAAGAAGTAAGAAAGAAGTAAGAAAGAAGTAAGGAAGGAGTAAGAAATAAGTAAGAAAGAAGAAAGAAAGAAGTAAGAAAGAATTAAGAAAGTAAGAAAGAAAGAAGAAAGAAAGAAGAAAGAAAGAATTTAGAAAGAAGTAAGAAAGAATGAAGAAAGACGTTAGAAAGAAGTAAGAAAGAAGTAAGAAAGACGTAAGAAAGAAGTAAGAAAGAAGTAAGAAAGAAAGAAGAAAGAAAGAAGAAAGAAAGAAGTTAGAAAGAAGTAAGAAAGAAATAAGAAAGAAGTAAGAAAGTAGTTAGAAAGAAGTATGAAAGAAGTAAGAAAGAAAGAAGAAAGAAAGAAGAAAGAAAGAAGAAAAAATAAGTTAGAAAGTAGTAAGAAAGAAGTAAGCAAGAAGAAAGAAGTAAGAAAGAAGTAAGAAAGAAGTAAGAAAGAAGTAAGAAAGAAAGAAGAAAGAAGTAAGAAAGAAGTAAGAAAGAAGTAAAGAATTAAGAAAGAAAGAAGTAAGAAAGAAGAGAGAAAGAAGTAAGAAAGAAGAAAGATAGAAGAAAGAAAGAAGTTAGAAAGAAGTAAGAAAGAAGTAAGAAAGATAGAAGTAAGAAAGAAGTAAGAAAGAAGTAAGAAAGAAAGAAGAAAGAAAGAAGAAAGAAAGAAGTTAGAAAGAAGTAAGAAAGAAGTAAGAAAGAAGTTAGAAAGAAGTAAGAAATAAGTAAGAAAGAACTAAGAAAGAAATAAGTAAGAAAGAAATAAAGAAGTTAGAAGTTAGAATGATTTTAGAAATAAGAAAGAAGAAAGCAAGAAGAAAGAAAGAAAGAAGTAAGAAGTAAGAAAGAAGTAAGAAAGAAAGAAGAAAGAAAGAAGAAAGAAAGAAAAAAGAGAGAAGAAAGAGTGAAGAAAGAAAGAAGAAAGAAAGAAGTAAGAAAGAAGTAAGAAATAAGAAAGAAAGAAGTAAGAAGGAATGAAGAAAGAAGTAAGAAAGAAGTAAGAAAGAAGTAAGAAAGTAGTAAGAAAGTAGTAAGAAAGAAAGAAGAAAGAAGTAAGAAATAAGTAAGAAAGAAGTAAGAAAGAATAAAGAAAGAAGTAAGAAAGAAGAAAGAAAGAAATAAGAAAGAAGTAAGAAAGAAGAAATAAAAAAGTAAGAAATAAGTAAGAAAGAAGAAAGAAAGAAGTAAGAAAGAAGTAAGAAAGAAGTAAGAAAGAAGAAAAAAGAAGTAAGAAAGACGTAAGAAAGAAGAAAGAAATAAGTAAGAAAGAAGTAAGAAAGAAGTAAGAAAGAAGTAAGAAGGAATGAAGAAAGAAGAAAGAAGTAAGAAAGAAGTAAGAAAGAAAGAAGAAAGAAGTAAAAAGAAGTAAGAAAGAAGTAAGAAAGAAGTAAGAAAGAAGAAAGAAAGAAGTAAGAAAGAAGAAAGAAGTAAGAAATAAGTAAGAAAGAAGTAAGAAAGAAGTATAAAGAAAGATGAAAGAAAGAAGAAAGAAAGAAGAAAGAGAGAAGAAAGAAAGAAGTAAGAAGGAATAGAAGAAAGAAGTAAGAAAGAAGTAAGAAAGAAGTAAGAAAGAAGTAAGAAAGAAGTAAGAAGGAATGAAGAAAGAAGTAAGAAAGAAGTAAGAAAGAAGTAAGAAAGAAGTACGAAAGAAGAAAGAGAGAAGAAAGAAAGAAGAAAGAAAGAAGTATGAAAGAATAAAGAAAGAAGTAAGAAAGAAGTAAGAAAGAAGTAAGAAAGAAAGAAGTAAGAAAGACGTAATAAAGAAGAAAGAAAGAATTTAGGAAGAAGTAAGAAAGAAGTAAGAAAGAAGTAAGAAAGAAAGAAGAAAGAAGTAAGAAAGAAGTAAGAAAGAAGAAAGAAAGAAGAAAGAAAGAAGTAAGAAAGAAGTAAGAAAGAAGTAAGAAAGAAGTAAGAAAGAAGAAAGAAAGAAGTAAGAAAGAAGAAAAAAAGAAGTAAGAAAGAAGTAAGAAAGAAAGAAGAAAGAAGTAAGAAAGAAGTAAGAAAGAAGTAAGAAAGAAGTAAGAAAGAAGTAAGAAAGAATTAAGAAAGAAGTAAGAAAGAAGTAAGAAAGAAGTAAGAAAGAAGTAAGAAAGAAGAAAGAAAGAAGTAAGAAAGAAGTAAGAAAGAAGAAAGAAAGAAGCAAGAAAGAAGTAAGAAAGAAGTAAGAAAGAAGTAAGAAAGAAGTAAGAAAGAAGTAAGAAAGAAGAAAGAAAGAAGTAAGAAAGAAGTAAGAAAGAAGTAAGAAAGAAGTAAGAAAGAAGTAAGAAAGAAGGAAGAAAGAAGTAAGAAAGAAGTAAGAAAGAAGTAAGAAAGAAGAAAGAAAGAAGAAAGAAAGAAGAAAGAAAGAAGTAAGAAAGAAGTAAGAAAGAAGAAAGAAAGAAGTAAGAAAGAAGAAAAAAAGAAGTAAGAAAGAAGTAAGAAAGAAAGAAGAAAGAAGTAAGAAAGAAGTAAGAAAGAAGTAAGAAAGAAGTAAGAAAGAAGTAAGAAAGAAGTACGAAAGAAGTATGAAAGAAGTAAGAAAGAAAGAAGAAAGAAGTAAGAAAGAAGTAAGAAAGAAGAATGAAGTAAGAAAGAAGTAAGAAAGAAGTAAGAAAGAAGTAAGAAAGAAGTAAGAAAGAAAGAAGAAAGAAGTAAGAAAGAATTAAGAAAGAAGAAAGAAAGAAGTAAGAAAGAAGAAAGAAAGAAGTAAGAAAGAAGTAAGAAAGAATTAAGAAAGAAGTAAGAAAGAAGAAAGAAAGAAGTAAGAAAGAAGAAAGAAAGAAGTAAGAAAGAAGAAAGAAAGAAGTAAGAAAGAAGTAAGAAAGAAAGAAGAAAGAAGTAAGAAAGAATTAAGAAAGAAGTAAGAAAGAAGTAAGAAAGAATAAAAAAGAATTTAGAAAGAAGTAATAAAGAAGTAATAAAGAAGTAAGAAACAAAGAAGTAAGAAAGAAGAAAGACAGAAGTAAGAAAGAAGTAAGAAAGAAGTAGGAAAGAAGTAAGAAAGAAATAAGAAAGAAAGAAGTAAGAAAGAAGTAAGAAAGAAAGAAGAAAGAAGTAAGAAAGAAGTAAGAAAGAAAGAAGAAAGAAGTAAGAAAGAAGTATGAAGGAAGTAAGAAAGAATTAAGAAAGATAGAAGAAAGAAAGAAGTAAGAAAGAAGTAAGAAAGAAGTTAGAAAGAAGTAAGAAAGAAGTAAGAAAGAAGTTAGAAACCAGTAAGAAATATGTAAGAAATAAGTAAGAAAGAAGTAAGAAAGAAGTAAGAAAGAAAGAAGTAAGAAAGAAGTAAGAAAGAAGTAAGAAAGAAGTAAGAAAGAAGTAAGAAAGAAGTAAGAAAGAAGTAAGAAAGAAGTAAGAAAGAAGTAAGAAAGAAGTAAGAAAGAAGTAAGAAAGAAAGAAGAAAGAAGTAAGAATGAAGTAAGAAAGAAGTATGAAAGAAGTAAGAAAGAAGAAAGAAAGAAGAAAGAAGAAAGAAAGAAGTAAGAAAGAAGTAAGAAAGAAGTAAGAAAGAAGTAAGAAGGAATGAAGAAAGAAGTAAGAAAGAAGTAGGAAAGAAGTTAGAAAGAAGTAAGAAAGAAGTAAGAAAGAAGTAAGAAAGAAAGAAGAAAGAAGTAAGAAAGAAGAAAGAAGAAAGAAAGAAGTATGAAAGAATAAAGAAAGAAGTAAGAAAGAAGTAAGAAAGAAGTAAGAAGGAATGAAGAAAGAAGTAAGAAAGAAGTAAGAAAGGAGTAAGAAATAAGTAAGAAAGAAGAAGGAAAGAAGTAAGAAAGAAGTAAGAAAGAAGAAAGAAAGAAGTATGAAAGAAGTAAGAAAGAAGTAAGAAAGAAAGAAGTAAGAAAGACGTAATAAAGAAGTAAGAAAGAAGTTAGGAAGAAGTAAGAAAGAAGTAAGAAAGAAGTAAGAAAGAAAGAAGAAAGAAGTAAGAAAGAAGTAAGAAAGAAGAAAGAAAGAAGAAAGAAAGAAGAAAGAAGTAAGAAAGAAGTATGAAAGAAGTAAGAAAGAAGTAAGAAAGAAAGAAGTAAGAAAGACGTAATAAAGAAGTAAGAAAGAAGTTAGGAAGAAGTAAGAAAGAAGTAAGAAAGAAGTAAGAAAGAAAGTAGAAAGAAGTAAGAAAGAAGTAAGAAAGAAGTAAGAAAGAAGTAAGAAAGAAGTACGAAAGAAGTATGAAAGAAGTAAGAAAGAAAGAAGTAAGAAAGAAGTAAGAAAGAAGTAAGAAAGAATAAAGAAGTAAGAAAGAAGTAAGAAAGAAGTAAGAAAGAAGTAAGAAAGAAGTGAGAAAGAAAGAAGAAAGAAGTAAGAAAGAATTAAGAAAGAAGTAAGAAAGAAGTAAGAAAGAAGAAAGAAAGAAGTAAGAAAGAAGTAAGAAAGAATTAAGAAAGAAGTAAGAAAGAAGAAAGAAAGAAGTAAGAAAGAAGAAAGAAAGAAGTAAGAAAGAAGAAAGAAAGAAGTAAGAAAGAAGTAAGAAAGAAAGAAGAAAGAAGTAAGAAAGAATTAAGAAAGAAGTAAGAAAGAAGTAAGAAAGAAGAAAGAAAGAAGTAAGAATGAAGAAAGAAGTAAGAAATAAGTAAGAAAGAAAGAAGAAAGAAGTAAAAAAGAAGTAAGAAAGAATTAAGAAAGAAGTAAGAAATAAGAAGGAAAGAAGTAAGAAAGAAGAAAGAAGTAAGAAATAAGTAAGAAAGAAGTAAGAAAGAAGTATAAAGAAAGATGAAAGAAAGAAGAAAGAAAGAAGAAAGAGAGAAGAAAGAAAGAAGTAAGAAGGAATAGAAGAAAGAAGTAAGAAAGAAGTAAGAAAGAAGTAAGAAAGAAGTAAGAAAGAAGTAAGAAAGAAGTAAGAAAGAAGTAAGAAAGAAGTAAGAAAGTAGTAAGAAAGAAAGAAGAAAGAAGTAAGAAAGAAGAAAAAAGAAGTAAGAAAGAAGAAAGAAAGAAGCAAGAAAGAAGTAAGAAAGAAGTAAGAAAGAAGTAAGAAAGAAGTAAGAAAGAAGTAAGAAAGAAGAAAGAAAGAAGTAAGAAAGAAGTAAGAAAGAAGTAAGAAAGAAGTAAGAAAGAAGTAAGAAAGAAGGAAGAAAGAAGTAAGAAAGAAGTAAGAAAGAAGTAAGAAAGAAGAAAGAAAGAAGAAAGAAAGAAGAAAGAAAGAAGTAAGAAAGAAGTAAGAAAGAAGAAAGAAAGAAGTAAGAAATAAGTAAGAAAGAAGAAAGAAAGAAGTAAGAAAGAAGTAAGAAAGAAGTAAGAAAGAAGAAAAAAGAAGTAAGAAAGAAGTAAGAAAGAAGAAAGAAATAAGTAAGAAAGAAGTAAGAAAGAAGTAAGAAAGAAGTAAGAAGGAATGAAGAAAGAAGAAAGAAGTAAGAAAAAAGTAAGAAAGAAAGAAGAAAGAAGTAAAAAAGAAGTAAGAAAGAAGTAAGAAAGAAGTAAGAAAGAAGAAAGAAAGAAGTAAGAAAGAAGAAAGAAGTAAGAAATAAGTAAGAAAGAAGTAAGAAAAAGTAAGAAAGAAAGAAGAAAGAAAGAAGAATGAAAGAAGAAAGAGAGAAGAAAGAAAGAAGTAAGAAAGAAGTAAGAAAGAACTGAGAAATAAGTAAGAAAGAAGTAAGAAAGAAAGAAGAAAGAAGTAAGAAAGAAGAAAAAAGAAGTAAGAAAGAAAAAAGAAAGAAAGAAGAAAGAAGTAAGAAAGAAGTAAGAAAGAAGTAAGAAAGAAGTAAGAAAGACGTAAGAAAGAAGTAAGAAAGAAGTAAGAAAGAAGTAAGAAAGAAGTAAGAAGGAATGAAGAAAGAAGAAAGAAGTAAGAAAGAAAGAAGAAAGAAGTAATAAAGAAGTAAGAAAGAAGCAAGAAAGAAGAAAAAGGAAGTTAGAAAGAAGTTAGAAAGAAGTAAGAAAGAAGTAAGAAAGAAGTAAGAAAGAAGTTAGAAAGAAGTAAGAAAGAAGTAAGAAAGAAGTTAGAAAGAAGTAAGAAAGAAGTAAGAAAGAAGAAAATAGAAGTTAGAAAGAAGTAAGAAAGAAGTAAGAAAGAAGTAAGAAAGAAGTAAGAAAGAAAGAAGAAAGAAGTAAGAAAGAAGTAAGAAAGAAGTAAGAAAGAATAAAGAAAGAAGTAAGAAAGAAGAAAGAAAGAAGTAAGAAATAAGTAAGAAAGAAGAAAGAAAGAAGTAAGAAAGAAGTAAGAAAGAAGTAAGAAAGAAGTAAGAAAGAAGAAAAAAGAAGTAAGAAAGAAGTAAGAAAAAAGAAAGAAATAAGTAAGAAAGAAGTAAGAAAGAAGTAAGAAAGAAGTAAGAAGGAATGAAGAAAGAAGAAAGAATTAAGAAAAAAGTAAGAAAGAAAGAAGAAAGAAGTAAAAAAGAAGTAAGAAAGAAGTAAGAAAGAAGTAAGAAAGAAGAAAGAAAGAAGTAAGAAAGAAGAAAGAAGTAAGAAATAAGTAAGAAAGAAGTAAGAAAGAAGTAAGAAAGAAAGAAGAAAGAAAGAAGAATGAAAGAAGAAAGAGAGAAGAAAGAAAGAAGTAAGAAAGAAGTAAGAAAGAACTGAGAAATAAGTAAGAAAGAAGTAAGAAAGAAAGAAGAAAGAAGTAAGAAAGAAGAAAAAGAAGTAAGAAAGAAAAAAGAAAGAAAGAAGAAAGAAGTAAGAAAGAAGTAAGAAAGAAGTAAGAAAGAAGTAAGAAAGACGTAAGAAAGAAGTAAGAAAGAAGTAAGAAAGAAGTAAGAAAGAAGTAAGAAGGAATGAAGAAAGAAGAAAGAAGTAAGAAAGAAAGAAGAAAGAAGTAATAAAGAAGTAAGAAAGAAGCAAGAAAGAAGAAAAAGGAAGTTAGAAAGAAGTTAGAAAGAAGTAAGAAAGAAGTTAGAAAGAAGTAAGAAAGAAGTAAGAAAGAAGTTAGAAAGAAGTAAGAAAGAAGTAAGAAAGAAGAAAAAAGAAGTTAGAAAGAAGTAAGAAAGAAGTAAGAAAGAAGTAAGAAAGAAGTAAGAAAGAAGTAAGAAAGAAGTAAGAAAGAAAGAAGAAAGAAGTAAGAAAGAAGTAAGAAAGAAGTTAGAAAGAAGTAAGAAAGAAGTAAGAAAGAAGTAAGAAAGAAGGAAGAAAGAAAGAAGAAAGAAGTAAGAAAGAAGTAAGAAAGAAGTAAGAAAGAAGTTAGAAAGAAGTAAGAAAAAAGAAAGAAAGAAAGAAGAAAGACGTAAGAAAGAAGTAAGAAAGAAGTAAGAAAGAAGTTAGAAAGAAGTAAGAAAGAAGTAAGAAAGAAGTAAGAAAGAAGGAAGAAAGAAGTAAGAAAGAAGAAAAAAGAAGTTAGAAAGAAGTAAGAAAGAAGTAAGAAAGAAGTAAGAAAGAAGTAAGAAAGAAGTAAGAAAGAAGTAAGAAAGAAAGAAGAAAGAAGTAAGAAAGAAGTAAGAAATAAGTAAGAAAGAAGTAAGAAAGAAGAAAGAGAGAAGAAAGAAAGAAGAAAGAAAGAAGTATGAAAGAAGAAAGAAAGAAGTAAGAAAGAAGTAAGAAAGAGGTAAGAAAGAAGTAAGAAAGAAGTAAGAAAGAAGTTAGAAAGAAGTAAGAAAAAAGAAAGAAAGAAAGAAGAAAGACGTAAGAAAGAAGTAAGAAAGAAGTAAGAAAGAAGTTAGAAAGAAGTAAGAAAGAAGTAAGAAAGAAGTAAGAAAGAAGGAAGAAAGAAGTAAGAAAGAAGAAAAAAGAAGTTAGAAAGAAGTAAGAAAGAAGTAAGAAAGAAGTAAGAAAGAAGTAAGAAAGAAGTAAGAAAGAAGTAAGAAAGAAAGAAGAAAGAAGTAAGAAAGAAGTAAGAAAGAAGTATGAAAGGAGTAAGAAAGAAGAAAGAAAGAAGTAAGAAAGAAGTAAGAAATAAGTAAGAAAGAAGTAAGAAAGAAGAAAGAGAGAAGAAAGAAAGAAGAAAGAAAGAAGTATGAATGAAGAAAGAAAGAAGTAAGAAAGAAGTAAGAAAGAAGTAAGAAGGAATGAAGAAAGAAGTAAGAAAGAAGTAAGAAAGAAGTAAGAAAGAAGTAAGGAAGGAGTAAGAAATAAGTAAGAAAGAAGAAAGAAAGAAGTAAGAAAGAATTAAGAAAGTATGAAAGAAAGAAGAAAGAAAGAAGAAAGAAAGAATTTAGAAAGAAGTAAGAAAGAATGAAGAAAGACGTTAGAAAGAAGTAAGAAAGAAGTAAGAAAGACGTAAGAAAGAAGTAAGAAAGAAGTAAGAAAGAAAGAAGAAAGAAAGAAGAAAGAAAGAAGTTAGAAAGAAGTAAGAAAGAAATAAGAAAGAAGTAAGAAAGTAGTTAGAAAGAAGTATGAAAGAAGTAAGAAAGAAAGAAGAAAGAAAGAAGAAAGAAAGAAGAAAAAATAAGTTAGAAAGTAGTAAGAAAGAAGTAAGCAAGAAGAAAGAAAGAAGTAAGAAAGAAGTAAGAAAGAAGTAAGAAAGAAGTAAGAAAGAAAGAAGAAAGAAGTAAGAAAGAAGTAAGAAAGAAGTAAAGAATTAAGAAAGAAAGAAGTAAGAAAGAAGAGAGAAAGAAGTAAGAAAGAAGAAAGATAGAAGAAAGAAAGAAGTTAGAAAGAAGTAAGAAAGAAGTAAGAAAGATAGAAGTAAGAAAGAAGTAAGAAAGAAGTAAGAAAGAAAGAAGAAAGAAAGAAGAAAGAAAGAAGTTAGAAAGAAGTAAGAAAGAAGTAAGAAAGAAGTTAGAAAGAAGTAAGAAATAAGTAAGAAAGAACTAAGAAAGAAATAAGTAAGAAAGAAATAAAGAAGTTAGAAGTTAGAATGATTTTAGAAATAAGAAAGAAGAAAGCAAGAAGAAAGAAAGAAAGAAGTAAGAAGTAAGAAAGAAGTAGGAAAGAAAGAAGAAAGAAAGAAGAAAGAAAGAAAAAAGAGAGAAGAAAGAGTGAAGAAAGAAAGAAGAAAGAAAGAAGTAAGAAAGAAGTAAGAAATAAGAAAGAAAGAAGTAAGAAGGAATGAAGAAAGAAGTAAGAAAGAAGTAAGAAAGAAGTAAGAAAGTAGTAAGAAAGTAGTAAGAAAGAAAGAAGAAAGAAGTAAGAAATAAGTAAGAAAGAAGTAAGAAAGAATAAAGAAAGAAGTAAGAAAGAAGAAAGAAAGAAATAAGAAAGAAGTAAGAAAGAAGAAATAAAAAAGTAAGAAATAAGTAAGAAAGAAGAAAGAAAGAAGTAAGAAAGAAGTAAGAAAGAAGAAAGAAATAAGTAAGAAAGAAGTAAGAAAGAAGTAAGAAAGAAGTAAGAAGGAATGAAGAAAGAAGAAAGAAGTAAGAAAGAAGTAAGAAAGAAAGAAGAAAGAAGTAAAAAAGAAGTAAGAAAGAAGTAAGAAAGAAGTAAGAAAGAAGAAAGAAAGAAGTAAGAAAGAAGAAAGAAGTAAGAAATAAGTAAGAAAGAAGTAAGAAAGAAGTATAAAGAAAGATGAAAGAAAGAAGAAAGAAAGAAGAAAGAGAGAAGAAAGAAAGAAGTAAGAAGGAATAGAAGAAAGAAGTAAGAAAGAAGTAAGAAAGAAGTAAGAAAGAAGTAAGAAAGAAGTAAGAAGGAATGAAGAAAGAAGTAAGAAAGAAGTAAGAAAGAAGTAAGAAAGAAGTACGAAAGAAGAAAGAGAGAAGAAAGAAAGAAGAAAGAAAGAAGTATGAAAGAATAAAGAAAGAAGTAAGAAAGAAGTAAGAAAGAAGTAAGAAAGAAAGAAGTAAGAAAGACGTAATAAAGAAGAAAGAAAGAATTTAGGAAGAAGTAAGAAAGAAGTAAGAAAGAAGTAAGAAAGAAAGAAGAAAGAAGTAAGAAAGAAGTAAGAAAGAAGAAAGAAAGAAGAAAGAAAGAAGTAAGAAAGAAGTAAGAAAGAAGTAAGAAAGAAGTAAGAAAGAAGAAAGAAAGAAGTAAGAAAGAAGAAAAAAAGAAGTAAGAAAGAAGTAAGAAAGAAAGAAGAAAGAAGTAAGAAAGAAGTAAGAAAGAAGTAAGAAAGAAGTAAGAAAGAAGTAAGAAAGAAGTAAGAAAGAATTAAGAAAGAAGTAAGAAAGAAGTAAGAAAGAAGTAAGAAAGAAGTAAGAAAGAAGAAAGAAAGAAGTAAGAAAGAAGAAAGAAGTAAGAAATAAGTAAGAAAGAAGTAAGAAAGAAGTATAAAGAAAGATGAAAGAAAGAAGAAAGAAAGAAGAAAGAGAGAAGAAAGAAAGAAGTAAGAAGGAATAGAAGAAAGAAGTAAGAAAGAAGTAAGAAAGAAGTAAGAAAGAAGTAAGAAAGAAGTAAGAAGGAATGAAGAAAGAAGTAAGAAAGAAGTAAGAAAGAAGTAAGAAAGAAGTACGAAAGAAGAAAGAGAGAAGAAAGAAAGAAGAAAGAAAGAAGTATGAAAGAATAAAGAAAGAAGTAAGAAAGAAGTAAGAAAGAAGTAAGAAAGAAAGAAGTAAGAAAGACGTAATAAAGAAGAAAGAAAGAATTTAGGAAGAAGTAAGAAAGAAGTAAGAAAGAAGTAAGAAAGAAAGAAGAAAGAAGTAAGAAAGAAGTAAGAAAGAAGAAAGAAAGAAGAAAGAAAGAAGTAAGAAAGAAGTAAGAAAGAAGTAAGAAAGAAGTAAGAAAGAAGGAAGAAAGAAGTAAGAAAGAAGAAAAAAAGAAGTAAGAAAGAAGTAAGAAAGAAAGAAGAAAGAAGTAAGAAAGAAGTAAGAAAGAAGTAAGAAAGAAGTAAGAAAGAAGTAAGAAAGAAGTAAGAAAGAATTAAGAAAGAAGTAAGAAAGAAGTAAGAAAGAAGTAAGAAAGAAGTAAGAAAGAAGAAAGAAAGAAGTAAGAAAGAAGTAAGAAAGAAGAAAGAAAGAAGCAAGAAAGAAGTAAGAAAGAAGTAAGAAAGAAGTAAGAAAGAAGTAAGAAAGAAGTAAGAAAGAAGAAAGAAAGAAGTAAGAAAGAAGTAAGAAAGAAGTAAGAAAGAAGTAAGAAAGAAGTAAGAAAGAAGGAAGAAAGAAGTAAGAAAGAAGTAAGAAAGAAGTAAGAAAGAAGAAAGAAAGAAGAAAGAAAGAAGAAAGAAAGAAGTAAGAAAGAAGTAAGAAAGAAGAAAGAAAGAAGTAAGAAAGAAGAAAAAAAGAAGTAAGAAAGAAGTAAGAAAGAAAGAAGAAAGAAGTAAGAAAGAAGTAAGAAAGAAGTAAGAAAGAAGTAAGAAAGAAGTAAGAAAGAAGTACGAAAGAAGTATGAAAGAAGTAAGAAAGAAAGAAGAAAGAAGTAAGAAAGAAGTAAGAAAGAAGAATGAAGTAAGAAAGAAGTAAGAAAGAAGTAAGAAAGAAGTAAGAAAGAAGTAAGAAAGAAAGAAGAAAGAAGTAAGAAAGAATTAAGAAAGAAGTAAGAAAGAAGTAGGAAAGAAGAAAGAAAGAAGTAAGAAAGAAGTAAGAAAGAATTAAGAAAGAAGTAAGAAAGAAGAAAGAAAGAAGTAAGAAAGAAGAAAGAAAGAAGTAAGAAAGAAGAAAGAAAGAACTAAGAAAGAAGTAAGAAAGAAAGAAGAAAGAAGTAAGAAAGAATTAAGAAAGAAGTAAGAAAGAAGTAAGAAAGAATAAAAAAGAATTTAGAAAGAAGTAATAAAGAAGTAATAAAGAAGTAAGAAACAAAGAAGTAAGAAAGAAGAAAGACAGAAGTAAGAAAGAAGTAAGAAAGAAGTAGGAAAGAAGTAAGAAAGAAATAAGAAAGAAAGAAGTAAGAAAGAAGTAAGAAAGAAAGAAGAAAGAAGTAAGAAAGAAGTAAGAAAGAAAGAAGAAAGAAGTAAGAAAGAAGTATGAAGGAAGTAAGAAAGAATTAAGAAAGATAGAAGAAAGAAAGAAGTAAGAAAGAAGTAAGAAAGAAGTTAGAAAGAAGTAAGAAAGAAGTAAGAAAGAAGTTAGAAACCAGTAAGAAATATGTAAGAAATAAGTAAGAAAGAAGTAAGAAAGAAGTAAGAAAGAAAGAAGTAAGAAAGAAGTAAGAAAGAAGTAAGAAAGAAGTAAGAAAGAAGTAAGAAAGAAGTAAGAAAGAAGTAAGAAAGAAGTAAGAAAGAAGTAAGAAAGAAGTTAGAAAGAAGTAAGAAAGAAGTAAGAAAGAAAGAAGAAAGAAGTAAGAATGAAGTAAGAAAGAAGTATGAAAGAAGTAAGAAAGAAGAAAGAAAGAAGAAAGAAGAAAGAAAGAAGTAAGAAAGAAGTAAGAAAGAAGTAAGAAAGAAGTAAGAAGGAATGAAGAAAGAAGTAAGAAAGAAGTAGGAAAGAAGTTAGAAAGAAGTAAGAAAGAAGTAAGAAAGAAGTAAGAAAGAAAGAAGAAAGAAGTAAGAAAGAAGAAAGAAGAAAGAAAGAAGTATGAAAGAATAAAGAAAGAAGTAAGAAAGAAGTAAGAAAGAAGTAAGAAGGAATGAAGAAAGAAGTAAGAAAGAAGTAAGAAAGGAGTAAGAAATAAGTAAGAAAGAAGAAGGAAAGAAGTAAGAAAGAAGTAAGAAAGAAGAAAGAAAGAAGTATGAAAGAAGTAAGAAAGAAGTAAGAAAGAAAGAAGTAAGAAAGACGTAATAAAGAAGTAAGAAAGAAGTTAGGAAGAAGTAAGAAAGAAGTAAGAAAGAAGTAAGAAAGAAAGAAGAAAGAAGTAAGAAAGAAGTAAGAAAGAAGAAAGAAAGAAGAAAGAAAGAAGTAAGAAAGAAGTAAGAAAGAAGTATGAAAGAAGTAAGAAAGAAGTAAGAAAGAAAGAAGTAAGAAAGACGTAATAAAGAAGTAAGAAAGAAGTTAGGAAGAAGTAAGAAAGAAGTAAGAAAGAAGTAAGAAAGAAAGTAGAAAGAAGTAAGAAAGAAGTAAGAAAGAAGTAAGAAAGAAGTAAGAAAGAAGTACGAAAGAAGTATGAAAGAAGTAAGAAAGAAAGAAGTAAGAAAGAAGTAAGAAAGAAGTAAGAAAGAATAAAGAAGTAAGAAAGAAGTAAGAAAGAAGTAAGAAAGAAGTAAGAAAGAAGTAAGAAAGAAGTGAGAAAGAAAGAAGAAAGAAGTAAGAAAGAATTAAGAAAGAAGTAAGAAAGAAGTAAGAAAGAAGAAAGAAAGAAGTAAGAAAGAAGTAAGAAAGAATTAAGAAAGAAGTAAGAAAGAAGAAAGAAAGAAGTAAGAAAGAAGAAAGAAAGAAGTAAGAAAGAAGAAAGAAAGAAGTAAGAAAGAAGTAAGAAAGAAAGAAGAAAGAAGTAAGAAAGAATTAAGAAAGAAGTAAGAAAGAAGTAAGAAAGAAGAAAGAAAGAAGTAAGAATGAAGAAAGAAGTAAGAAATAAGTAAGAAAGAAAGAAGAAAGAAGTAAAAAAGAAGTAAGAAAGAATTAAGAAAGAAGTAAGAAATAAGAAGGAAAGAAGTAAGAAAGAAGAAAGAAGTAAGAAATAAGTAAGAAAGAAGTAAGAAAGAAGTATAAAGAAAGATGAAAGAAAGAAGAAAGAAAGAAGAAAGAGAGAAGAAAGAAAGAAGTAAGAAGGAATAGAAGAAAGAAGTAAGAAAGAAGTAAGAAAGAAGTAAGAAAGAAGTAAGAAAGAAGTAAGAAAGAAGTAAGAAAGAAGTAAGAAAGTAGTAAGAAAGAAAGAAGAAAGAAGTAAGAAAGAAGAAAAAAGAAGTAAGAAAGAAGAAAGAAAGAAAGAAGAAAGAAGTAAGAAAGAAGTAAGAAAGAAGTAAGAAAGACGTAAGAAAGAAGTAAGAAAGAAGTAAGAAAGAAGTAAGAAAGAAGTAAGAAGGAATGAAGGAAGAAGAAAGAAGTAAGAAAGAAAGAATAAAGAAGTAATAAAGAAGTAATAAAGAAGTAAGAAAGAAGCAAGAAAGAAGAAAAAGGAAGTTAGAAAGAAGTAAGAAAGAAGTAAGAAAGAAGTAAGAAAGAAGAAAGAAAGAAGTAAGAAAGAAGAAAGAAAGAAAGAAGAAAGAAGTAAGAAAGAAGTAAGAGAGAAGTAAGAAGAAGTTAGAAAGAAGTGAGAAAGAAGTAAGAAAGAAGTAAGAAAGAAGTAAGAAAGAAGTACGAAAGAAGTAAGAAAGAAGTAAGAATGAAGTAAGAAAGAAGTAAGAAAGAAAGAAAGAAGAAAGAAAGAAGTAAGAAAGAAGTAAGAAAGAAGAAAGTAGTAAGAAAGAAAGAAGAAAGAAGTAAGAAAGAAGTAAGAAAGAAGTAAGAAAGAAGTAAGAAAGAAGTAAGAAGGAATGAAGAAAGAAGTAAGAAAGAAGTAAGAAAGAAGTAAGAATGAAGTAAGAAAGAATTAAGAAAGAAGTAAGAAAGAAGTAAGAAAGAAGTAAGAAAGAAGAAAGAAAGAAGTAAGAAAGAAGTAAGAAAGAAGTAAGAAAGAAGTAAGAAAGAAGTAAGAAAGAAGTAAGAAAGAAGTAAGAAAGAAGTAAGAAAGAAGAAAGAAAGTAGTAAGAAAGAAGTAAGAAAGAAGTAAGAAAGAAGTAAGAAAGAAGTAAGAAAGAAGTAAGAAAGAAGTAAGAAAGAAGAAAGAAAGAAGAAAGAAAGAAGAAAGAAAGAAGAAAGAAAGAAGAATGAAAGAAGTAAGAAAGAAGCAAGAAAGAAAGAAGAAAGAAGAAAAAAAGAAGTAAGAAAGAAGTAAGAAAGAAAGAAGAAAGAAGTAAGAAAGAAGTAAGAAAGAAGTAAGAAAGAAGTAAGAAAGAAGAAAGAAAGAAGTACGAAAGAAGTATGAAAGAAGTAAGAAAGAAAGAAGTAAGAAAGAAGTAAGAAAGAAGTAAGAAAGAAGAAAGAAGTAAGAAAGAAGTAAGAAAGAAGTAAGAAAGAAGTAAGAAAGAAGTAAGAAAGAAAGAAGAAAGAAGTAAGAAAGAATTAAGAAAGAAGTAAGAAAGAAGTAAGAAAGAAGAAAGAAAGAAGTAAGAAAGAAGTAAGAAAGAATTAAGAAAGAAGTAAGAAAGAAGAAAGAAAGAAGTAAGAAAGAAGAAAGAAAGAAGTAAGAAAGAAGAAAGAAAGAAGTAAGAAAGAAGTAAGAAAGAAAGAAGAAAGAAGTAAGAAAGAATTAAGAAAGAAGTAAGAAAGAAGTAAGAAAGAATAAAAAAGAATTTAGAAAGAAGTAATAAAGAAGTAATAAAGAAGTAAGAAACAAAGAAGTAAGAAAGAAGAAAGACAGAAGTAAGAAAGAAGTAAGAAAGAAGTAGGAAAGAAGTAAGAAAGAAATAACAAAGAAAGAAGTAAGAAAGAAGTAAGAAAGAAAGAAGAAAGAAGTAAGAAAGAAGTAAGAAAGAAAGAAGAAAGAAGTAAGAAAGAAGTATGAAAGAAGTAAGAAAGAATTAAGAAAGATAGAAGAAAGAAAGAAGTAAGAAAGAAGTAAGAAAGAAGTTAGAAAGAAGTAAGAAAGAAGTAAGAAAGAAGTTAGAAACCAGTAATAAATATGTAAGAAATAAGTAAGAAAGAAGTAAGAAAGTAGTAAGAAAGAAAGAAGTAAGAAAGAAGTAAGAAAGTAGTAAGAAAGAAGTAAGAAAGAAGTATAAAGAAAGATGAAAGAAAGAAGAAAGAAAGAAGAAAGAGAGAAGAAAGAAAGAAGTAAGAAGGAATAGAAGAAAGAAGTAAGAAAGAAGTAAGAAAGAAGTAAGAAAGAAGTAAGAAAGAAGTAAGAAAGAAGTAAGAAAGAAGTAAGAAAGTAGTAAGAAAGAAAGAAGAAAGAAGTAAGAAAGAAGAAAAAAGAAGTAAGAAAGAAGAAAGAAAGAAAGAAGAAAGAAGTAAGAAAGAAGTAAGAAAGAAGTAAGAAAGACGTAAGAAAGAAGTAAGAAAGAAGTAAGAAAGAAGTAAGAAAGAAGTAAGAAGGAATGAAGGAAGAAGAAAGAAGTAAGAAAGAAAGAATAAAGAAGTAATAAAGAAGTAATAAAGAAGTAAGAAAGAAGCAAGAAAGAAGAAAAAGGAAGTTAGAAAGAAGTAAGAAAGAAGTAAGAAAGAAGTAAGAAAGAAGAAAGAAAGAAGTAAGAAAGAAGAAAGAAAGAAAGAAGAAAGAAGTAAGAAAGAAGTAAGAGAGAAGTAAGAAAGAAGTTAGAAAGAAGTGAGAAAGAAGTAAGAAAGAAGTAAGAAAGAAGTAAGAAAGAAGTACGAAAGAAGTAAGAAAGAAGTAAGAATGAAGTAAGAAAGAAGTAAGAAAGAAAGAAAGAAGAAAGAAAGAAGTAAGAAAGAAGTAAGAAAGAAGAAAGTAGTAAGAAAGAAAGAAGAAAGAAGTAAGAAAGAAGTAAGAAAGAAGTAAGAAAGAAGTAAGAAAGAAGTAAGAAAGAAGTAAGAAGGAATGAAGAAAGAAGTAAGAAAGAAGTAAGAAAGAAGTAAGAATGAAGTAAGAAAGAAGTAAGAAAGAAGTAAGAAAGAAGTAAGAAAGAAGTAAGAAAGAAGAAAGAAAGAAGTAAGAAAGAAGTAAGAAAGAAGTAAGAAAGAAGCAAGAAAGAAAGAAGTAAGAAAGAAGAAAAAAAGAAGTAAGAAAGAAGTAAGAAAGAAAGAAGAAAGAAGTAAGAAAGAAGTAAGAAAGAAGTAAGAAAGAAGTAAGAAAGAAGAAAGAAAGAAGTACGAAAGAAGTATGAAAGAAGTAAGAAAGAAAGAAGTAAGAAAGAATTAAGAAAGAAGTAAGAAAGAAGAAAGAAGTAAGAAAGAAGTAAGAAAGAAGTAAGAAAGAAGTAAGAAAGAAGTAAGAAAGAAAGAAGAAAGAAGTAAGAAAGAATTAAGAAAGAAGTAAGAAAGAAGTAAGAAAGAAGAAAGAAAGAAGTAAGAAAGAAGTAAGAAAGAATTAAGAAAGAAGTAAGAAAGAAGAAAGAAAGAAGTAAGAAAGAAGAAAGAAAGAAGTAAGAAAGAAGAAAGAAAGAAGTAAGAAAGAAGTAAGAAAGAAAGAAGAAAGAAGTAAGAAAGAATTAAGAAAGAAGTAAGAAAGAAGTAAGAAAGAATAAAAAAGAATTTAGAAAGAAGTAATAAAGAAGTAATAAAGAAGTAAGAAACAAAGAAGTAAGAAAGAAGAAAGACAGAAGTAAGAAAGAAGTAAGAAAGAAGTAGGAAAGAAGTAAGAAAGAAATAACAAAGAAAGAAGTAAGAAAGAAGTAAGAAAGAAAGAAGAAAGAAGTAAGAAAGAAGTAAGAAAGAAAGAAGAAAGAAGTAAGAAAGAAGTATGAAAGAAGTAAGAAAGAATTAAGAAAGATAGAAGAAAGAAAGAAGTAAGAAAGAAGTAAGAAAGAAGTTAGAAAGAAGTAAGAAAGAAGTAAGAAAGAAGTTAGAAACCAGTAAGAAATATGTAAGAAATAAGTAAGAAAGAAGTAAGAAAGTAGTAAGAAAGAAAGAAGTAAGAAAGAAGTAAGAAAGAAGTAAGAAAGAAGTAAGAAAGAAGAAAGAAAGAAGTAAGAAAGAAGTAAGAAAGAAGTAAGAAAGAAGTAAGAAAGAAGTAAGAAAGAAAGAAGAAAGAAGTAAGAATGAAGTAAGAAAGAAGTATGAAAGAAGTAAGAAAGAAGAAAGAAAGAAGAAAAAAGAAAGAAAGAAGTAAGAAAGAAGTAAGAAAGAAGAAAGAAAGAAGTAAGAAAGAAGTAAGAAGGAATGAAGAAAGAAGTAAGAAAGAAGTAGGAAAGAAGTTAGAAAGAAGTATGAAAGAAGTAAGAAAGAAAGAAGAAAGAAGTAAGAAAGAAGAAAGAAAGAAGTAAGAAAGAAGTAAGAAAGAAGTAAGAAAGAAGTAAGAAAGAAGAAAAAAGAAGTTAGAAAGAAGTAAGAAAGAAGTAGGAAAGAAGTTAGAAAGAAGTAAGAAAGAAGTAAGAAAGAAGTAAGAAAGAAAGAAGAAAGAAGTAAGAAAGAAGAAAGAATTATGAAAGAAGTAAGAAAGAAGTAAGAAAGAAGTTAGAAAGAAGTAAGAAAGAAGTAAGAAAGAAGATAGAAAGAAGTAAGAAAGAAGTAAGAAAGAAGAAAAAATAAGATAGAAAGAATTAAGAAAGAAGTAAGAAAGAAGTAAGAAAGAAGAAAGAAAGAAGTAAGAAAGAAGAAAGAAAGAAGTAAGAAAGAAGTAAGAAAGAAGTAAGAAAGAAGTAAGAAAGAAGTAAGAAAGAAAGAAGAAAGAAGTAAGAAAGAAGTAAGAAAGAAAGAAGAAAGAAGAAAGAAAGAAGTAAGCAAGAAGTAAGAAAGAAGTAAGAAAGAAGAAGGAATGAATAAAGAATTAAGAAAGAAGTAAGAAAGAAGTAAGAAAGAAGTAAGAGAGAAGTAAGAAAGAAGTAAGAAAGAAGTAAGAAAGAAGTAAGAAAGAAGTAAGAAAGAAGTAAGAAAGAAGTAAGAAAGAAGTAAGAAAGAAGAAAGAAAGAAGTAAGAAAGAAGAAAGAAAGAAGTAAGAAAGAAGTAAGAAAGAAGTAAGAAAGAAGTAAGAAAGAAGTAAGGAACAAAGAAGAAAGAAGTAAGAAAGAAGTAAGAAAGAAAGAAGAAAGAAGAAAGAAAGAAGTAAGAAAGAAGTAAGAAAGAATTAAGAAAGAAGTAAGAAAGAAGAAAGAAAGAAGTAAGAAAGAAGTAAGAAAGAAAGAAGAAAGAAATAAGAGAGAATTAAGAAAGAAGTAAGAAAGAAGTAAGAAAGAAGTAAGAAAGAATAAAAAAGAATTTAGAAAGAAGTAATAAAGAAGTAATAAAGAAGTAAGAAAGAAAGAAGTAAGAAAGAAGAAAGAAAGAAGTAAGAAAGAAGTAAGAAAGAAGTAGGAAAGAAGTAAGAAAGAAATAAGAAAGAAAGAAGTAAGAAAGAAGTAAGAAAGAAAGAAGAAAGAAGTAAGAAAGAAGTAAGAAAGAAGTTAGAAAGAAGTAAGAAAGAAGTAAGAAAGAAGTTAGAAACCAGTAAGAAATATGTAAGAAATAAGTAAGAAAGAAGTAAGAAAGAAGTAAGAAAGAAGAAAGAAAGAAGTAAGAAAGAAGTAAGAAAGAAGTAAGAAAGAAGTAAGAAAGAAGTAAGAAAGAAGTAAGAAGGAATGAAGAAAGAAGTAAGAAAGAAGTAGGAAAGAAGTTAGAAAGAAGTAAGAAAGAAGTAAGAAAGAAGTAAGAAAGAAAGAAGAAAGAAGTAAGAAAGAAGAAAGAATTATGAAAGAAGTAAGAAAGAAGTAAGAAAGAAGTTAGAAAGAAAGAAGAAAGAAGTAAGAATGAAGTAAGAAAGAAGTATGAAAGAAGTAAGAAAGAAGTAAGAAAGAAGTAGAAAGAAGTAAGAAAGAAGTAAGAAAGAAGAAAGAAAGAAGTAATAAAGAAGAAAGAAAGAAGTAAGAAAGAAGTAAGAAAGAAAGAAGAAAGAAGTAAGAAGGAAGTGAGGAGGAAGTAAGAAAGAAGGAAGAAAGAAGTAAGAAAGAAGTAAGAAAGAAGTAAGAAAGAAAGAAGAAAGAAAGAAGAAATAAAGAAGAAAGAAGTAAGAAAGAAAGAAGTAAGTAAGAAGAAAGAAAGAAGTTAGAAAGAAGTAAGAAAGAAGTAAGAAAGTAGTTAGAAAGAAGTAAGGAAGAATTAAGAAAGAAAGAAGTAAGAAAGAAGTAAGAAAGAAGTAAGAAAGAAAGAAAGAAGAAAGAAAGAAGAAAGAAAGAAGTTAGAAAGAAGTAAGAAAGAAGTAAGAAAGAAGTTAGAAAGAAGTAAGAAAGAAGTAAGAAAGAAAGAAGAAAGAAGTAAGAAAGAAGTAAGAATGAAGTAAGAAAGAAGTAAGAAAGAAGTAACAAAGAAGTAAGAAAGAAAGAAGAAAGAAAGAAGAAAGAAAGAAGTAAGAAAGAAGAAAGAAAGAAGAAAGAAAGAATTAAGAAAGGAGTAAGAAAGAAGAAAGAAAGAAAGAAGAAAGAAGAAAGAAAGAAGTAAGAAAGAACTAAGAAAGAAGAAAGAAAGAAGAAAGACGAAAGAAAGAAGAAAGAAAGAAGTAAGAAAGAAGTAAGAAAGAAGTAAGAAAGTAGTTAGAAAGAAGTAAGAAAGAATTAAGAAAGAAGAAAAAAGAACTTATAAAGAAGTTAGAAAGAAGTATGAAAAAGTAAGAAAGAAGAAAGAAAGAAGTAAGAAAGAATAAAGAAAGAAGTAAGAAGGAATGAAGAAAGAAGTAAGAAAGAAGTAAGAAACAAGTAAGAATGAAGTAAGAAAGAAGTAAGAAAGAAGTAAGAAAGAAGTAAGAAAGAAGAAAAAAAGAAGTAATAAAGAAGAAAGAAAGAAGTAAGAAAGAAGTATGAAAGAAGTAAGAAAGAAGTAAGAAAGAAAGAAGAAAGAAGTAAGAAAGAAAGAAGTAAGGAAGAAGTAAGAAAGAAGTAAGAAAGAAGAAAGAAAGAAGTAAGAAAGAAGAAAGAAAGAAGTAAGAAAGAAGAAAGAAAGAAGTAAGAAAGAAGTAAGAAAGAAAGAAGAAAGAAGTAAGAAAGAATTAAGAAAGAAGTAAGAAAGAAGTAAGAAAGAATAAAAAAGAATTTAGAAAGAAGTAATAAAGAAGTAATAAAGAAGTAAGAAACAAAGAAGTAAGAAAGAAGAAAGACAGAAGTAAGAAAGAAGTAAGAAAGAAGTAGGAAAGAAGTAAGAAAGAAATAAGAAAGAAAGAAGAAAGAAAGAAGTAAGAAAGAAAGAAGAAAGAAGTAAGAAAGAAGTATGAAGGAAGTAAGAAAGAATTTAGAAAGATAGAAGAAAGAAAGAAGTAAGAAAGAAGTAAGAAAGAAGTTAGAAAGAAGTAAGAAAGAAGTAAGAAAGAAGTTAGAAACCAGTAAGAAATATGTAAGAAATAAGTAAGAAAGAAGTAAGAAAGTAGTAAGAAAGAAAGAAGTAAGAAAGAAGTAAGAAAGAAGTAAGAAAGAAGTAAGAAAGAAGAAAGAAAGAAGTAAGAAAGAAGTAAGAAAGAAGTAAGAAAGAAGTAAGAAAGAAGTAAGAAAGAAGTAAGAAAGAAAGAAGAAAGAAGTAAGAATGAAGTAAGAAAGAAGTAAGAAAGAATTAAGAAAGAAGTAAGAAAGAAGAAAGAAAGAAGTAAGAAAGAAGAAAGAAAGAAGTAAGAAAGAAGAAAGAAAGAAGTAAGAAAGAAGTAAGAAAGAAAGAAGAAAGAAGTAAGAAAGAATTAAGAAAGAAGTAAGAAAGAAGTAAGAAAGAATAAAAAAGAATTTAGAAAGAAGTAATAAAGAAGTAATAAAGAAGTAAGAAACAAAGAAGTAAGAAAGAAGAAAGACAGAAGTAAGAAAGAAGTAAGAAAGAAGTAGGAAAGAAGTAAGAAAGAAATAACAAAGAAAGAAGTAAGAAAGAAGTAAGAAAGAAAGAAGAAAGAAGTAAGAAAGAAGTAAGAAAGAAAGAAGAAAGAAGTAAGAAAGAAGTATGAAAGAAGTAAGAAAGAATTAAGAAAGATAGAAGAAAGAAAGAAGTAAGAAAGAAGTAAGAAAGAAGTTAGAAAGAAGTAAGAAAGAAGTAAGAAAGAAGTTAGAAACCAGTAAGAAATATGTAAGAAATAAGTAAGAAAGAAGTAAGAAAGTAGTAAGAAAGAAAGAAGTAAGAAAGAAGTAAGAAAGAAGTAAGAAAGAAGTAAGAAAGAAGAAAGAAAGAAGTAAGAAAGAAGTAAGAAAGAAGTAAGAAAGAAGTAAGAAAGAAGTAAGAAAGAAGTAAGAAAGAAAGAAGAAAGAAGTAAGAATGAAGTAAGAAAGAAGTATGAAAGAAGTAAGAAAGAAGAAAGAAAGAAGAAAGAAGAAAGAAAGAAGTAAGAAAGAAGTAAGAAAGAAGAAAGAAAGAAGTAAGAAAGAAGTAAGAAGGAATGAAGAAAGAAGTAAGAAAGAAGTAGGAAAGAAGTTAGAAAGAAGTATGAAAGAAGTAAGAAAGAAAGAAGAAAGAAGTAAGAAAGAAGAAAGAAAGAAGTAAGAAAGAAGTAAGAAAGAAGTAAGAAAGAAGTAAGAAAGAAGAAAAAAGAAGTTAGAAAGAAGTAAGAAAGAAGTAGGAAAGAAGTTAGAAAGAAGTAAGAAAGAAGTAAGAAAGAAGTAAGAAAGAAAGAAGAAAGAAGTAAGAAAGAAGAAAGAATTATGAAAGAAGTAAGAAAGAAGTAAGAAAGAAGTTAGAAAGAAGTAAGAAAGAAGTAAGAAAGAAGATAGAAAGAAGTAAGAAAGAAGTAAGAAAGAAGAAAAAAGAAGATAGAAAGAAGTAAGAAAGAAGTAAGAAAGAAGTAAGAAAGAAGAAAGAAAGAAGTAAGAAAGAAGAAAGAAAGAAGTAAGAAAGAAGTAAGAAAGAAGTAAGAAAGAAGTAAGAAAGAAGTAAGAAAGAAAGAAGAAAGAAGTAAGAAAGAAGTAAGAAAGAAAGAAGAAAGAAGAAAGAAAGAAGTAAGCAAGAAGTAAGAAAGAAGTAAGAAAGAAGAAGGAATGAATAAAGAATTAAGAAAGAAGTAAGAAAGAAGTAAGAAAGAAGTAAGAGAGAAGTAAGAAAGAAGTAAGAAAGAAGTAAGAAAGAAGTAAGAAAGAAGTAAGAAAGAAGTAAGAAAGAAGTAAGAAAGAAGAAAGAAAGAAGTAAGAAAGAAGAATGAAAGAAGTAAGAAAGAAGTAAGAAAGAAGTAAGAAAGAAGTAAGAAAGAAGTAAGGAACAAAGAAGAAAGAAGTAAGAAAGAAGTAAGAAAGAAAGAAGAAAGAAGAAAGAAAGAAGTAAGAAAGAAGTAAGAAAGAATTAAGAAAGAAGTAAGAAAGAAGAAAGAAAGAAGTAAGAAAGAAGTAAGAAAGAAAGAAGAAAGAAATAAGAGAGAATTAAGAAAGAAGTAAGAAAGAAGTAAGAAAGAAGTAAGAAAGAATAAAAAAGAATTTAGAAAGAAGTAATAAAGAAGTAAGAAAGAAGTAAGAAAGAAAGAAGTAAGAAAGAAGAAAGAAATAAGAAAGAAAGAAGTAAGAAAGAAGTAAGAAAGAAAGAAGAAAGAATTAAGAAAGAAGTAAGAAAGAAGTTAGAAAGAAGTAAGAAAGAAGTAAGAAAGAAGTTAGAAACCAGTAAGAAATATGTAAGAAATAAGTAAGAAAGAAGTAAGAAAGAAGTAAGAAAGAAGTAAGAAAGAAGAAAGAAAGAAGTAAGAAAGAAGTAAGAAAGAAGTAAGAAAGAAGTAAGAAAGAAGTAAGAAAGAAGTAAGAAAGAAAGAAGAAAGAAGTAAGAATGAAGTAAGAAAGAAGTATGAAAGAAGTAAGAAAGAAGAAAGAAAGAAGAAAGAGGAAAGAAAGAAGCAAGAAAGAAGTAAGAAAGAAGTAAGAATGAAGTAAGAAGGAATGAAGAAAGAAGTAAGAAAGAAGTAGGAAAGAAGTTAGAAAGAAGTAAGAAAGAAGTAAGAAAGAAGTAAGAAAGAAAGAAGAAAGAAGTAAGAAAGAAGAAAGAATTATGAAAGAAGTAAGAAAGAAGTAAGAAAGAAGTTAGAAAGAAAGAAGAAAGAAGTAAGAATGAAGTAAGAAAGAAGTATGAAAGAAGTAAGAAAGAAGTAAGAAAGAAGTAGAAAGAAGTAAGAAAGAAGTAAGAAAGAAGAAAGAAAGAAGTAATAAAGAAGAAAGAAAGAAGTAAGAAAGAAGTAAGAAAGAAAGAAGAAAGAAGTAAGGAAGAAGGAAGTGAGGAGGAAGTAAGAAAGAAGGAAGAAAGAAGTAAGAAAGAAGTAAGAAAGAAGTAAGAAAGAAAGAAGAAAGAAAGAAGAAATAAAGAAGAAAGAAGTAAGAAAGAAAGAAGTAAGTAAGAAGAAAGAAAGAAGTTAGAAAGAAGTAAGAAAGAAGTAAGAAAGTAGTTAGAAAGAAGTAAGGAAGTATTAAGAAAGAAAGAAGTAAGAAAGAAGTAAGAAAGAAGTAAGAAAGAAAGAAAGAAGAAAGAAAGAAGAAAGAAAGAAGTTAGAAAGAAGTAAGAAAGAAGTAAGAAAGAAGTTAGAAAGAAGTAAGAAAGAAGTAAGAAACAAAGAAGAAAGAAGTAAGAAAGAAGTAAGAATGAAGTAAGAAAGAAGTAAGAAAGAAGTAACAAAGAAGTAAGAAAGAAAGAAGAAAGAAAGAAGAAAGAAAGAAGTAAGAAAGAAGAAAGAAAGAAGAAAGAAAGAAGTAAGAAAGGAGTAAGAAAGAAGAAAGAAAGAAAGAAGAAAGAAGAAAGAAAGAAGTAAGAAAGAACTAAGAAAGAAGAAAGAAAGAAGAAAGACGAAAGAAAGAAGAAAGAAAGAAGTAAGAAAGAAGTAAGAAAGAAGTAAGAAAGTAGTTAGAAAGAAGTAAGAAAGAATTAAGAAAGAAGAAAAAAGAACTTATAAAGAATTTAGAAAGAAGTATGAAAAAGTAAGAAAGAAGAAAGAAAGAAGTAAGAAAGAATAAAGAAAGAAGTAAGAAGGAATGAAGAAAGAAGTAAGAAAGAAGTAAGAAACAAGTAAGAATGAAGTAAGAAAGAAGTAAGAAAGAAGTAAGAAAGAAGTAAGAAAGAAGAAAAAAAGAAGTAATAAAGAAGAAAGAAAGAAGTAAGAAAGAAGTATGAAAGAAGTAAGAAAGAAGTAAGAAAGAAAGAAGAAAGAAGTAAGAAAGAAAGAAGTAAGGAAGAAGTAAGAAAGAAGTAAGAAAGAAGAAAGAAAGAAGTAAGAAAGAAGAAAGAAAGAAGTAAGAAAGAAGAAAGAAAGAAGTAAGAAAGAAGTAAGAAAGAAAGAAGAAAGAAGTAAGAAAGAATTAAGAAAGAAGTAAGAAAGAAGTAAGAAAGAATAAAAAGAATTTAGAAAGAAGTAATAAAGAAGTAATAAAGAAGTAAGAAACCAAGAAGTAAGAAAGAAGAAAGACAGAAGTAAGAAAGAAGTAAGAAAGAAGTAGGAAAGAAGTAAGAAAGAAATAAGAAAGAAAGAAGTAAGAAAGAAGTAAGAAAGAAGTTAGAAAGAGGTAAGAAAGAAGTAAGAAAGAAGTTAGAAACCAGTAAGAAATATGTAAGAAATAAGTAAGAAAGAAGTAAGAAAGTAGTAAGAAAGAAAGAAGTAAGAAAGAAGTAAGAAAGAAGTAAGAAAGAAGTAAGAAAGAAGAAAGAAAGAAGTAAGAAAGAAGTAAGAAAGAAGTAAGAAAGAAGTAAGAAAGAAGTAAGAAAGAAGTAAGAAAGAAAGAAGAAAGAAGTAAGAATGAAGTAAGAAAGAAGTATGAAAGAAGTAAGAAAGAAGAAAGAAAGAAGAAAGAAGAAAGAAAGAAGTAAGAAAGAAGTAAGAAAGAAGTAAGAAACAAGTAAGAAGGAATGAAGAAAGAAGTAAGAAAGAAGTAGGAAAGAAGTTAGAAAGAAGTAAGAAAGAAGTATGAAAGAAGTAAGAAAGAAAGAAGATAGAAGTAAGAAAGAAGAAAGAAAGAAGTAAGAAAGAAGTAAGAAAGAAGTAAGAAAGAAGTAAGAAAGAAGAAAAAAGAAGTTAGAAAGAAGTAAGAAAGAAGTAGGAAAGAAGTTAGAAAGAAGTAAGAAAGAAGTAAGAAAGAAGTAAGAAAGAAAGAAGAAAGAAGTAAGAAAGAAGAAAGAATTATGAAAGAAGTAAGAAAGAAGTAAGAAAGAAGTTAGAAAGAAGTAAGAAAGAAGATAGAAAGAAGTAAGAAATAAGTAAGAAAGAAGTAAGAAAGAAGTAAGAAAGAAAGAAGAAAGAAAGAAGAAAGAAAGAAGTAAGAAAGAAGTAAGAAAGAAGAAAAAAGAAGTTAGAAAGAAGTAAGAAAGAAGTAAGAAAGAAGTAAGAAAGAAGAAAGAAAGAAGTAAGAAAGAAGAAAGAAAGAACTAAGAAAGAAGTAAGAAAGAAGTAAGAAAGAAGTAAGAAAGAAAGAAGAAAGAAGAAAGAAAGAAGTAAGCAAGAAGTAAGAAAGAAGTAAGAAAGAAGTAAGAAGGAATGAATAAAGAAGTAAGAAAGAAGTAAGAAAGAAGTAAGAAAGAAGTAAGAAAGAAGTAAGAAAGAAGTAAGAAAGAAGTAAGAGAGAAGTAAGAAAGAAGTAAGAAAGAAGTAAGAAAGAAGTAAGAAAGAAAAAAGAAAGACGTAAGAAAGAAGAAAGAAATAAGTAAGAAAGAAGTAAGAAAGAAGTAAGAGAGAAAGAAAAAAAAGTAAGAAAGAAGTAAGAAAGAAGTAAGAAAAAAGAAAAAAAAAGTTAGAAAGAAGTAAGAAAGAAGTAAGAGGGAAGTAAGAAAGAAGTAAGAAAGAAGTAAGAAAGAAGTAAGAAAGAAGAAGGAAAGACGTAAGAAAGAAGAAAGAAAGAAGTAAGAAAGAAGTAAGAAAGAAAGAAGAAAGAAATAAGAGAGAATTAAGAAAGAAGTAAGAAAGAAGTAAGAAAGAAGTAAGAAAGAATAAAAAAGAATTTAGAAAGAAGTAATAAAGAAGTAAGAAAGAAGTAAGAAAGAAAGAAGTAAGAAAGAAGAAAGAAAGAAGTAAGAAAGAAGTAAGAAAGAAGTAGGAAAGAAGTGAGAAAGAAATAAGAAAGAAAGAAGTAAGAAAGAAGTAAGAAAGAAAGAAGAAAGAATTAAGAAAGAAGTAAGAAAGAAGTTAGAAAGAAGTAAGAAAGAAGTAAGAAAGAAGTTAGAAACCAGTAAGAAATATGTAAGAAATAAGTAAGAAAGAAGTAAGAAAGAAGTAAGAAAGAAGTAAGAAAGAAAGAAGAAAGAAGTAAGAATGAAGTAAGAAAGAAGTATGAAAGAAGTAAGAAAGAAGAAAGAAAGAAGAAAGAAGAAAGAAAGAAGTAAGAAAGAAGTAAGAAAGAAGTAAGAAACAAGTAAGAAGGAATGAAGAAAGAAGTAAGAAAGAAGTAGGAAAGAAGTTAGAAAGAAGTAAGAAAGAAGTATGAAAGAAGTAAGAAAGAAAGAAGATAGAAGTAAGAAAGAAGAAAGAAAGAAGTAAGAAAGAAGTAAGAAAGAAGTAAGAAAGAAGTAAGAAAGAAGAAAAAAGAAGTTAGAAAGAAGTAAGAAAGAAGTAGGAAAGAAGTTAGAAAGAAGTAAGAAAGAAGTAAGAAAGAAGTAAGAAAGAAAGAAGAAAGAAGTAAGAAAGAAGAAAGAATTATGAAAGAAGTAAGAAAGAAGTAAGAAAGAAGTTAGAAAGAAGTAAGAAAGAAGATAGAAAGAAGTAAGAAATAAGTAAGAAAGAAGTAAGAAAGAAGTAAGAAAGAAAGAAGAAAGAAAGAAGAAAGAAAGAAGTAAGAAAGAAGTAAGAAAGAAGAAAAAAGAAGTTAGAAAGAAGTAAGAAAGAAGTAAGAAAGAAGTAAGAAAGAAGAAAGAAAGAAGTAAGAAAGAAGAAAGAAAGAACTAAGAAAGAAGTAAGAAAGAAGTAAGAAAGAAGTAAGAAAGAAAGAAGAAAGAAGAAAGAAAGAAGTAAGCAAGAAGTAAGAAAGAAGTAAGAAAGAAGTAAGAAGGAATGAATAAAGAAGTAAGAAAGAAGTAAGAAAGAAGTAAGAAAGAAGTAAGAAAGAAGTAAGAAAGAAGTAAGAAAGAAGTAAGAGAGAAGTAAGAAAGAAGTAAGAAAGAAGTAAGAAAGAAGTAAGAAAGAAGAAAGAAAGACGTAAGAAAGAAGAAAGAAATAAGTAAGAAAGAAGTAAGAAAGAAGTAAGAGAGAAAGAAAAAAAAGTAAGAATGAAGTAAGAAAGAAGTAAGAAAAAAGAAAAAAAAAGTTAGAAAGAAGTAAGAAAGAAGTAAGAGGGAAGTAAGAAAGAAGTAAGAAAGAAGTAAGAAAGAAGTAAGAAAGAAGAAGGAAAGACGTAAGAAAGAAGAAAGAAAGAAGTAAGAAAGAAGTAAGAAAGAAAGAAGAAAGAAATAAGAGAGAATTAAGAAAGAAGTAAGAAAGAAGTAAGAAAGAAGTAAGAAAGAATAAAAAAGAATTTAGAAAGAAGTAATAAAGAAGTAAGAAAGAAGTAAGAAAGAAAGAAGTAAGAAAGAAGAAAGAAAGAAGTAAGAAAGAAGTAAGAAAGAAGTAGGAAAGAAGTGAGAAAGAAATAAGAAAGAAAGAAGTAAGAAAGAAGTAAGAAAGAAAGAAGAAAGAATTAAGAAAGAAGTAAGAAAGAAGTTAGAAAGAAGTAAGAAAGAAGTAAGAAAGAAGTTAGAAACCAGTAAGAAATATGTAAGAAATAAGTAAGAAAGAAGTAAGAAAGAAGTAAGAAAGAAGTAAGAAAGAAGAAAGAAAGAAGTAAGAAAGAAGTAAGAAAGAAGTAAGAAAGAAGTAAGAAAGAAGTAAGAAAGAAGTAAGAAAGAAAGAAGAAAGAAGTAAGAATGAAGTAAGAAAGAAGTATGAAAGAAGTAAGAAAGAAGAAAGAAAGAAGAGGAAAGAAAGAAGTAAGAAAGAAGTAAGAAAGAAGTAAGAATGAAGTAAGAAGGAATGAAGAAAGAAGTAAGAAAGAAGTAGGAAAGAAGTTAGAAAGAAGTAAGAAAGAAGTAAGAAAGAAGTAAGAAAGAAAGAAGAAAGAAGTAAGAAAGAAGAAAGAATTATGAAAGAAGTAAGAAAGAAGTAAGAAAGAAGTTAGAAAGAAAGAAGAAAGAAGTAAGAATGAAGTAAGAAAGAAGTATGAAAGAAGTAAGAAAGAAGTAAGAAAGAAGTAGAAAGAAGTAAGAAAGAAGTAAGAAAGAAGAAAGAAAGAAGTAATAAAGAAGAAAGAAAGAAGTAAGAAAGAAGTAAGAAAGAAAGAAGAAAGAAGTAAGGAAGAAGGAAGTGAGGAGGAAGTAAGAAAGAAGGAAGAAAGAAGTAAGAAAGAAGTAAGAAAGAAGTAAGAAAGAAAGAAGAAAGAAAGAAGAAATAAAGAAGAAAGAAGTAAGAAAGAAAGAAGTAAGTAAGAAGAAAGAAAGAAGTTAGAAAGAAGTAAGAAAGAAGTAAGAAAGTAGTTAGAAAGAAGTAAGGAAGTATTAAGAAAGAAAGAAGTAAGAAAGAAGTAAGAAAGAAGTAAGAAAGAAAGAAAGAAGAAAGAAAGAAGAAAGAAAGAAGTTAGAAAGAAGTAAGAAAGAAGTAAGAAAGAAGTTAGAAAGAAGTAAGAAAGAAGTAAGAAACAAAGAAGAAAGAAGTAAGAAAGAAGTAAGAATGAAGTAAGAAAGAAGTAAGAAAGAAGTAACAAAGAAGTAAGAAAGAAAGAAGAAAGAAAGAAGAAAGAAAGAAGTAAGAAAGAAGAAAGAAAGAAGAAAGAAAGAAGTAAGAAAGGAGTAAGAAAGAAGAAAGAAAGAAAGAAGAAAGAAGAAAGAAAGAAGAAAGAACTAAGAAAGAAGAAAGAAAGAAGAAAGACGAAAGAAAGAAGAAAGAAAGAAGTAAGAAAGAAGTAAGAAAGAAGTAAGAAAGTAATTAGAAAGAAGTAAGAAAGAATTAAGAAAGAAGAAAAAAGAACTTATAAAGAATTTAGAAAGAAGTATGAAAAAGTAAGAAAGAAGAAAGAAAGAAGTAAGAAAGAATAAAGAAAGAAGTAAGAAGGAATGAAGAAAGAAGTAAGAAAGAAGTAAGAAACAAGTAAGAATGAAGTAAGAAAGAAGTAAGAAAGAAGTAAGAAAGAAGTAAGAAAGAAGAAAAAAAGAAGTAATAAAGAAGAAAGAAAGAAGTAAGAAAGAAGTATGAAAGAAGTAAGAAAGAAGTAAGAAAGAAAGAAGAAAGAAGTAAGAAAGAAAGAAGTAAGGAAGAAGTAAGAAAGAAGTAAGAAAGAAGAAAGAAAGAAGTAAGAAAGAAGAAAGAAAGAAGTAAGAAAGAAGAAAGAAAGAAGTAAGAAAGAAGTAAGAAAGAAAGAAGAAAGAAGTAAGAAAGAATTAAGAAAGAAGTAAGAAAGAAGTAAGAAAGAATAAAAAAGAATTTAGAAAGAAGTAATAAAGAAGTAATAAAGAAGTAAGAAACCAAGAAGTAAGAAAGAAGAAAGACAGAAGTAAGAAAGAAGTAAGAAAGAAGTAGGAAAGAAGTAAGAAAGAAATAAGAAAGAAAGAAGTAAGAAAGAAGTAAGAAAGAAAGAAGAAAGAAGTAAGAAAGAAGTATGAAGGAAGTAAGAAAGAATTAAGAAAGATAGAAGAAAGAAAGAAGTAAGAAAGAAGTAAGAAAGAAGTTAGAAAGAGGTAAGAAAGAAGTAAGAAAGAAGTTAGAAACCAGTAAGAAATATGTAAGAAATAAGTAAGAAAGAAGTAAGAAAGTAGTAAGAAAGAAAGAAGTAAGAAAGAAGTAAGAAAGAAGTAAGAAAGAAGTAAGAAAGAAGAAAGAAAGAAGTAAGAAAGAAGTAAGAAAGAAGTAAGAAAGAAGTAAGAAAGAAGTAAGAAAGAAGTAAGAAAGAAAGAAGAAAGAAGTAAGAATGAAGTAAGAAAGAAGTATGAAAGAAGTAAGAAAGAAGAAAGAAAGAAGAAAGAAGAAAGAAAGAAGTAAGAAAGAAGTAAGAAAGAAGTAAGAAACAAGTAAGAAGGAATGAAGAAAGAAGTAAGAAAGAAGTAGGAAAGAAGTTAGAAAGAAGTAAGAAAGAAGTATGAGAGAAGTAAGAAAGAAAGAAGATAGAAGTAAGAAAGAAGAAAGAAAGAAGTAAGAAAGAAGTAAGAAAGAAGTAAGAAAGAAGTAAGAAAGAAGAAAAAAGAAGTTAGAAAGAAGTAAGAAAGAAGTAGGAAAGAAGTTAGAAAGAAGTAAGAAAGAAGTAAGAAAGAAGTAAGAAAGAAAGAAGAAAGAAGTAAGAAAGAAGAAAGAATTATGAAAGAAGTAAGAAAGAAGTAAGAAAGAAGTTAGAAAGAAGTAAGAAAGAAGATAGAAAGAAGTAAGAAATAAGTAAGAAAGAAGTAAGAAAGAAGTAAGAAAGAAAGAAGAAAGAAAGAAGAAAGAAAGAAGTAAGAAAGAAGTAAGAAAGAAGAAAAAAGAAGTTAGAAAGAAGTAAGAAAGAAGTAAGAAAGAAGTAAGAAAGAAGAAAGAAAGAAGTAAGAAAGAAGAAAGAAAGAACTAAGAAAGAAGTAAGAAAGAAGTAAGAAAGAAGTAAGAAAGAAAGAAGAAAGAAGAAAGAAAGAAGTAAGCAAGAAGTAAGAAAGAAGTAAGAAAGAAGTAAGAAGGAATGAATAAAGAAGTAAGAAAGAAGTAAGAAAGAAGTAAGAAAGAAGTAAGAAAGAAGTAAGAAAGAAGTAAGAAAGAAGTAAGAGAGAAGTAAGAAAGAAGTAAGAAAGAAGTAAGAAAGAAGTAAGAAAGAAGAAAGAAAGACGTAAGAAAGAAGAAAGAAATAAGTAAGAAAGAAGTAAGAAAGAAGTAAGAGAGAAAGAAAAAAAAGTAAGAAAGAAGTAAGAAAGAAGTAAGAAAAAAGAAAAAAAAAGTTAGAAAGAAGTAAGAAAGAAGTAAGAGGGAAGTAAGAAAGAACTAAGAAAGAAGTAAGAAAGAAGTAAGAAAGAAGAAGGAAAGACGTAAGAAAGAAGAAAGAAATAAGTAAGAAAGAAGTAAGAAAGAAGTAAGAGAGAAAGAAGAAAAAAGTAAGAAAGAAGTAAGAAAGAAGTAAGAAAAAAGAAAAAAAAGTTAGAAAGAAGTAAGAAAGAAGTAAGAAAGAGGTTAGAAAGAGGTAAGAAAGAAGTAAAAAAGAAGTAAGAAAGAAGTAAGAAAGAAGTAAAAAAGAAGAAAGAAAGAAGTATGAAAGAAGTAAGAAAGAAGTAAGAAAGACGTAATAAAGAAGTAAGAAAGACGTAATAAAGAAGTAAGAAAGAAGTTAGGAAGAAGTAAGAAAGAAGTAAGAAAGAAGTAAGAAAGAAGGAAGAAAGAAGTACGAAAGAAGTAAGAAAGAAAGAAGTAAGAAAGAAGTAAGAAAGAAGTAAGAAAGAAGAAAGAAGTAAGAAAGAAGTAAGAAAGAAGTAAGAAAGAAGAAAGAAAGAAGTAAGAAAGAAGTAAGAAAGAAAGAAGAAAGAAGTAAGAAATAATTAAGAAAGAAGTAAGAAAGAAGTAAGAAAGAAGTACGAAAGAAGTATGAAAGAAGTAAGAAAGAAAGAAGTAAGAAAGAAGTAAGAAAGAAGTAAGAAAGAAGAAAGAAGTAAGAAAGAAGTAAGAAAGAAGTAAGAAAGAAGAAAGAAAGAAGTAAGAAAGAAGTAAGAAAGAAAGAAGAAAGAAGTAAGAAAGAATTAAGAAAGAAGTAAGAAAGAAGTATGAAAGAAGAAAGAAAGAAGTAAGAAAGAAGTAAGAAAGAATTAAGAAAGAAGTAAGAAAGAAGAAAGAAAGAAGTAAGAAAGAAGTAAGAAAGAAAGAAGAAAGAAATAAGAAAGAATTAAGAAAGAAGTAAGAAAGAAGTAAGAAAGAAGTGAGAAAGAATAAAAAAGAATTTAGAAAGAAGTAATAAAGAAGTAATAAAGAAGTAAGAAAGAAAGAAGTAAGAAAGAAGAAAGAAAGAAGTAAGACAGAAGTAAGAAAGAAGTAGGAAAGAAGTAAGAAAGAAATAAGAAAGAAAGAAGTAAGAAAGAAGTAAGAAAGAAAGAAGAAAGAAGTAAGAAAGAAGTAAGAAAGAAAGAAGAAAGAAGTAAGAAAGAAGTATGAAGGAAGTAAGAAAGAATTAAGAAAGATAGAAGAAAGAAAGAAGTAAGAAAGAAGTAAGAAAGAAGTTAGAAAGAAGTAAGAAAGAAGTAAGAAAGAAGTTAGAAACCAGTAAGAAATATGTAAGAAATAAGTAAGAAAGAAGTAAGAAAGAAGTAAGAAAGAAGTAAGAAAGAAGAAAGAAAGAAGTAAGAAAGAAGTAAGAAAGAAGTAAGAAAGAAGTAAGAAAGAAGTAAGAAAGAAGTAAGAAAGAAAGAAGAAAGAAGTAAGAATGAAGAAAGAAAGAAGTATGAAAGAAGTAAGAAAGAAGAAAGAAAGAAGAAAGAAGAAAGAAAGAAGTAAGAAAGAAGTAAGAAAGAAGTAAGAAAGAAGTAAGAAGGAATGAAGAAAGAAGTAAGAAAGAAGTAGGAAAGAAGTTAGAAAGAAGTAAGAAAGAAGTAAGAAAGAAGTAAGAAAGAAAGAAGAAAGAAGTAAGAAAGAAGAAAGAATTATGAAAGAAGAAAGAAGTAAGAAAGAAGTTAGAAAGAAAGAAGAAAGAAGTAAGAATGAAGTAAGAAAGAAGTATGAAAGAAGTAAGAAAGAAGTAAGAAAGAAGTAGAAAGAAGTAAGAAAGAAGTAAGAAAGAAGAAAGAAAGAAGTAATAAAGAAGAAAGAAAGAAGTAAGAAAGAAGTAAGAAAGAAAGAAGAAAGAAGTAAGAAAGAAGGAAGTGAGGAGGAAGTAAGAAAGAAGTAAGAAAGAAGTAAGAAAGAAGTAAGAAAGAAGTAAGAAAGAAAGAAGAAAGAAAGAAGAAATAAAGAAGAAAGAAGTAAGAAAGAAAGAAGTAAGGAAGAAGAAAGAAAGAAGTTAGAAAGAAGTAAGAAAGAAGTAAGAAAGTAGTTAGAAAGAAGTAAGGAAGAATTAAGAAAGAAAGAAGTAAGAAAGAAGTAAGTAAGAAGTAAGAAAGAAAGAAAGAAGAAAGAAAGAAGAAAGAAAGAAGTTAGAAAGAAGTAAGAAAGAAGTAAGAAAGAAGTTAGAAAGAAGTAAGAAAGAAGTAAGAAAGAAGAAAGAAGTAAGAAAGAAGTAAGAATGAAGTAAGAAAGAAGTAAGAAAGAAGTAACAAAGAAGTAAGAAAGAAAGAAGAAAGAAATAAGAAAGAATTAAGAAAGAAGTAAGAAAGAAGTAAGAAAGAAGTAAGAAAGAATAAAAAAGAATTTAGAAAGAAGTAATAAAGAAGTAATAAAGAAGTAAGAAAGAAAGAAGTAAGAAAGAAGAAAGAAAGAAGTAAGAAAGAAAGAAGAAAGAAGTAAGAAAGAAGTAAGAAAGAAGTTAGAAAGAAGTAAGAAAGAAGTAAGAAAGAAGTTAGAAACCAGTAAGAAATATGTAAGAAATAAGTAAGAAAGAAGTAAGAAAGAAGTAAGAAAGAAGTAAGAAAGAAGAAAGAAAGAAGTAAGAAAGAAGTAAGAAAGAAGTAAGAAAGAAGTAAGAAAGAAGTAAGAAAGAAGTAAGAAAGAAAGAAGAAAGAAGTAAGAATGAAGTAAGAAAGAAGTATGAAAGAAGTAAGAAAGAAGAAAGAAAGAAGAAAGAAGAAAGAAAGAAGTAAGAAAGAAGTAAGAAAGAAGAAAGAAAGAAGTAAGAAGGAATGAAGAAAGAAGTAAGAAAGAAGTAGGAAAGAAGTTAGAAAGAAGTAAGAAAGAAGTAAGAAAGAAGTAAGAAAGAAAGAAGAAAGAAGTAAGAAAGAAGAAAAAAGAAGTTAGAAAGAAGTAAGAAAGAAGTAAGAAAGAAGTTAGAAAGAAAGAAGAAAGAAGTAAGAATGAAGTAAGAAAGAAGTATGAAAGAAGTAAGAAAGAAGTAAGAAAGAAGTAGAAAGAAGTAAGAAAGAAGTAAGAAAGAAGAAAGGAAGAAGTAATAAAGAAGAAAGAAAGAAGTAAGAAAGAAGTAAGAAAGAAAGAAGAAAGAAGTAAGAAAGAAGGAAGTGAGGAGGAAGTAAGAAAGAAGTAAGAAAGAAGTAAGAAAGAAGTAAGAAAGAAGTAAGAAAGAAGTAAGAAAGAAGTAAGAAAGAAGTAAGAAAGAAAGAAGAAAGAAAGAAGAAATAAAGAAGAAAGAAGTAAGAAAGAAAGAAGTAAGGAAGAAGAAAGAAAGAAGTTAGAAAGAAGTAAGAAAGAAGTAAGAAAGTAGTTAGAAAGAAGTAAGGAAGAATTAAGAAAGAAAGAAGTAAGAAAGAAGTAAGAAAGAAGTAAGAAAGAAAGAAAGAAGAAAGAAGAAAGAAAGAAGAAAGAAAGAAGTTAGAAAGAAGTAAGAAAGAAGTAAGAAAGAAGTTAGAAAGAAGTAAGAAAGAAGTAAGAAAGAAAGAAGAAAGAAGTAAGAAAGAAGTAAGAATGAAGTAAGAAAGAAGTAAGAAAGAAGTAACAAAGAAGTAAGAAAGAAAGAAGAAAGAAAGAAGAAAGAAAGAAGTAAGAAAGAAGAAAGAAAGAAGAAAGAAAGAAGTAAGAAAGGAGTAAGAAAGAAGAAAGAAAGAAACAAGAAAGAAGAAAGAAAGAAGTAAGAAAGAACTAAGAAAGAAGAAAGAAAGAAGAAAGACGAAAGAAAGAAGAAAGAAAGAAGTAAGAAAGAAGTAAGAAAGAAGTAAGAAAGTAGTTGGAAAGAAGTAAGAAAGAATTAAGAAAGAAGAAAAAAGAACTTATAAAGAAGTTAGAAAGAAGTATGAAAAAGTAAGAAAGAAGAAAGAAAGAAGTAAGAAAGAATAAAGAAAGAAGTAAGAAGGAATGAAGAAAGAAGTAAGAAAGAAGTAAGAAACAAGTAAGAATGAAGTAAGAAAGAAGTAAGAAAGAAGTAAGAAAGAAGTAAGAAAGAAAGAAGAAAGAAAGAAGAAATAAAGAAGAAAGAAGTAAGAAAGAAAGAAGTAAGGAAGAAGAAAGAAAGAAGTTAGAAAGAAGTAAGAAAGAAGTAAGAAAGTAGTTAGAAAGAAGTAAGGAAGAATTAAGAAAGAAAGAAGTAAGAAAGAACTAAGTAAGAAGTAAGAAAGAAAGAAAGAAGAAAGAAAGAAGAAAGAAAGAAGTTAGAAAGAAGTAAGAAAGAAGTAAGAAAGAAGTTAGAAAGAAGTAAGAAAGAATTAAGAAAGAAGAAAGAAGTAAGAAAGAAGTAAGAATGAAGTAAGAAAGAAGTAAGAAAGAAGTAACAAAGAAGTAAGAAAGAAAGAAGAAAGAAATAAGAAAGAATTAAGAAAGAAGTAAGAAAGAAGTAAGAAAGAAGTAAGAAAGAATAAAAAAGAATTTAGAAAGAAGTAATAAAGAAGTAATAAAGAAGTAAGAAAGAAAGAAGTAAGAAAGAAGAAAGAAAGAAGTAAGAAAGAAGTAAGAAAGAAGTAGGAAAGAAGTAAGAAAGAAATAAGAAAGAAAGAAGTAAGAAAGAAGTAAGAAAGAAAGAAGAAAGAAGTAAGAAAGAAGTAAGAAAGAAGTTAGAAAGAAGTAAGAAAGAAGTAAGAAAGAAGTTAGAAACCAGTAAGAAATATGTAAGAAATAAGTAAGAAAGAAGTAAGAAAGAAGTAAGAAAGAAGTAAGAAAGAAGAAAGAAAGAAGTAAGAAAGAAGTAAGAAAGAAGTAAGAAAGAAGTAAGAAAGAAGTAAGAAAGAAGTAAGAAAGAAAGAAGAAAGAAGTAAGAATGAAGTAAGAAAGAAGTATGAAAGAAGTAAGAAAGAAGAAAGAAAGAAGAAAGAAGAAAGAAAGAAGTAAGAAAGAAGTAAGAAAGAAGTAAGAAAGAAGTAAGAAGGAATGAAGAAAGAAGTAAGAAAGAAGTAGGAAAGAAGTTAGAAAGAAGTAAGAAAGAAGTAAGAAAGAAGTAAGAAAGAAAGAAGAAAGAAGTAAGAAAGAAGAAAGAATTATGAAAGAAGTAAGAAAGAAGTAAGAAAGAAGTTAGAAATAAAGAAGAAAGAAGTAAGAATGAAGTAAGAAAGAAGTATGAAGGAAGTAAGAAAGAAGTAAGAAAGAAGTAGAAAGAAGTAAGAAAGAAGTAAGAAAGAAGAAAGGAAGAAGTAATAAAGAAGAAAGAAAGAAGTAAGAAAGAAGTAAGAAAGAAAGAAGAAAGAAGTAAGAAAGAAGGAAGTGAGGAGGAAGTAAGAAAGAAGTAAGAAAGAAGTAAGAAAGAAGTAAGAAAGAAGTAAGAAAGAAGTAGGAAAGAAGTAAGAAAGAAATAAGAAAGAAAGAAGTAAGAAAGAAGTAAGAAAGAAAGAAGAAAGAAGTAAGAAAGAAGTAAGAAAGAAGTTAGAAAGAAGTAAGAAAGAAGTAAGAAAGAAGTTAGAAACCAGTAAGAAATATGTAAGAAATAAGTAAGAAAGAAGTAAGAAAGAAGTAAGAAAGAAGTAAGAAAGAAGAAAGAAAGAAGTAAGAAAGAAGTAAGAAAGAAGTAAGAAAGAAGTAAGAAAGAAGTAAGAAAGAAGTAAGAAAGAAAGAAGAAAGAAGTAAGAATGAAGTAAGAAAGAATATGAAAGAAGTAAGAAAGAAGAAAGAAAGAAGAAAGAAGAAAGAAAGAAGTAAGAAAGAAGTAAGAAAGAAGTAAGAAAGAAGTAAGAAGGAATGAAGAAAGAAGTAAGAACGAAGTAGGAAAGAAGTTAGAAAGAAGTAAGAAAGAAGTAAGAAAGAAGTAAGAAAGAAAGAAGAAAGAAGTAAGAAAGAAGAAAGAATTATGAAAGAAGTAAGAAAGAAGTAAGAAAGAAGTTAGAAATAAAGAAGAAAGAAGTAAGAATGAAGTAAGAAAGAAGTATGAAAGAAGTAAGAAAGAAGTAAGAAAGAAGTAGAAAGAAGTAAGAAAGAAGTAAGAAAGAAGAAAGGAAGAAGTAATAAAGAAGAAAGAAAGAAGTAAGAAAGAAGTAAGAAAGAAAGAAGAAAGAAGTAAGAAAGAAGGAAGTGAGGAGGAAGTAAGAAAGAAGTAAGAAAGAAGTAAGAAAGAAGTAAGAAAGAAGTAAGAAAGAAAGAAGAAAGAAAGAAGAAATAAAGAAGAAAGAAGTAAGAAAGAAAGAAGTAAGGAAGAAGAAAGAAAGAAGTTAGAAAGAAGTAAGAAAGAAGTAAGAAAGTAGTTAGAAAGAAGTAAGGAAGAATTAAGAAAGAAAGAAGTAAGAAAGAAGTAAGAAAGAAGTAAGAAAGAAAGAAAGAAGAAAGGAAGAAGAAAGAAAGAAGTTAGAAAGAAGTAAGAAAGAAGTAAGAAAGAAGTTAGAAAGAAGTAAGAAAGAAGTAAGAAAGAAAGAAGAAAGAAGTAAGAAAGAAGTAAGAATGAAGTAAGAAAGAAGTAAGAAAGAAGTAACAAAGAAGTAAGAAAGAAAGAAGAAAGAAAGAAGAAAGAAAGAAGTAAGAAAGAAGAAAGAAAGAAGAAAGAAAAAAGTAAGAAAGGAGTAAGAAAGAAGAAAGAAAGAAACAAGAAAGAAGAAAGAAAGAAGTAAGAAAGAACTAAGAAAGAAGAAAGAAAGAAGAAAGACGAAAGAAAGAAGAAAGAAAGAAGTAAGAAAGAAGTAAGAAAGAAGTAAGAAAGTAGTTAGAAAGAAGTAAGAAAGAATTAAGAAAGAAGAAAAAAGAACTTATAAACAAGTTAGAAAGAAGTATGAAAAAGTAAGAAAGAAGAAAGAAAGAAGTAAGAAAGAATAAAGAAAGAAGTAAGAAGGAATGAAGAAAGAAGTAAGAAAGAAGTAAGAAACAAGTAAGAATGAAGTAAGAAAGAAGTAAGAAAGAAGTAAGAAAGAAGTAAGAAAGAAGAAAAAAAGAAGTAATAAAGAAGAAAGAAAGAAGTAAGAAAGAAGTATGAAATAAGTAAGAAAGAAGTAAGAAAGAAAGAAGAAAGAAGTAAGAAAGAAAGAAGTAAGGAAGAAGTAAGAAAGAAGTAAGAAAGAAGAAAGAAAGAAGTAAGAAAGAAGAAAGAAAGAAGTAACAAAGAAGAAAGAAAGAAGTAAGAAAGAAGTAAGAAAGAAAGAAGAAAGAAGTAAGAAAGAATTAAGAAAGAAGTAAGAAAGAAGTAAGAAAGAATAAAAAAGAATTTAGAAAGAAGTAATAAAGAAGTAATAAAGAAGTAAGAAACAAAGAAGTAAGAAAGAAGAAAGACAGAAGTAAGAAAGAAGTAAGAAAGAAGTAGGAAAGAAGTAAGAAAGAAATAAGAAAGAAAGAAGTAAGAAAGAAGTAAGAAAGAAAGAAGAAAGAAGTAAGAAAGAAGTAAGAAAGAAAGAAGAAAGAAGTAAGAAAGAAGTATGAAGGAAGTAAGAAAGAATTAAGAAAGATAGAAGAAAGAAAGAAGTAAGAAAGAAGTAAGAAAGAAGTTAGAAAGAAGTAAGAAAGAAGTAAGAAAGAAGTTAGAAACCAGTAAGAAATATGTAAGAAATAAGTAAGAAAGAAGTAAGAAAGTAGTAAGAAAGAAAGAAGTAAGAAAGAAGTAAGAAAGAAGTAAGAAAGAAGTAAGAAAGAAGAAAGAAAGAAGTAAGAAAGAAGTAAGAAAGAAGTAAGAAAGAAGTAAGAAAGAAGTAAGAAAGAAAGAAGAAAGAAGTAAGAATGAAGTAAGAAAGAAGTATGAAAGAAGTAAGAAAGAAGAAAGAAAGAAGAAAGAAGAAAGAAAGAAGTAAGAAAGAAGTAAGAAAGAAGTAAGAAAGAAGTAAGAAGGAATGAAGAAAGAAGTAAGAAAGAAGTAAGAAAGAAGTAAGAAAGAAGTAAGAAAGAAAGAAGAAGTAAGAATGAAGTAAGAAAGAAGTATGAAAGAAGTAAGAAAGAAGAAAGAAAGAAGAAAGAAGAAAGAAAGAAGTAAGAAAGAAGTAAGAAAGAAGTAAGAAAGAAGTAAGAAGGAATGAAGAAAGAAGTAAGAAAGAAGTAGGAAAGAAGTTAGAAAGAAGTAAGAAAGAAGTATGAAAGAAGTAAGAAAGAAAGAAGATAGAAGTAAGAAAGAAGAAAGAAAGAAGTAAGAAAGAAGTAAGAAAGAAGTAAGAAAGAAGTAAGAAAGAAGAAAAAAGAAGTTAGAAAGAAGTAAGAAAGAAGTAGGAAAGAAGTTAGAAAGAAGTAAGAAAGAAGTAAGAAAGAAGTAAGAAAGAAAGAAGAAAGAAGTAAGAAAGAAGAAAGAATTATGAAAGAAGTAAGAAAGAAGTAAGAAAGAAGTTAGAAAGAAGTAAGAAAGAAGTAAGAAAGAAGATAGAAAGAAGTAAGAAATAAGTAAGAAAGAAGTAAGAAAGAAGTAAGAAAGAAAGAAGAAAGAAAGAAGAAAGAAAGAAGTAAGAAAGAAGTAAGAAAGAAGAAAAAAGAAGTTAGAAAGAAGTAAGAAAGAAGTAAGAAAGAAGTAAGAAAGAAGAAAGAAAGAAGTAAGAAAGAAGAAAGAAAGAAGTAAGAAAGAAGTAAGAAAGAAGTAAGAAAGAAGTAAGAAAGAAAGAAGAAAGAAGAAAGAAAGAAGTAAGCAAGAAGTAAGAAAGAAGTAAGAAAGAAGTAAGAAGGAATGAATAAAGAAGTAAGAAAGAAGTAAGAAAGAAGTAAGAAAGAAGTAAGAAAGAAGTAAGAAAGAAGTAAGAGAGAAGTAAGAAAGAAGTAAGAAAGAAGTAAGAAAGAAGTAAGAAAGAAGAAAGAAAGACGTAAGAAAGAAGAAAGAAATAAGTAAGAAAGAAGTAAGAAAGAAGTAAGAGAGAAAGAAAAAAAAGTAAGAAAGAAGTAAGAAAGAAGTAAGAAAAAAGAAAAAAAAAGTTAGAAAGAAGTAAGAAAGAAGTAAGAGGGAAGTAAGAAAGAAGTAAGAAAGAAGTAAGAAATAAGTAAGAAAGAAGAAGGAAAGATGTAAGAAAGAAGAAAGAAATAAGTAAGAAAGAAGTAAGAAAGAAGTAAGAGAGAAAGAAGAAAAAAGTAAGAAAGAAGTAAGAAAGAAGTAAGAAAAAAGAAAAAAAAAGTTAGAAAGAAGTAAGAAAGAAGTAAGAAAGAGGTTAGAAAGAAGTAAAAAAGAAGTAAGAAAGAAGTAAGAAAGAAGTAAGAAAGAAGTAAGAAAGAAGTAAAAAAGAAGAAAGAAAGAAGTATGAAAGAAGTAAGAAAGAAGTAAGAAAGACGTAATAAAGAAGTAAGAAAGACGTAATAAAGAAGTAAGAAAGAAGTTAGGAAGAAGTAAGAAAGAAGTAAGAAAGAAGAAAGAAAGAAGTAAGAAAGAAGTAAGAAAGAAAGAAGAAAGAAGTAAGAAAGAAGGAAGTGAGGAGGAAGTAAGAAAGAAGTAAGAAAGAAGTAAGAAAGAAGAAAGAAAGAAGTAAGAAAGAAGTAAGAAAGAAAGAAGAAAGAAGTAAGAAAGAAGGAAGTGAGGAGGAAGTAAGAAAGAAGTAAGAAAGAAGTAAGAAAGAAGTAAGAAAGAAGTAAGAAAGAAAGAAGAAAGAAAGAAGAAATAAAGAAGAAAGAAGTAAGAAAGAAAGAAGTAAGGAAGAAGAAAGAAAGAAGTTAGAAAGAAGTAAGAAAGAAGTAAGAAAGTAGATAGAAAGAAGTAAGGAAGAATTAAGAAAGAAAGAAGTAAGAAAGAAGTAAGTAAGAAGTAAGAAAGAAAGAAAGAAGAAAGAAGAAAGAAAGAAGAAAGAAAGAAGTTAGAAAGAAGTAAGAAAGAAGTAAGAAAGAAGTTAGAAAGAAGTAAGAAAGAAGTAAGAAAGAAAGAAGAAAGAAGTAAGAAAGAAGTAAGAATGAAGTAAGAAAGAAGTAAGAAAGAAGTAACAAAGAAGTAAGAAAGAAAGAAGAAAGAAAGAAGAAAGAAAGAAGTAAGAAAGAAGAAAGAAAGAAGAAAGAAAGAAGTAAGAAAGGAGTAAGAAAGAAGGAAGAAAGAAACAAGACAGAAGAAAGAAAGAAGTAAGAAAGAACTAAGAAAGAAGAAAGAAAGAAGAAAGACGAAAGAAAGAAGAAAGAAAGAAGTAAGAAAGAAGTAAGAAAGAAGTAAGAAAGTAGTTAGAAAGAAGTAAGAAAGAATTAAGAAAGAAGAAAAAAGAACTTATAAAGAAGTTAGAAAGAAGTATGAAAAAGTAAGAAAGAAGAAAGAAAGAAGTAAGAAAGAATAAAGAAAGAAGTAAGAAGGAATGAAGAAAGAAGTAAGAAAGAAGTAAGAAACAAGTAAGAATGAAGTAAGAAAGAAGTAAGAAAGAAGTAAGAAAGAAGTAAGAAAGAAGTAAGAAAGAAAGAAGAAAGAAAGAAGAAATAAAGAAGAAAGAAGTAAGAAAGAAAGAAGTAAGGAAGAAGAAAGAAAGAAGTTAGAAAGAAGTAAGAAAGAAGTAAGAAAGTAGTTAGAAAGAAGTAAGGAAGAATTAAGAAAGAAAGAAGTAAGAAAGAAGTAAGTAAGAAGTAAGAAAGAAAGAAAGAAGAAAGAAAGAAGAAAGAAAGAAGAAAGAAAGAAGAAAGAAAGAAGTAAGAAAGGAGTAAGAAAGAAGGAAGAAAGAAGTAAGAAAGAATTAAGAAAGAAGAAAGAAGTAAGAAAGAAGTAAGAATGAAGTAAGAAAGAAGTAAGAAAGAAGTAACAAAGAAGTAAGAAAGAAAGAAGAAAGAAATAAGAAAGAATTAAGAAAGAAGTAAGAAAGAAGTAAGAAAGAAGTAAGAAAGAATAAAAAAGAATTTAGAAAGAAGTAATAAAGAAGTAATAAAGAAGTAAGAAAGAAAGAAGTAAGAAAGAAGAAAGAAAGAAGTAAGAAAGAAGTAAGAAAGAAGTAGGAAAGAAGTAAGAAAGAAATAAGAAAGAAAGAAGTAAGAAAGAAGTAAGAAAGAAAGAAGAAAGAAGTAAGAAAGAAGTAAGAAAGAAGTTAGAAAGAAGTAAGAAAGAAGTAAGAAAGAAGTAAGAAAGAAAGAAGAAAGAAGTAAGAAAGAAGAAAGAATTATGAAAGAAGTAAGAAAGAAGTAAGAAAGAAGTAAGAAAGAAGTAAGAAAGAAGTAAGAAAGAAGTAAGAAAGAAGTAAGAAAGAAGTAAGAAAGAAGTAAGAAAGAAAGAAGAAAGAAGTAAGAATGAAGTAAGAAAGAAGTATGAAAGAAGTAAGAAAGAAGAAAGAAAGAAGAAAGAAGAAAGAAAGAAGTAAGAAAGAAGTAAGAAAGAAGTAAGAAAGAAGTAAGAAGGAATGAAGAAAGAAGTAAGAAAGAAGTAGGAAAGAAGTTAGAAAGAAGTAAGAAAGAAGTAAGAAAGAAGTAAGAAAGAAAGAAGAAAGAAGTAAGAAAGAAGAAAGAATTATGAAAGAAGTAAGAAAGAAGTAAGAAAGAAGTTAGAAATAAAGAAGAAAGAAGTAAGAATGAAGTAAGAAAGAAGTATGAAAGAAGTAAGAAAGAAGTAAGAAAGAAGTAGAAAGAAGTAAGAAAGAAGTAAGAAAGAAGAAAGAAAGAAGTAATAAAGAAGAAAGAAAGAAGTAAGAAAGAAGTAAGAAAGAAAGAAGAAAGAAGTAAGAAAGAAGGAAGTGAGGAGGAAGTAAGAAAGAAGTAAGAAAGAAGTAAGAAAGAAGTAAGAAAGAAGTAAGAAAGAAAGAAGAAAGAAAGAAGAAATAAAGAAGAAAGAAGTAAGAAAGAAAGAAGAAAGAAAGAAGTAAGAAAGAAGAAAGAAAGAAGAAAGAAAGAAGTAAGAAAGGAGTAAGAAAGAAGAAAGAAAGAAACAAGAAAGAAGAAAGAAAGAAGTAAGAAAGAACTAAGAAAGAAGAAAGAAAGAAGAAAGACGAAAGAAAGAAGAAAGAAAGAAGTAAGAAAGAAGTAAGAAAGAAGTAAGAAAGTAGTTAGAAAGAAGAAAGAAAGAAGTAAGAAAGAAGTAAGAAAGAAAGAAGAAAGAAGTAAGAAATAATTAAGAAAGAAGTAAGAAAGAAGTAAGAAAGAAGTAAGAAAGAAGTAAGAAAGAAGTAAGAAAGAAGTAAGAAAGAAGTACGAAAGAAGTATGAAAGAAGTAAGAAAGAAAGAAGTAAGAAAGAAGTAAGAAAGAAGTAAGAAAGAAGAAAGAAGTAAGAAAGAAGTAAGAAAGAAGTAAGAAAGAAGAAAGAAAGAAGTAAGAAAGAAGTAAGAAAGAAAGAAGAAAGAAGTAAGAAAGAATTAAGAAAGAAGTAAGAAAGAAGTATGAAAGAAGAAAGAAAGAAGTAAGAAAGAAGTAAGAAAGAATTAAGAAAGAAGTAAGAAAGAAGAAAGAAAGAAGTAAGAAAGAAGTAAGAAAGAAAGAAGAAAGAAATAAGAAAGAATTAAGAAAGAAGTAAGAAAGAAGTAAGAAAGAAGTGAGAAAGAATAAAAAAGAATTTAGAAAGAAGTAATAAAGAAGTAATAAAGAAGTAAGAAAGAAAGAAGTAAGAAAGAAGAAAGAAAGAAGTAAGACAGAAGTAAGAAAGAAGTAGGAAAGAAGTAAGAAAGAAATAAGAAAGAAAGAAGTAAGAAAGAAGTAAGAAAGAAAGAAGAAAGAAGTAAGAAAGAAGTAAGAAAGAAAGAAGAAAGAAGTAAGAAAGAAGTATGAAGGAAGTAAGAAAGAATTAAGAAAGATAGAAGAAAGAAAGAAGTAAGAAAGAAGTAAGAAAGAAGTTAGAAAGAAGTAAGAAAGAAGTAAGAAAGAAGTTAGAAACCAGTAAGAAATATGTAAGAAATAAGTAAGAAAGAAGTAAGAAAGAAGTAAGAAAGAAGTAAGAAAGAAGTAAGAAAGAAGAAAGAAAGAAGTAAGAAAGAAGTAAGAAAGAAGTAAGAAAGAAGTAAGAAAGAAGTAAGAAAGAAGTAAGAAAGAAAGAAGAAAGAAGTAAGAATGAAGAAAGAAAGAAGTATGAAAGAAGTAAGAAAGAAGAAAGAAAGAAGAAAGAAGAAAGAAAGAAGTAAGAAAGAAGTAAGAAAGAAGTAAGAAAGAAGTAAGAAGGAATGAAGAAAGAAGTAAGAAAGAAGTAGGAAAGAAGTTAGAAAGAAGTAAGAAAGAAGTAAGAAAGAAGTAAGAAAGAAAGAAGAAAGAAGTAAGAAAGAAGAAAGAATTATGAAAGAAGAAAGAAGTAAGAAAGAAGTTAGAAAGAAAGAAGAAAGAAGTAAGAATGAAGTAAGAAAGAAGTATGAAAGAAGTAAGAAAGAAGTAAGAAAGAAGTAGAAAGAAGTAAGAAAGAAGTAAGAAAGAAGAAAGAAAGAAGTAATAAAGAAGAAAGAAAGAAGTAAGAAAGAAGTAAGAAAGAAAGAAGAAAGAAGTAAGAAAGAAGGAAGTGAGGAGGAAGTAAGAAAGAAGTAAGAAAGAAGTAAGAAAGAAGTAAGAAAGAAGTAAGAAAGAAAGAAGAAAGAAAGAAGAAATAAAGAAGAAAGAAGTAAGAAAGAAAGAAGTAAGGAAGAAGAAAGAAAGAAGTTAGAAAGAAGTAAGAAAGAAGTAAGAAAGTAGTTAGAAAGAAGTAAGGAAGAATTAAGAAAGAAAGAAGTAAGAAAGAAGTAAGTAAGAAGTAAGAAAGAAAGAAAGAAGAAAGAAAGAAGAAAGAAAGAAGTTAGAAAGAAGTAAGAAAGAAGTAAGAAAGAAGTTAGAAAGAAGTAAGAAAGAAGTAAGAAAGAAGAAAGAAGTAAGAAAGAAGTAAGAATGAAGTAAGAAAGAAGTAAGAAAGAAGTAACAAAGAAGTAAGAAAGAAAGAAGAAAGAAATAAGAAAGAATTAAGAAAGAAGTAAGAAAGAAGTAAGAAAGAAGTAAGAAAGAATAAAAAAGAATTTAGAAAGAAGTAATAAAGAAGTAATAAAGAAGTAAGAAAGAAAGAAGTAAGAAAGAAGAAAGAAAGAAGTAAGAAAGAAGTAAGAAAGAAGTAGGAAAGAAGTAAGAAAGAAATAAGAAAGAAAGAAGTAAGAAAGAAGTAAGAAAGAAAGAAGAAAGAAGTAAGAAAGAAGTAAGAAAGAAGTTAGAAAGAAGTAAGAAAGAAGTAAGAAAGAAGTTAGAAACCAGTAAGAAATATGTAAGAAATAAGTAAGAAAGAAGTAAGAAAGAAGTAAGAAAGAAGTAAGAAAGAAGAAAGAAAGAAGTAAGAAAGAAGTAAGAAAGAAGTAAGAAAGAAGTAAGAAAGAAGTAAGAAAGAAGTAAGAAAGAAAGAAGAAAGAAGTAAGAATGAAGTAAGAAAGAAGTATGAAAGAAGTAAGAAAGAAGAAAGAAAGAAGAAAGAAGAAAGAAAGAAGTAAGAAAGAAGTAAGAAAGAAGAAAGAAAGAAGTAAGAAGGAATGAAGAAAGAAGTAAGAAAGAAGTAGGAAAGAAGTTAGAAAGAAGTAAGAAAGAAGTAAGAAAGAAGTAAGAAAGAAAGAAGAAAGAAGTAAGAAAGAAGAAAAAAGAAGTTAGAAAGAAGTAAGAAAGAAGTAAGAAAGAAGTTAGAAAGAAAGAAGAAAGAAGTAAGAATGAAGTAAGAAAGAAGTATGAAAGAAGTAAGAAAGAAGTAAGAAAGAAGTAGAAAGAAGTAAGAAAGAAGTAAGAAAGAAGAAAGGAAGAAGTAATAAAGAAGAAAGAAAGAAGTAAGAAAGAAGTAAGAAAGAAAGAAGAAAGAAGTAAGAAAGAAGGAAGTGAGGAGGAAGTAAGAAAGAAGTAAGAAAGAAGTAAGAAAGAAGTAAGAAAGAAGTAAGAAAGAAGTAAGAAAGAAGTAAGAAAGAAAGAAGAAAGAAAGAAGAAATAAAGAAGAAAGAAGTAAGAAAGAAAGAAGTAAGGAAGAAGAAAGAAAGAAGTTAGAAAGAAGTAAGAAAGAAGTAAGAAAGTAGTTAGAAAGAAGTAAGGAAGAATTAAGAAAGAAAGAAGTAAGAAAGAAGTAAGAAAGAAGTAAGAAAGAAAGAAAGAAGAAAGAAGAAAGAAAGAAGAAAGAAAGAAGTTAGAAAGAAGTAAGAAAGAAGTAAGAAAGAAGTTAGAAAGAAGTAAGAAAGAAGTAAGAAAGAAAGAAGAAAGAAGTAAGAAAGAAGTAAGAATGAAGTAAGAAAGAAGTAAGAAAGAAGTAACAAAGAAGTAAGAAAGAAAGAAGAAAGAAAGAAGAAAGAAAGAAGTAAGAAAGAAGAAAGAAAGAAGAAAGAAAGAAGTAAGAAAGGAGTAAGAAAGAAGAAAGAAAGAAACAAGAAAGAAGAAAGAAAGAAGTAAGAAAGAACTAAGAAAGAAGAAAGAAAGAAGAAAGACGAAAGAAAGAAGAAAGAAAGAAGTAAGAAAGAAGTAAGAAAGAAGTAAGAAAGTAGTTGGAAAGAAGTAAGAAAGAATTAAGAAAGAAGAAAAAAGAACTTATAAAGAAGTTAGAAAGAAGTATGAAAAAGTAAGAAAGAAGAAAGAAAGAAGTAAGAAAGAATAAAGAAAGAAGTAAGAAGGAATGAAGAAAGAAGTAAGAAAGAAGTAAGAAACAAGTAAGAATGAAGTAAGAAAGAAGTAAGAAAGAAGTAAGAAAGAAGTAAGAAAGAAGTAAGAAAGAAAGAAGAAAGAAAGAAGAAATAAAGAAGAAAGAAGTAAGAAAGAAAGAAGTAAGGAAGAAGAAAGAAAGAAGTTAGAAAGAAGTAAGAAAGAAGTAAGAAAGTAGTTAGAAAGAAGTAAGGAAGAATTAAGAAAGAAAGAAGTAAGAAAGAACTAAGTAAGAAGTAAGAAAGAAAGAAAGAAGAAAGAAAGAAGAAAGAAAGAAGTTAGAAAGAAGTAAGAAAGAAGTAAGAAAGAAGTTAGAAAGAAGTAAGAAAGAATTAAGAAAGAAGAAAGAAGTAAGAAAGAAGTAAGAATGAAGTAAGAAAGAAGTAAGAAAGAAGTAACAAAGAAGTAAGAAAGAAAGAAGAAAGAAATAAGAAAGAATTAAGAAAGAAGTAAGAAAGAAGTAAGAAAGAAGTAAGAAAGAATAAAAAAGAATTTAGAAAGAAGTAATAAAGAAGTAATAAAGAAGTAAGAAAGAAAGAAGTAAGAAAGAAGAAAGAAAGAAGTAAGAAAGAAGTAAGAAAGAAGTAGGAAAGAAGTAAGAAAGAAATAAGAAAGAAAGAAGTAAGAAAGAAGTAAGAAAGAAGTAGGAAAGAAGTAAGAAAGAAATAAGAAAGAAAGAAGTAAGAAAGAAGTAAGAAAGAAAGAAGAAAGAAGTAAGAAAGAAGTAAGAAATAAGAAAGAAAGAAGTAAGAAAGAAGTAAGAAAGAAAGAAGAAAGAAGTAAGAAAGAAGTAAGAAAGAAGTAAGAAAGAAGTAACAAAGAAGTAAGAAAGAAAGAAGAAAGAAAGAAGAAAGAAAGAAGTAAGAAAGAAGAAAGAAAGAAGAAAGAAAAAAGTAAGAAAGGAGTAAGAAAGAAGAAAGAAAGAAACAAGAAAGAAGAAAGAAAGAAGTAAGAAAGAACTAAGAAAGAAGAAAGAAAGAAGAAAGACGAAAGAAAGAAGAAAGAAAGAAGTAAGAAAGAAGTAAGAAAGAAGTAAGAAAGTAGTTAGAAAGAAGTAAGAAAGAATTAAGAAAGAAGAAAAAAGAACTTATAAACAAGTTAGAAAGAAGTATGAAAAAGTAAGAAAGAAGAAAGAAAGAAGTAAGAAAGAATAAAGAAAGAAGTAAGAAGGAATGAAGAAAGAAGTAAGAAAGAAGTAAGAAACAAGTAAGAATGAAGTAAGAAAGAAGTAAGAAAGAAGTAAGAAAGAAGTAAGAAAGAAGAAAAAAAGAAGTAATAAAGAAGAAAGAAAGAAGTAAGAAAGAAGTATGAAATAAGTAAGAAAGAAGTAAGAAAGAAAGAAGAAAGAAGTAAGAAAGAAAGAAGTAAGGAAGAAGTAAGAAAGAAGTAAGAAAGAAGAAAGAAAGAAGTAAGAAAGAAGAAAGAAAGAAGTAACAAAGAAGAAAGAAAGAAGTAAGAAAGAAGTAAGAAAGAAAGAAGAAAGAAGTAAGAAAGAATTAAGAAAGAAGTAAGAAAGAAGTAAGAAAGAATAAAAAAGAATTTAGAAAGAAGTAATAAAGAAGTAATAAAGAAGTAAGAAACAAAGAAGTAAGAAAGAAGAAAGACAGAAGTAAGAAAGAAGTAAGAAAGAAGTAGGAAAGAAGTAAGAAAGAAATAAGAAAGAAAGAAGTAAGAAAGAAGTAAGAAAGAAAGAAGAAAGAAGTAAGAAAGAAGTAAGAAAGAAAGAAGAAAGAAGTAAGAAAGAAGTATGAAGGAAGTAAGAAAGAATTAAGAAAGATAGAAGAAAGAAAGAAGTAAGAAAGAAGTAAGAAAGAAGTTAGAAAGAAGTAAGAAAGAAGTAAGAAAGAAGTTAGAAACCAGTAAGAAATATGTAAGAAATAAGTAAGAAAGAAGTAAGAAAGTAGTAAGAAAGAAAGAAGTAAGAAAGAAGTAAGAAAGAAGTAAGAAAGAAGTAAGAAAGAAGAAAGAAAGAAGTAAGAAAGAAGTAAGAAAGAAGTAAGAAAGAAGTAAGAAAGAAGTAAGAAAGAAAGAAGAAAGAAGTAAGAATGAAGTAAGAAAGAAGTATGAAAGAAGTAAGAAAGAAGAAAGAAAGAAGAAAGAAGAAAGAAAGAAGTAAGAAAGAAGTAAGAAAGAAGTAAGAAAGAAGTAAGAAGGAATGAAGAAAGAAGTAAGAAAGAAGTAAGAAAGAAGTAAGAAAGAAGTAAGAAAGAAAGAAGAAGTAAGAATGAAGTAAGAAAGAAGTATGAAAGAAGTAAGAAAGAAGAAAGAAAGAAGAAAGAAGAAAGAAAGAAGTAAGAAAGAAGTAAGAAAGAAGTAAGAAAGAAGTAAGAAGGAATGAAGAAAGAAGTAAGAAAGAAGTAGGAAAGAAGTTAGAAAGAAGTAAGAAAGAAGTATGAAAGAAGTAAGAAAGAAAGAAGATAGAAGTAAGAAAGAAGAAAGAAAGAAGTAAGAAAGAAGTAAGAAAGAAGTAAGAAAGAAGTAAGAAAGAAGAAAAAAGAAGTTAGAAAGAAGTAAGAAAGAAGTAGGAAAGAAGTTAGAAAGAAGTAAGAAAGAAGTAAGAAAGAAGTAAGAAAGAAAGAAGAAAGAAGTAAGAAAGAAGAAAGAATTATGAAAGAAGTAAGAAAGAAGTAAGAAAGAAGTTAGAAAGAAGTAAGAAAGAAGTAAGAAAGAAGATAGAAAGAAGTAAGAAATAAGTAAGAAAGAAGTAAGAAAGAAGTAAGAAAGAAAGAAGAAAGAAAGAAGAAAGAAAGAAGTAAGAAAGAAGTAAGAAAGAAGAAAAAAGAAGTTAGAAAGAAGTAAGAAAGAAGTAAGAAAGAAGTAAGAAAGAAGAAAGAAAGAAGTAAGAAAGAAGAAAGAAAGAAGTAAGAAAGAAGTAAGAAAGAAGTAAGAAAGAAGTAAGAAAGAAAGAAGAAAGAAGAAAGAAAGAAGTAAGCAAGAAGTAAGAAAGAAGTAAGAAAGAAGTAAGAAGGAATGAATAAAGAAGTAAGAAAGAAGTAAGAAAGAAGTAAGAAAGAAGTAAGAAAGAAGTAAGAAAGAAGTAAGAGAGAAGTAAGAAAGAAGTAAGAAAGAAGTAAGAAAGAAGTAAGAAAGAAGAAAGAAAGACGTAAGAAAGAAGAAAGAAATAAGTAAGAAAGAAGTAAGAAAGAAGTAAGAGAGAAAGAAAAAAAAGTAAGAAAGAAGTAAGAAAGAAGTAAGAAAAAAGAAAAAAAAAGTTAGAAAGAAGTAAGAAAGAAGTAAGAGGGAAGTAAGAAAGAAGTAAGAAAGAAGTAAGAAATAAGTAAGAAAGAAGAAGGAAAGATGTAAGAAAGAAGAAAGAAATAAGTAAGAAAGAAGTAAGAAAGAAGTAAGAGAGAAAGAAGAAAAAAGTAAGAAAGAAGTAAGAAAGAAGTAAGAAAAAAGAAAAAAAAAGTTAGAAAGAAGTAAGAAAGAAGTAAGAAAGAGGTTAGAAAGAAGTAAAAAAGAAGTAAGAAAGAAGTAAGAAAGAAGTAAGAAAGAAGTAAGAAAGAAGTAAAAAAGAAGAAAGAAAGAAGTATGAAAGAAGTAAGAAAGAAGTAAGAAAGACGTAATAAAGAAGTAAGAAAGACGTAATAAAGAAGTAAGAAAGAAGTTAGGAAGAAGTAAGAAAGAAGTAAGAAAGAAGAAAGAAAGAAGTAAGAAAGAAGTAAGAAAGAAAGAAGAAAGAAGTAAGAAAGAAGGAAGTGAGGAGGAAGTAAGAAAGAAGTAAGAAAGAAGTAAGAAAGAAGAAAGAAAGAAGTAAGAAAGAAGTAAGAAAGAAAGAAGAAAGAAGTAAGAAAGAAGGAAGTGAGGAGGAAGTAAGAAAGAAGTAAGAAAGAAGTAAGAAAGAAGTAAGAAAGAAGTAAGAAAGAAAGAAGAAAGAAAGAAGAAATAAAGAAGAAAGAAGTAAGAAAGAAAGAAGTAAGGAAGAAGAAAGAAAGAAGTTAGAAAGAAGTAAGAAAGAAGTAAGAAAGTAGATAGAAAGAAGTAAGGAAGAATTAAGAAAGAAAGAAGTAAGAAAGAAGTAAGTAAGAAGTAAGAAAGAAAGAAAGAAGAAAGAAGAAAGAAAGAAGAAAGAAAGAAGTTAGAAAGAAGTAAGAAAGAAGTAAGAAAGAAGTTAGAAAGAAGTAAGAAAGAAGTAAGAAAGAAAGAAGAAAGAAGTAAGAAAGAAGTAAGAATGAAGTAAGAAAGAAGTAAGAAAGAAGTAACAAAGAAGTAAGAAAGAAAGAAGAAAGAAAGAAGAAAGAAAGAAGTAAGAAAGAAGAAAGAAAGAAGAAAGAAAGAAGTAAGAAAGGAGTAAGAAAGAAGGAAGAAAGAAACAAGACAGAAGAAAGAAAGAAGTAAGAAAGAACTAAGAAAGAAGAAAGAAAGAAGAAAGACGAAAGAAAGAAGAAAGAAAGAAGTAAGAAAGAAGTAAGAAAGAAGTAAGAAAGTAGTTAGAAAGAAGTAAGAAAGAATTAAGAAAGAAGAAAAAAGAACTTATAAAGAAGTTAGAAAGAAGTATGAAAAAGTAAGAAAGAAGAAAGAAAGAAGTAAGAAAGAATAAAGAAAGAAGTAAGAAGGAATGAAGAAAGAAGTAAGAAAGAAGTAAGAAACAAGTAAGAATGAAGTAAGAAAGAAGTAAGAAAGAAGTAAGAAAGAAGTAAGAAAGAAGTAAGAAAGAAAGAAGAAAGAAAGAAGAAATAAAGAAGAAAGAAGTAAGAAAGAAAGAAGTAAGGAAGAAGAAAGAAAGAAGTTAGAAAGAAGTAAGAAAGAAGTAAGAAAGTAGTTAGAAAGAAGTAAGGAAGAATTAAGAAAGAAAGAAGTAAGAAAGAAGTAAGTAAGAAGTAAGAAAGAAAGAAAGAAGAAAGAAAGAAGAAAGAAAGAAGAAAGAAAGAAGAAAGAAAGAAGTAAGAAAGGAGTAAGAAAGAAGGAAGAAAGAAGTAAGAAAGAATTAAGAAAGAAGAAAGAAGTAAGAAAGAAGTAAGAATGAAGTAAGAAAGAAGTAAGAAAGAAGTAACAAAGAAGTAAGAAAGAAAGAAGAAAGAAATAAGAAAGAATTAAGAAAGAAGTAAGAAAGAAGTAAGAAAGAAGTAAGAAAGAATAAAAAAGAATTTAGAAAGAAGTAATAAAGAAGTAATAAAGAAGTAAGAAAGAAAGAAGTAAGAAAGAAGAAAGAAAGAAGTAAGAAAGAAGTAAGAAAGAAGTAGGAAAGAAGTAAGAAAGAAATAAGAAAGAAAGAAGTAAGAAAGAAGTAAGAAAGAAAGAAGAAAGAAGTAAGAAAGAAGTAAGAAAGAAGTTAGAAAGAAGTAAGAAAGAAGTAAGAAAGAAGTAAGAAAGAAAGAAGAAAGAAGTAAGAAAGAAGAAAGAATTATGAAAGAAGTAAGAAAGAAGTAAGAAAGAAGTAAGAAAGAAGTAAGAAAGAAGTAAGAAAGAAGTAAGAAAGAAGTAAGAAAGAAGTAAGAAAGAAGTAAGAAAGAAAGAAGAAAGAAGTAAGAATGAAGTAAGAAAGAAGTATGAAAGAAGTAAGAAAGAAGAAAGAAAGAAGAAAGAAGAAAGAAAGAAGTAAGAAAGAAGTAAGAAAGAAGTAAGAAAGAAGTAAGAAGGAATGAAGAAAGAAGTAAGAAAGAAGTAGGAAAGAAGTTAGAAAGAAGTAAGAAAGAAGTAAGAAAGAAGTAAGAAAGAAAGAAGAAAGAAGTAAGAAAGAAGAAAGAATTATGAAAGAAGTAAGAAAGAAGTAAGAAAGAAGTTAGAAATAAAGAAGAAAGAAGTAAGAATGAAGTAAGAAAGAAGTATGAAAGAAGTAAGAAAGAAGTAAGAAAGAAGTAGAAAGAAGTAAGAAAGAAGTAAGAAAGAAGAAAGAAAGAAGTAATAAAGAAGAAAGAAAGAAGTAAGAAAGAAGTAAGAAAGAAAGAAGAAAGAAGTAAGAAAGAAGGAAGTGAGGAGGAAGTAAGAAAGAAGTAAGAAAGAAGTAAGAAAGAAGTAAGAAAGAAGTAAGAAAGAAAGAAGAAAGAAAGAAGAAATAAAGAAGAAAGAAGTAAGAAAGAAAGAAGAAAGAAAGAAGTAAGAAAGAAGAAAGAAAGAAGAAAGAAAGAAGTAAGAAAGGAGTAAGAAAGAAGAAAGAAAGAAACAAGAAAGAAGAAAGAAAGAAGTAAGAAAGAACTAAGAAAGAAGAAAGAAAGAAGAAAGACGAAAGAAAGAAGAAAGAAAGAAGTAAGAAAGAAGTAAGAAAGAAGTAAGAAAGTAGTTAGAAAGAAGAAAGAAAGAAGTAAGAAAGAAGTAAGAAAGAAAGAAGAAAGAAGTAAGAAATAATTAAGAAAGAAGTAAGAAAGAAGTAAGAAAGAAGTAAGAAAGAAGTAAGAAAGAAGTAAGAAAGAAGTAAGAAAGAAGTACGAAAGAAGTATGAAAGAAGTAAGAAAGAAAGAAGTAAGAAAGAAGTAAGAAAGAAGTAAGAAAGAAGAAAGAAGTAAGAAAGAAGTAAGAAAGAAGTAAGAAAGAAGAAAGAAAGAAGTAAGAAAGAAGTAAGAAAGAAAGAAGAAAGAAGTAAGAAAGAATTAAGAAAGAAGTAAGAAAGAAGTATGAAAGAAGAAAGAAAGAAGTAAGAAAGAAGTAAGAAAGAATTAAGAAAGAAGTAAGAAAGAAGAAAGAAAGAAGTAAGAAAGAAGTAAGAAAGAAAGAAGAAAGAAATAAGAAAGAATTAAGAAAGAAGTAAGAAAGAAGTAAGAAAGAAGTGAGAAAGAATAAAAAAGAATTTAGAAAGAAGTAATAAAGAAGTAATAAAGAAGTAAGAAAGAAAGAAGTAAGAAAGAAGAAAGAAAGAAGTAAGACAGAAGTAAGAAAGAAGTAGGAAAGAAGTAAGAAAGAAATAAGAAAGAAAGAAGTAAGAAAGAAGTAAGAAAGAAAGAAGAAAGAAGTAAGAAAGAAGTAAGAAAGAAAGAAGAAAGAAGTAAGAAAGAAGTATGAAGGAAGTAAGAAAGAATTAAGAAAGATAGAAGAAAGAAAGAAGTAAGAAAGAAGTAAGAAAGAAGTTAGAAAGAAGTAAGAAAGAAGTAAGAAAGAAGTTAGAAACCAGTAAGAAATATGTAAGAAATAAGTAAGAAAGAAGTAAGAAAGAAGTAAGAAAGAAGTAAGAAAGAAGTAAGAAAGAAGAAAGAAAGAAGTAAGAAAGAAGTAAGAAAGAAGTAAGAAAGAAGTAAGAAAGAAGTAAGAAAGAAGTAAGAAAGAAAGAAGAAAGAAGTAAGAATGAAGAAAGAAAGAAGTATGAAAGAAGTAAGAAAGAAGAAAGAAAGAAGAAAGAAGAAAGAAAGAAGTAAGAAAGAAGTAAGAAAGAAGTAAGAAAGAAGTAAGAAGGAATGAAGAAAGAAGTAAGAAAGAAGTAGGAAAGAAGTTAGAAAGAAGTAAGAAAGAAGTAAGAAAGAAGTAAGAAAGAAAGAAGAAAGAAGTAAGAAAGAAGAAAGAATTATGAAAGAAGAAAGAAGTAAGAAAGAAGTTAGAAAGAAAGAAGAAAGAAGTAAGAATGAAGTAAGAAAGAAGTATGAAAGAAGTAAGAAAGAAGTAAGAAAGAAGTAGAAAGAAGTAAGAAAGAAGTAAGAAAGAAGAAAGAAAGAAGTAATAAAGAAGAAAGAAAGAAGTAAGAAAGAAGTAAGAAAGAAAGAAGAAAGAAGTAAGAAAGAAGGAAGTGAGGAGGAAGTAAGAAAGAAGTAAGAAAGAAGTAAGAAAGAAGTAAGAAAGAAGTAAGAAAGAAAGAAGAAAGAAAGAAGAAATAAAGAAGAAAGAAGTAAGAAAGAAAGAAGTAAGGAAGAAGAAAGAAAGAAGTTAGAAAGAAGTAAGAAAGAAGTAAGAAAGTAGTTAGAAAGAAGTAAGGAAGAATTAAGAAAGAAAGAAGTAAGAAAGAAGTAAGTAAGAAGTAAGAAAGAAAGAAAGAAGAAAGAAAGAAGAAAGAAAGAAGTTAGAAAGAAGTAAGAAAGAAGTAAGAAAGAAGTTAGAAAGAAGTAAGAAAGAAGTAAGAAAGAAGAAAGAAGTAAGAAAGAAGTAAGAATGAAGTAAGAAAGAAGTAAGAAAGAAGTAACAAAGAAGTAAGAAAGAAAGAAGAAAGAAATAAGAAAGAATTAAGAAAGAAGTAAGAAAGAAGTAAGAAAGAAGTAAGAAAGAATAAAAAAGAATTTAGAAAGAAGTAATAAAGAAGTAATAAAGAAGTAAGAAAGAAAGAAGTAAGAAAGAAGAAAGAAAGAAGTAAGAAAGAAGTAAGAAAGAAGTAGGAAAGAAGTAAGAAAGAAATAAGAAAGAAAGAAGTAAGAAAGAAGTAAGAAAGAAAGAAGAAAGAAGTAAGAAAGAAGTAAGAAAGAAGTTAGAAAGAAGTAAGAAAGAAGTAAGAAAGAAGTTAGAAACCAGTAAGAAATATGTAAGAAATAAGTAAGAAAGAAGTAAGAAAGAAGTAAGAAAGAAGTAAGAAAGAAGAAAGAAAGAAGTAAGAAAGAAGTAAGAAAGAAGTAAGAAAGAAGTAAGAAAGAAGTAAGAAAGAAGTAAGAAAGAAAGAAGAAAGAAGTAAGAATGAAGTAAGAAAGAAGTATGAAAGAAGTAAGAAAGAAGAAAGAAAGAAGAAAGAAGAAAGAAAGAAGTAAGAAAGAAGTAAGAAAGAAGAAAGAAAGAAGTAAGAAGGAATGAAGAAAGAAGTAAGAAAGAAGTAGGAAAGAAGTTAGAAAGAAGTAAGAAAGAAGTAAGAAAGAAGTAAGAAAGAAAGAAGAAAGAAGTAAGAAAGAAGAAAAAAGAAGTTAGAAAGAAGTAAGAAAGAAGTAAGAAAGAAGTTAGAAAGAAAGAAGAAAGAAGTAAGAATGAAGTAAGAAAGAAGTATGAAAGAAGTAAGAAAGAAGTAAGAAAGAAGTAGAAAGAAGTAAGAAAGAAGTAAGAAAGAAGAAAGGAAGAAGTAATAAAGAAGAAAGAAAGAAGTAAGAAAGAAGTAAGAAAGAAAGAAGAAAGAAGTAAGAAAGAAGGAAGTGAGGAGGAAGTAAGAAAGAAGTAAGAAAGAAGTAAGAAAGAAGTAAGAAAGAAGTAAGAAAGAAGTAAGAAAGAAGTAAGAAAGAAAGAAGAAAGAAAGAAGAAATAAAGAAGAAAGAAGTAAGAAAGAAAGAAGTAAGGAAGAAGAAAGAAAGAAGTTAGAAAGAAGTAAGAAAGAAGTAAGAAAGTAGTTAGAAAGAAGTAAGGAAGAATTAAGAAAGAAAGAAGTAAGAAAGAAGTAAGAAAGAAGTAAGAAAGAAAGAAAGAAGAAAGAAGAAAGAAAGAAGAAAGAAAGAAGTTAGAAAGAAGTAAGAAAGAAGTAAGAAAGAAGTTAGAAAGAAGTAAGAAAGAAGTAAGAAAGAAAGAAGAAAGAAGTAAGAAAGAAGTAAGAATGAAGTAAGAAAGAAGTAAGAAAGAAGTAACAAAGAAGTAAGAAAGAAAGAAGAAAGAAAGAAGAAAGAAAGAAGTAAGAAAGAAGAAAGAAAGAAGAAAGAAAGAAGTAAGAAAGGAGTAAGAAAGAAGAAAGAAAGAAACAAGAAAGAAGAAAGAAAGAAGTAAGAAAGAACTAAGAAAGAAGAAAGAAAGAAGAAAGACGAAAGAAAGAAGAAAGAAAGAAGTAAGAAAGAAGTAAGAAAGAAGTAAGAAAGTAGTTGGAAAGAAGTAAGAAAGAATTAAGAAAGAAGAAAAAAGAACTTATAAAGAAGTTAGAAAGAAGTATGAAAAAGTAAGAAAGAAGAAAGAAAGAAGTAAGAAAGAATAAAGAAAGAAGTAAGAAGGAATGAAGAAAGAAGTAAGAAAGAAGTAAGAAACAAGTAAGAATGAAGTAAGAAAGAAGTAAGAAAGAAGTAAGAAAGAAGTAAGAAAGAAGTAAGAAAGAAAGAAGAAAGAAAGAAGAAATAAAGAAGAAAGAAGTAAGAAAGAAAGAAGTAAGGAAGAAGAAAGAAAGAAGTTAGAAAGAAGTAAGAAAGAAGTAAGAAAGTAGTTAGAAAGAAGTAAGGAAGAATTAAGAAAGAAAGAAGTAAGAAAGAACTAAGTAAGAAGTAAGAAAGAAAGAAAGAAGAAAGAAAGAAGAAAGAAAGAAGTTAGAAAGAAGTAAGAAAGAAGTAAGAAAGAAGTTAGAAAGAAGTAAGAAAGAATTAAGAAAGAAGAAAGAAGTAAGAAAGAAGTAAGAATGAAGTAAGAAAGAAGTAAGAAAGAAGTAACAAAGAAGTAAGAAAGAAAGAAGAAAGAAATAAGAAAGAATTAAGAAAGAAGTAAGAAAGAAGTAAGAAAGAAGTAAGAAAGAATAAAAAAGAATTTAGAAAGAAGTAATAAAGAAGTAATAAAGAAGTAAGAAAGAAAGAAGTAAGAAAGAAGAAAGAAAGAAGTAAGAAAGAAGTAAGAAAGAAGTAGGAAAGAAGTAAGAAAGAAATAAGAAAGAAAGAAGTAAGAAAGAAGTAAGAAAGAAAGAAGAAAGAAGTAAGAAAGAAGTAAGAAAGAAGTTAGAAAGAAGTAAGAAAGAAGTAAGAAAGAAGTTAGAAACCAGTAAGAAATATGTAAGAAATAAGTAAGAAAGAAGTAAGAAAGAAGTAAGAAAGAAGTAAGAAAGAAGAAAGAAAGAAGTAAGAAAGAAGTAAGAAAGAAGTAAGAAAGAAGTAAGAAAGAAGTAAGAAAGAAGTAAGAAAGAAAGAAGAAAGAAGTAAGAATGAAGTAAGAAAGAAGTATGAAAGAAGTAAGAAAGAAGAAAGAAAGAAGAAAGAAGAAAGAAAGAAGTAAGAAAGAAGTAAGAAAGAAGTAAGAAAGAAGTAAGAAGGAATGAAGAAAGAAGTAAGAAAGAAGTAGGAAAGAAGTTAGAAAGAAGTAAGAAAGAAGTAAGAAAGAAGTAAGAAAGAAAGAAGAAAGAAGTAAGAAAGAAGAAAGAATTATGAAAGAAGTAAGAAAGAAGTAAGAAAGAAGTTAGAAATAAAGAAGAAAGAAGTAAGAATGAAGTAAGAAAGAAGTATGAAAGAAGTAAGAAAGAAGTAAGAAAGAAGTAGAAAGAAGTAAGAAAGAAGTAAGAAAGAAGAAAGGAAGAAGTAATAAAGAAGAAAGAAAGAAGTAAGAAAGAAGTAAGAAAGAAAGAAGAAAGAAGTAAGAAAGAAGGAAGTGAGGAGGAAGTAAGAAAGAAGTAAGAAAGAAGTAAGAAAGAAGTAAGAAAGAAGTAAGAAAGAAGTAGGAAAGAAGTAAGAAAGAAATAAGAAAGAAAGAAGTAAGAAAGAAGTAAGAAAGAAAGAAGAAAGAAGTAAGAAAGAAGTAAGAAAGAAGTTAGAAAGAAGTAAGAAAGAAGTAAGAAAGAAGTTAGAAACCAGTAAGAAATATGTAAGAAATAAGTAAGAAAGAAGTAAGAAAGAAGTAAGAAAGAAGTAAGAAAGAAGAAAGAAAGAAGTAAGAAAGAAGTAAGAAAGAAGTAAGAAAGAAGTAAGAAAGAAGTAAGAAAGAAGTAAGAAAGAAAGAAGAAAGAAGTAAGAATGAAGTAAGAAAGAATATGAAAGAAGTAAGAAAGAAGAAAGAAAGAAGAAAGAAGAAAGAAAGAAGTAAGAAAGAAGTAAGAAAGAAGTAAGAAAGAAGTAAGAAGGAATGAAGAAAGAAGTAAGAACGAAGTAGGAAAGAAGTTAGAAAGAAGTAAGAAAGAAGTAAGAAAGAAGTAAGAAAGAAAGAAGAAAGAAGTAAGAAAGAAGAAAGAATTATGAAAGAAGTAAGAAAGAAGTAAGAAAGAAGTTAGAAATAAAGAAGAAAGAAGTAAGAATGAAGTAAGAAAGAAGTATGAAAGAAGTAAGAAAGAAGTAAGAAAGAAGTAGAAAGAAGTAAGAAAGAAGTAAGAAAGAAGAAAGGAAGAAGTAATAAAGAAGAAAGAAAGAAGTAAGAAAGAAGTAAGAAAGAAAGAAGAAAGAAGTAAGAAAGAAGGAAGTGAGGAGGAAGTAAGAAAGAAGTAAGAAAGAAGTAAGAAAGAAGTAAGAAAGAAGTAAGAAAGAAAGAAGAAAGAAAGAAGAAATAAAGAAGAAAGAAGTAAGAAAGAAAGAAGTAAGGAAGAAGAAAGAAAGAAGTTAGAAAGAAGTAAGAAAGAAGTAAGAAAGTAGTTAGAAAGAAGTAAGGAAGAATTAAGAAAGAAAGAAGTAAGAAAGAAGTAAGAAAGAAGTAAGAAAGAAAGAAAGAAGAAAGGAAGAAGAAAGAAAGAAGTTAGAAAGAAGTAAGAAAGAAGTAAGAAAGAAGTTAGAAAGAAGTAAGAAAGAAGTAAGAAAGAAAGAAGAAAGAAGTAAGAAAGAAGTAAGAATGAAGTAAGAAAGAAGTAAGAAAGAAGTAACAAAGAAGTAAGAAAGAAAGAAGAAAGAAAGAAGAAAGAAAGAAGTAAGAAAGAAGAAAGAAAGAAGAAAGAAAAAAGTAAGAAAGGAGTAAGAAAGAAGAAAGAAAGAAACAAGAAAGAAGAAAGAAAGAAGTAAGAAAGAACTAAGAAAGAAGAAAGAAAGAAGAAAGACGAAAGAAAGAAGAAAGAAAGAAGTAAGAAAGAAGTAAGAAAGAACTAAGAAAGTAGTTAGAAAGAAGTAAGAAAGAATTAAGAAAGAAGAAAAAAGAACTTATAAACAAGTTAGAAAGAAGTATGAAAAAGTAAGAAAGAAGAAAGAAAGAAGTAAGAAAGAATAAAGAAAGAAGTAAGAAGGAATGAAGAAAGAAGTAAGAAAGAAGTAAGAAACAAGTAAGAATGAAGTAAGAAAGAAGTAAGAAAGAAGTAAGAAAGAAGTAAGAAAGAAGAAAAAAAGAAGTAATAAAGAAGAAAGAAAGAAGTAAGAAAGAAGTATGAAATAAGTAAGAAAGAAGTAAGAAAGAAAGAAGAAAGAAGTAAGAAAGAAAGAAGTAAGGAAGAAGTAAGAAAGAAGTAAGAAAGAAGAAAGAAAGAAGTAAGAAAGAAGAAAGAAAGAAGTAACAAAGAAGAAAGAAAGAAGTAAGAAAGAAGTAAGAAAGAAAGAAGAAAGAAGTAAGAAAGAATTAAGAAAGAAGTAAGAAAGAAGTAAGAAAGAATAAAAAAGAATTTAGAAAGAAGTAATAAAGAAGTAATAAAGAAGTAAGAAACAAAGAAGTAAGAAAGAAGAAAGACAGAAGTAAGAAAGAAGTAAGAAAGAAGTAGGAAAGAAGTAAGAAAGAAATAAGAAAGAAAGAAGTAAGAAAGAAGTAAGAAAGAAAGAAGAAAGAAGTAAGAAAGAAGTAAGAAAGAAAGAAGAAAGAAGTAAGAAAGAAGTATGAAGGAAGTAAGAAAGAATTAAGAAAGATAGAAGAAAGAAAGAAGTAAGAAAGAAGTAAGAAAGAAGTTAGAAAGAAGTAAGAAAGAAGTAAGAAAGAAGTTAGAAACCAGTAAGAAATATGTAAGAAATAAGTAAGAAAGAAGTAAGAAAGTAGTAAGAAAGAAAGAAGTAAGAAAGAAGTAAGAAAGAAGTAAGAAAGAAGTAAGAAAGAAGAAAGAAAGAAGTAAGAAAGAAGTAAGAAAGAAGTAAGAAAGAAGTAAGAAAGAAGTAAGAAAGAAAGAAGAAAGAAGTAAGAATGAAGTAAGAAAGAAGTATGAAAGAAGTAAGAAAGAAGAAAGAAAGAAGAAAGAAGAAAGAAAGAAGTAAGAAAGAAGTAAGAAAGAAGTAAGAAAGAAGTAAGAAGGAATGAAGAAAGAAGTAAGAAAGAAGTAGGAAAGAAGTTAGAAAGAAGTAAGAAAGAAGTATGAAAGAAGTAAGAAAGAAAGAAGATAGAAGTAAGAAAGAAGAAAGAAAGAAGTAAGAAAGAAGTAAGAAAGAAGTAAGAAAGAAGTAAGAAAGAAGAAAAAAGAAGTTAGAAAGAAGTAAGAAAGAAGTAGGAAAGAAGTTAGAAAGAAGTAAGAAAGAAGTAAGAAAGAAGTAAGAAAGAAAGAAGAAAGAAGTAAGAAAGAAGAAAGAATTATGAAAGAAGTAAGAAAGAAGTAAGAAAGAAGTTAGAAAGAAGTAAGAAAGAAGTAAGAAAGAAGATAGAAAGAAGTAAGAAATAAGTAAGAAAGAAGTAAGAAAGAAGTAAGAAAGAAAGAAGAAAGAAAGAAGAAAGAAAGAAGTAAGAAAGAAGTAAGAAAGAAGAAAAAAGAAGTTAGAAAGAAGTAAGAAAGAAGTAAGAAAGAAGTAAGAAAGAAGAAAGAAAGAAGGAAGAAAGAAGAAAGAAAGAAGTAAGAAAGAAGTAAGAAAGAAGTAAGAAAGAAGTAAGAAAGAAAGAAGAAAGAAGAAAGAAAGAAGTAAGCAAGAAGTAAGAAAGAAGTAAGAAAGAAGTAAGAAGGAATGAATAAAGAAGTAAGAAAGAAGTAAGAAAGAAGTAAGAAAGAAGTAAGAAAGAAGTAAGAAAGAAGTAAGAGAGAAGTAAGAAAGAAGTAAGAAAGAAGTAAGAAAGAAGTAAGAAAGAAGAAAGAAAGACGTAAGAAAGAAGAAAGAAATAAGTAAGAAAGAAGTAAGAAAGAAGTAAGAGAGAAAGAAAAAAAAGTAAGAAAGAAGTAAGAAAGAAGTAGGAAAAAAGAAAAAAAAAGTTAGAAAGAAGTAAGAAAGAAGTAAGAGGGAAGTAAGAAAGAAGTAAGAAAGAAGTAAGAAATAAGTAAGAAAGAAGAAGGAAAGATGTAAGAAAGAAGAAAGAAATAAGTAAGAAAGAAGTAAGAAAGAAGTAAGAGAGAAAGAAGAAAAAAGTAAGAAAGAAGTAAGAAAGAAGTAAGAAAAAAGAAAAAAAAAGTTAGAAAGAAGTAAGAAAGAAGTAAGAAAGAGGTTAGAAAGAAGTAAAAAAGAAGTAAGAAAGAAGTAAGAAAGAAGTAAGAAAGAAGTAAGAAAGAAGTAAAAAAGAAGAAAGAAAGAAGTATGAAAGAAGTAAGAAAGAAGTAAGAAAGACGTAATAAAGAAGTAAGAAAGACGTAATAAAGAAGTAAGAAAGAAGTTAGGAAGAAGTAAGAAAGAAGTAAGAAAGAAGAAAGAAAGAAGTAAGAAAGAAGTAAGAAAGAAAGAAGAAAGAAGTAAGAAAGAAGGAAGTGAGGAGGAAGTAAGAAAGAAGTAAGAAAGAAGTAAGAAAGAAGAAAGAAAGAAGTAAGAAAGAAGTAAGAAAGAAAGAAGAAAGAAGTAAGAAAGAAGGAAGTGAGGAGGAAGTAAGAAAGAAGTAAGAAAGAAGTAAGAAAGAAGTAAGAAAGAAGTAAGAAAGAAAGAAGAAAGAAAGAAGAAATAAAGAAGAAAGAAGTAAGAAAGAAAGAAGTAAGGAAGAAGAAAGAAAGAAGTTAGAAAGAAGTAAGAAAGAAGTAAGAAAGTAGTTAGAAAGAAGTAAGGAAGAATTAAGAAAGAAAGAAGTAAGAAAGAAGTAAGTAAGAAGTAAGAAAGAAAGAAAGAAGAAAGAAGAAAGAAAGAAGAAAGAAAGAAGTTAGAAAGAAGTAAGAAAGAAGTAAGAAAGAAGTTAGAAAGAAGTAAGAAAGAAGTAAGAAAGAAAGAAGAAAGAAGTAAGAAAGAAGTAAGAATGAAGTAAGAAAGAAGTAAGAAAGAAGTAACAAAGAAGTAAGAAAGAAAGAAGAAAGAAAGAAGAAAGAAAGAAGTAAGAAAGAAGAAAGAAAGAAGAAAGAAAGAAGTAAGAAAGGAGTAAGAAAGAAGGAAGAAAGAAACAAGAAAGAAGAAAGAAAGAAGTAAGAAAGAACTAAGAAAGAAGAAAGAAAGAAGAAAGACGAAAGAAAGAAGAAAGAAAGAAGTAAGAAAGAAGTAAGAAAGAAGTAAGAAAGTAGTTAGAAAGAAGTAAGAAAGAATTAAGAAAGAAGAAAAAAGAACTTATAAAGAAGTTAGAAAGAAGTATGAAAAAGTAAGAAAGAAGAAAGAAAGAAGTAAGAAAGAATAAAGAAAGAAGTAAGAAGGAATGAAGAAAGAAGTAAGAAAGAAGTAAGAAACAAGTAAGAATGAAGTAAGAAAGAAGTAAGAAAGAAGTAAGAAAGAAGTAAGAAAGAAGTAAGAAAGAAAGAAGAAAGAAAGAAGAAATAAAGAAGAAAGAAGTAAGAAAGAAAGAAGTAAGGAAGAAGAAAGAAAGAAGTTAGAAAGAAGTAAGAAAGAAGTAAGAAAGTAGTTAGAAAGAAGTAAGGAAGAATTAAGAAAGAAAGAAGTAAGAAAGAAGTAAGTAAGAAGTAAGAAAGAAAGAAAGAAGAAAGAAAGAAGAAAGAAAGAAGAAAGAAAGAAGAAAGAAAGAAGTAAGAAAGGAGTAAGAATGAAGGAAGAAAGAAGTAAGAAAGAATTAAGAAAGAAGAAAGAAGTAAGAAAGAAGTAAGAATGAAGTAAGAAAGAAGTAAGAAAGAAGTAACAAAGAAGTAAGAAAGAAAGAAGAAAGAAATAAGAAAGAATTAAGAAAGAAGTAAGAAAGAAGTAAGAAAGAAGTAAGAAAGAATAAAAAAGAATTTAGAAAGAAGTAATAAAGAAGTAATAAAGAAGTAAGAAAGAAAGAAGTAAGAAAGAAGAAAGAAAGAAGTAAGAAAGAAGTAAGAAAGAAGTAGGAAAGAAGTAAGAAAGAAATAAGAAAGAAAGAAGTAAGAAAGAAGTAAGAAAGAAAGAAGAAAGAAGTAAGAAAGAAGTAAGAAAGAAGTTAGAAAGAAGTAAGAAAGAAGTAAGAAAGAAGTAAGAAAGAAAGAAGAAAGAAGTAAGAAAGAAGAAAGAATTATGAAAGAAGTAAGAAAGAAGTAAGAAAGAAGTAAGAAAGAAGAAAGAAAGAAGTAAGAAAGAAGTAAGAAAGAAGTAAGAAAGAAGTAAGAAAGAAGTAAGAAAGAAAGAAGAAAGAAGTAAGAATGAAGTAAGAAAGAAGTATGAAAGAAGTAAGAAAGAAGAAAGAAAGAAGAAAGAAGAAAGAAAGAAGTAAGAAAGAAGTAAGAAAGAAGTAAGAAAGAAGTAAGAAGGAATGAAGAAAGAAGTAAGAAAGAAGTAGGAAAGAAGTTAGAAAGAAGTAAGAAAGAAGTATGAAAGAAGTAAGAAAGAAAGAAGATAGAAGTAAGAAAGAAGAAAGAAAGAAGTAAGAAAGAAGTAAGAAAGAAGTAAGAAAGAAGTAAGAAAGAAGAAAAAAGAAGTTAGAAAGAAGTAAGAAAGAAGTAGGAAAGAAGTTAGAAAGAAGTAAGAAAGAAGTAAGAAAGAAGTAAGAAAGAAAGAAGAAAGAAGTAAGAAAGAAGAAAGAATTATGAAAGAAGTAAGAAAGAAGTAAGAAAGAAGTTAGAAAGAAGTAAGAAAGAAGTAAGAAAGAAGATAGAAAGAAGTAAGAAAGAAGTAAGAAAGAAGTAAGAAAGAAGTAAGAAAGAAAGAAGAAAGAAAGAAGAAAGAAAGAAGTAAGAAAGAAGTAAGAAAGAAGAAAAAAGAAGTTAGAAAGAAGTAAGAAAGAAGTAAGAAAGAAGTAAGAAAGAAGAAAGAAAGAAGTAAGAAAGAAGAAAGAAAGAAGTAAGAAAGAAGTAAGAAAGAAGTAAGAAAGAAGTAAGAAAGAAAGAAGAAAGAAGAAAGAAAGAAGTAAGCAAGAAGTAAGAAAGAAGTAAGAAAGAAGTAAGAAGGAATGAATAAAGAAGTAAGAAAGAAGTAAGAAAGAAGTAAGAAAGAAGTAAGAAAGAAGTAAGAAAGAAGTAAGAGAGAAGTAAGAAAGAAGTAAGAAAGAAGTAAGAAAGAAGTAAGAAAGAAGAAAGAAAGACGTAAGAAAGAAGAAAGAAATAAGTAAGAAAGAAGTAAGAAAGAAGTAAGAGAGAAAGAAAAAAAAGTAAGAAAGAAGTAAGAAAAAAGAAAAAAAAAGTTAGAAAGAAGTAAGAAAGAAGTAAGAGGGAAGTAAGAAAGAAGTAAGAAAGAAGTAAGAAAGAAGTAAGAAAGAAGAAGGAAAGACGTAAGAAAGAAGAAAGAAATAAGTAAGAAAGAAGTAAGAAAGAAGTAAGAGAGAAAGAAGAAAAAAGGAAGAAAGAAGTAAGAAAGAAGTAAGAAAAAAGAAAAAAAAAGTTAGAAAGAAGTAAGAAAGAAGTAAGAAAGAGGTTAGAAAGAAGTAAGAAAGAAGTAAGAAAGAAGTAAGAAAGAAGTAAGAAAGAAGTAAGAAAGAAGTAAAAAAGAAGAAAGAAAGAAGTATGAAAGAAGTAAGAAAGAAGTAAGAAAGACGTAATAAAGAAGTAAGAAAGACGTAATAAAGAAGTAAGAAAGAAGTTAGGAAGAAGTAAGAAAGAAGTAAGAAAGAAGTAAGAAAGAAGGAAGAAAGAAGTAAGAAAGAAGTAAGAAAGAAAGAAGTAAGAAAGAAGTAAGAAAGAAGTAAGAAAGAAGAAAGAAGTAAGAAAGAAGTAAGAAAGAAGTAAGAAAGAAGAAAGAAAGAAGTAAGAAAGAAGTAAGAAAGAAAGAAGAAAGAAGTAAGAAAGAAGTAAGAAAGAAGTAAGAAAGAAGTAAGAAAGAAGTAAGAAAGAAGTAAGAAAGAAGTAAGAAAGAAGTACGAAAGAAGTATGAAAGAAGTAAGAAAGAAAGAAGTAAGAAAGAAGTAAGAAAGAAGTAAGAAAGAAGAAAGAAGAAAGAAGTAAGAAAGAAGTAAGAAAGAAGAAAGAAAGAAGTAAGAAAGAAGTAAGAAAGAAAGAAGAAAGAAGTAAGAAAGAATTAAGAAAGAAGTAAGAAAGAAGTATGAAAGAAGAAAGAAAGAAGTAAGAAAGAAGTAAGAAAGAATTAAGAAAGAAGTAAGAAAGAAGAAAGAAAGAAGTAAGAAAGAAGTAAGAAAGAAAGAAGAAAGAAATAAGAAAGAATTAAGAAAGAAGTAAGAAAGAAGTAAGAAAGAAGTAAGAAAGAATAAAAAAGAATTTAGAAAGAAGTAATAAAGAAGTAATAAAGAAGTAAGAAAGAAAGAAGTAAGAAAGAAGAAGGAAAGAAGTAAGAAAGAAGTAAGAAAGAAGTAGGAAAGAAGTAAGAAAGAAATAAGAAAGAAAGAAGTAAGAAAGAAGTAAGAAAGAAAGAAGAAAGAAGTAAGAAAGAAGTAAGAAAGAAAGAAGAAAGAAGTAAGAAAGAAGTATGAAGGAAGTAAGAAAGAATTAAGAAAGATAGAAGAAAGAAAGAAGTAAGAAAGAAGTAAGAAAGAAGTTAGAAAGAAGTAAGAAAGAAGTAAGAAAGAAGTTAGAAACCAGTAAGAAATATGTAAGAAATAAGTAAGAAAGAAGTAAGAAAGAAGTAAGAAAGAAGTAAGAAAGAAGAAAGAAAGAAGTAAGAAAGAAGTAAGAAAGAAGTAAGAAAGAAGTAAGAAAGAAGTAAGAAAGAAGTAAGAAAGAAAGAAGAAAGAAGTAAGAATGAAGTAAGAAAGAAGTATGAAAGAAGTAAGAAAGAAGAAAGAAAGAAGAAAGAAGAAAGAAAGAAGTAAGAAAGAAGTAAGAAAGAAGTAAGAAAGAAGTAAGAAGGAATGAAGAAAGAAGTAAGAAAGAAGTAGGAAAGAAGTTAGAAAGAAGTAAGAAAGAAGTAAGAAAGAAGTAAGAAAGAAAGAAGAAAGAAGTAAGAAAGAAGAAAGAATTATGAAAGAAGTAAGAAAGAAGTAAGAAAGAAGTTAGAAAGAAAGAAGAAAGAAGTAAGAATGAAGTAAGAAAGAAGTATGAAAGAAGTAAGAAAGAAGTAAGAAAGAAGTAGAAAGAAGTAAGAAAGAAGTAAGAAAGAAGAAAGAAAGAAGTAATAAAGAAGAAAGAAAGAAGTAAGAAAGAAGTAAGAAAGAAAGAAGAAAGAAGTAAGAAAGAAGGAAGTGAGGAGGAAGTAAGAAAGAAGTAAGAAAGAAGTAAGAAAGAAGTAAGAAAGAAGTAAGAAAGAAAGAAGAAAGAAAGAAGAAATAAAGAAGAAAGAAGTAAGAAAGAAAGAAGTAAGGAAGAAGAAAGAAAGAAGTTAGAAAGAAGTAAGAAAGAAGTAAGAAAGTAGTTAGAAAGAAGTAAGAAAGAAGTAAGAAAGAAGTAAGAAAGAAGGAAGAAAGAAGTAAGAAAGAAGAAAAAAAGAAGTTAGAAAGAAGTAAGAAAGAAGTAAGAAAGAAGTAAGAAAGAAGTAAGAAAGAAGTAAGAAAGAAGTAAGAAAGAAAGAAGAAAGAAGTAAGAAAGAAGTAAGAAAGAAGTATGAAAGGAGTAAGAAAGAAGAAAGAAAGAAGTAAGAAAGAAGTAAGAAATAAGTAAGAAAGAAGTAAGAAAGAAGTAAGAAAGAAGTAAGAAAGAAGTAAGAAAGAAGTAAGAAAGAAAGAAGAAAGAAGTAAGAAAGAAGTAAGAAAGAAGTATGAAAGGAGTAAGAAAGAAGAAAGAAAGAAGTAAGAAAGAAGTAAGAAATAAGTAAGAAAGAAGTAAGAAAGAAGAAAGAGAGAAGAAAGAAAGAAGAAAGAAAGAAGTATGAAAGAAGAAAGAAAGAAGTAAGAAAGAAGTAAGAAAGAAGTAAGAAGGAATGAAGAAAGAAGTAAGAAAGAAGTAAGAAAGAAATAAGAAAGAAGTAAGGAAGGAGTAAGAAATAAGTAAGAAAGAAGAAAGAAAGAAGTAAGAAAGAATTAAGAAAGTAAGAAAGAAAGAAGAAAGAAAGAAGAAAGAAAGAATTTAGAAAGAAGTAAGAAAGAATGAAGAAAGACGTTAGAAAGAACTAAGAAAGAAGTAAGAAAGAAGTAAGAAAGAAGTAAGAAAGTAGTAAGAAAGTAGTAAGAAAGAAGAAAGAAAGAGGTAAGAAAGAAGAAAGAAAGAAGAAATTAAGAAGAAAGAAAGAAGTTAGAAAGAAGTAAGAAAGAAGTAAGAAAGAAAGAAGTAAGAAAGAAGTAAGAAAGAAGTAAGAAAGAAAGAAGAAAGAAAGAAGAAAGAAAGAAGTTAGAAAGAAATAAGAAAGAAGTAAGAAAGAAGTTAGAAAGAAGTAAGAAATAAGTAAGAAAGAACTAAGAAAGAAATAACTAAGAAAGAAATAAAGAAGTTAGAAGTTAGAATGAATTTAGAAATAAGAAAGAAGAAAGCAAGAAGAAAGAAAGAAAGAAGTAAGTAAGAAGTAAGAAAGAAGTAAGAAAGAAAGAAGAAAGAAAGAAGAAAGAAAGAATAAAGAGAGAAGAAAGATTGAAGAAAGAAAGAAGAAAGAAAGAAGTAAGAAAGAAGTAAGAAAGAAGAAAGAAAGAAGTAAGAAGGAATGAAGAAAGAAGTAAGAAAGAAGTAAGAGAGAAGTAAGAAAGCAGTAAGAAAGTAGTAAGAAAGAAAGAAGAAAGAAGTAAGAAAGAAGTAAGAAAGAAGTAAGAAAGAATAAAGAAAGAAGTAAGAAAGAAGAAAGAAAGAAATAAGAAAGAAGTAAGAAAGAAGAAAGAAAGAAGTAAGAAATAGGTAAGAAAGAAGAAAGAAAGAAGTAAGAAAGAAGTAAGAAAGAAGTAAGAAAGAAGTAAGAAAGAAGAAAGAAGTAAGAAAGAAGAAAGAAGTATGAAAGAAGTTAGAAAGAAGTAAGAAAGAAGTAAGAAAGAAGTTAGAAAGAAGTACGAAATAAGTAAGAAAGAAGTAAGAAAGAAGTAAGAAAGAAGTAAGAAAGAAGTAAGAAAGAAGTAAGAAAGAAAGAATAAAGAAGTAAGAAAGAAGTAAGAAAGAAGTAAGAAAGAAGAAAGAAAGAAGAAAGAAGTAAGAAAGAAGTAAGAATGTAGTAAGAAAGAAGAAAGAGAGAAGAAAGAAAGAAGAAAGAAAGAAGTATGAAAGAAGAAAGAAGTAAGAAAGAAGTAAGAAAGAAGTAAGAAGGAATGAAGAAAGAAGAAAGAAGTAAGAAAGAAGTAAGAAAGGAGTAAGAAAGGAGTAAGAAATAAGTAAGAAAGAAGAAAGAAAGAAGTAAGAAAGAAGTAAGAAAGAAGTAAGAAAGAAAGAAGAAAGAAAGAAGAAAGAAAGAAGTAAGAAAGAATGAAGAAAGAAGTTAGAAAGAAGTAAGAAAGAATTAAGAAAGAAGTAAGAAAGAAGTAAGAAAGAAGTAAGAAAGTAGTAAGAAAGTAGTATGAAAGAAGAAAGAAAGAGGTAAGAAAGAAGAAAGAAAGAAGAAAGAAAGAAGTAAGGAAGAAGAAAGAAAGAAGTAAGAAAGAAGTAAGAAAGAAGAAAGAAGTAAGAAAGAAGTAAGAAAGAAGAAAGAAAGAAGAAAGAAAGAAGTAAGAAAGACGTAAGAAAGAAGTAAGAAAGAAGTAAGAAAGAAAGAAGAAAGAAAGAAGAAAGAAAGAAGTTAGAAAGAAGTAAGAAAGAAATAAGAAAGAAGTAAGAAAGTAGTTAGAAAGAAGTATGAAAGAAGTAAGAAAGAAAGAAGAAAGAAAGAAGAAAGAAAGAAGAAAAAATAAGTTAGAAAGTAGTAAGAAAGAAGAAAGAAAGAAGAAAGAAAGAAGTAAGAAAGAAGTAAGAAAGAAGTAATAAAGAAGTAAGAAAGAAAGAAGAAAGAAGTAAGAAAGAAGTAAGAAAGAAGTAAAGAATTAAGAAAGAAAGAAGTAAGAAAGAAGAGAGAAAGAAGTAAGAAAGAAGAAAGATAGAAGAAAGAAAGAAGTTAGAAAGAAGTAAGAAAGAAGTAAGAAAGAAAGAAGTAAGAAAGAAGTAAGAAAGAAGTAAGAAAGAAGTAAGAAAGAAGTAAGAAAGAAAGAAGAAAGAAGTAAGAAAGAAGTAAGAAAGAAGTATGAAAGGAGTAAGAAAGAAGAAAGAAAGAAGTAAGAAAGAAGTAAGAAATAAGTAAGAAAGAAGTAAGAAAGAAGAAAGAGAGAAGAAAGAAAGAAGAAAGAAAGAAGTATGAAAGAAGAAAGAAAGAAGTAAGAAAGAAGTAAGAAAGAAGTAAGAAGGAATGAAGAAAGAAGTAAGAAAGAAGTAAGAAAGAAATAAGAAAGAAGTAAGGAAGGAGTAAGAAATAAGTAAGAAAGAAGAAAGAAAGAAGTAAGAAAGAATTAAGAAAGTAAGAAAGAAAGAAGAAAGAAAGAAGAAAGAAAGAATTTAGAAAGAAGTAAGAAAGAATGAAGAAAGACGTTAGAAAGAACTAAGAAAGAAGTAAGAAAGAAGTAAGAAAGAAGTAAGAAAGTAGTAAGAAAGTAGTAAGAAAGAAGAAAGAAAGAGGTAAGAAAGAAGAAAGAAAGAAGAAATTAAGAAGAAAGAAAGAAGTTAGAAAGAAGTAAGAAAGAAGTAAGAAAGAAAGAAGTAAGAAAGAAGTAAGAAAGAAGTAAGAAAGAAAGAAGAAAGAAAGAAGAAAGAAAGAAGTTAGAAAGAAATAAGAAAGAAGTAAGAAAGAAGTTAGAAAGAAGTAAGAAACAAGTAAGAAAGAACTAAGAAAGAAATAAGTAAGAAAGAAATAAAGAAGTTAGAAGTTAGAATGAATTTAGAAATAAGAAAGAAGAAAGCAAGAAGAAAGAAAGAAAGAAGTAAGTAAGAAGTAAGAAAGAAGTAAGAAAGAAAGAAGAAAGAAAGAAGAAAGAAAGAATAAAGAGAGAAGAAAGATTGAAGAAAGAAAGAAGAAAGAAAGAAGTAAGAAAGAAGTAAGAAAGAAGAAAGAAAGAAGTAAGAAGGAATGAAGAAAGAAGTAAGAAAGAAGTAAGAGAGAAGTAAGAAAGCAGTAAGAAAGTAGTAAGAAAGAAAGAAGAAAGAAGTAAGAAAGAAGTAAGAAAGAAGTAAGAAAGAATAAAGAAAGAAGTAAGAAAGAAGAAAGAAAGAAATAAGAAAGAAGTAAGAAAGAAGAAAGAAAGAAGTAAGAAATAGGTAAGAAAGAAGAAAGAAAGAAGTAAGAAAGAAGTAAGAAAGAAGTAAGAAAGAAGTAAGAAAGAAGAAAGAAGTAAGAAAGAAGAAAGAAGTATGAAAGAAGTTAGAAAGAAGTAAGAAAGAAGTAAGAAAGAAGTTAGAAAGAAGTACGAAATAAGTAAGAAAGAAGTAAGAAAGAAGTAAGAAAGAAGTAAGAAAGAAGTAAGAAAGAAGTAAGAAAGAAAGAATAAAGAAGTAAGAAAGAAGTAAGAAAGAAGTAAGAAAGAAGAAAGAAAGAAGAAAGAAGTAAGAAAGAAGTAAGAATGTAGTAAGAAAGAAGAAAGAGAGAAGAAAGAAAGAAGAAAGAAAGAAGTATGAAAGAAGAAAGAAGTAAGAAAGAAGTAAGAAAGAAGTAAGAAGGAATGAAGAAAGAAGAAAGAAGTAAGAAAGAAGTAAGAAAGGAGTAAGAAAGGAGTAAGAAATAAGTAAGAAAGAAGAAAGAAAGAAGTAAGAAAGAAGTAAGAAAGAAGTAAGAAAGAAAGAAGAAAGAAAGAAGAAAGAAAGAAGTAAGAAAGAATGAAGAAAGAAGTTAGAAAGAAGTAAGAAAGAATTAAGAAAGAAGTAAGAAAGAAGTAAGAAAGAAGTAAGAAAGTAGTAAGAAAGTAGTATGAAAGAAGAAAGAAAGAGGTAAGAAAGAAGAAAGAAAGAAGAAAGAAAGAAGTAAGGAAGAAGAAAGAAAGAAGTAAGAAAGAAGTAAGAAAGAAGAAAGAAGTAAGAAAGAAGTAAGAAAGAAGAAAGAAAGAAGAAAGAAAGAAGTAAGAAAGACGTAAGAAAGAAGTAAGAAAGAAGTAAGAAAGAAAGAAGAAAGAAAGAAGAAAGAAAGAAGTTAGAAAGAAGTAAGAAAGAAATAAGAAAGAAGTAAGAAAGTAGTTAGAAAGAAGTATGAAAGAAGTAAGAAAGAAAGAAGAAAGAAAGAAGAAAGAAAGAAGAAAAAATAAGTTAGAAAGTAGTAAGAAAGAAGAAAGAAAGAAGAAAGAAAGAAGTAAGAAAGAAGTAAGAAAGAAGTAATAAAGAAGTAAGAAAGAAAGAAGAAAGAAGTAAGAAAGAAGTAAGAAAGAAGTAAAGAATTAAGAAAGAAAGAAGTAAGAAAGAAGAGAGAAAGAAGTAAGAAAGAAGAAAGATAGAAGAAAGAAAGAAGTTAGAAAGAAGTAAGAAAGAAGTAAGAAAGAAAGAAGTAAGAAAGAAGTAAGAAAGAAGTAAGAAAGAAAGAAGAAAGAAAGAAGAAAGAAAGAAGTTAGAAAGAAGTAAGAAAGAAGTAAGAAAGAAGTTAGAAAGAAGTAAGAAATAAGTAAGAAAGAACTAAGAAAAAATAAGTAAGAAAGAAATAAAGAAGTTAGAAGTTAGAATGATTTTAGAAATAAGAAAGAAGAAAGCAAGAAGAAAGAAAGAAAGAAGTAAGAAGGAATGAAGAAAGAAGTAAGAAAGAAGTAAGAAAGAAGTAAGAAAGTAGTAAGAAAGTAGTAAGAAAGAAAGAAGAAAGAAGTAAGAAATAAGTAAGAAAGAAGTAAGAAAGAATAAAGAAAGAAGTAAGAAAGAAGAAAGAAAGAAATAAGAAAGAAGTAAGAAAGAAGAAAGAAAAAAGTAAGAAATAAGTAAGAAAGAAGAAAGAAAGAAGTAAGAAAGAAGAAAGAAAGAAGTAAGAAAGAAGTAAGAAAGAAGTAAGAAAGAAGAAAAAAGAAGTAAGAAAGAAGTAAGAAAGAAGAAAGAAATAAGTAAGAAAGAAGTAAGAAAGAAGTAAGAAAGAAGTAAGAAGGAATGAAGAAAGAAGAAAGAAGTAAGAAAGAAGTAAGAAAGAAAGAATAAAGAAGTAAAAAAGAAGTAAGAAAGAAGTCAGAAAGAAGAAAGAAAGAAGTAAGAAAGAAGAAAGAAGTAAGAAATAAGTAAGAAAGAAGTAAGAAAGAAGTATAAAGAAAGATGAAAGAAAGAAGAAAGAAAGAAGAAAGAGAGAAGAAAGAAAGAAGAAAGAAAGAATAGAAGAAAGAAGTAAGAAAGAAGTAAGAAAGAAGTAAGAAAGAAGTAAGAAAGAAGTAAGAAAGAAGTAAGAAAGTAGTAAGAAAGAAAGAAGAAAGAAGTAAGAAAGAAGAAAAAAGAAGTAAGAAAGAAGAAAGAAAGAAAGAAGAAAGAAGTAAGAAAGAAGTAAGAAAGAAGTAAGAAAGAAGTAATAAAGACGTAAGAAAGAAGTAAGAAAGAAGTAAGAAAGAAGTAAGAAAGAAGTAAGAAGGAATGAAGGAAGAAGAAAGAAGTAAGAAAGAAAGAATAAAGAAGTAATAAAGAAGTAAGAAAGAAGCAAGAAAGAAGAAAAAGGAAGTTAGAAAGAAGTAAGAAAGAAGTAAGAAAGAAGTAAGAAAGAAGAAAGAAAGAAGTAAGAAAGAAGAAAGAAAGAAAGAAGAAATAAGTAAGAAAGAAGTAAGAGAGAAGTAAGAAAGAAGTTAGAAAGAAGTAAGAAAGAAGTAAGAAAGAAGTAAGAAAGAAGTAAGAAAGAAGTAAGAAAGAAGTACGAAAGAAGTAAGAAAGAAGTAAGAATGAAGTAAGAAAGAAGTAAGAAAGAAAGAAAGAAAAAGAAAGAAGTAAGAAAGAAGTAAGAAAGAAGAAAGTAGTAAGAAAGAAAGAAGAAAGAAGTAAGAAAGAAGTAAGAAAGAAGTAAGAAAGAAGTAAGAAAGAAGTAAGAAAGAAGTAAGAAAGAAGAAAGAAAGAAGTAAGAAAGAAGAAAGAAAGAAGTAAGAAAGAATTAAGAAAGAAGTAAGAAAGAAGAAAGAAAGAAGTTAGAAAGAAGAAAGAAAGATGTAAGAAAGAAGAAAGAAAGAAGTAAGAAAGAAGTAAGAAAGAAAGAAGAAAGAAGTACGAAAGAAGTAAGAAAGAAGTAAGAATGAAGTAAGAAAGAAGTAAGAAAGAAAGAAAGAAAAAGAAAGAAGTAAGAAAGAAGTAAGAAAGAAGAAAGTAGTAAGAAAGAAAGAAGAAAGAAGTAAGAAAGAAGTAAGAAAGAAGTAAGAAAGAAGTAAGAAAGAAGTAAGAAAGAAGTAAGAAAGAAGAAAGAAAGAAGTAAGAAAGAAGTAAGAAAGAAGAAAGAAAGAAGTAAGAAAGAAGTAAGAAAGAAGTAAGAAAGAAGTAAGAAAGAAGTAAGAAAGAAGTAAGAAAGAAGAAAGAAAGAAGCAAGAAAGAAGTAAGAAAGAATTAAGAAAGAAGTAAGAAAGAAGAAAGAAAGAAGTAAGAAAGAAGAAAGAAAGAAGTAAGAAAGAAGAAAGAAAGAAGTAAGAAAGAAGTAAGAAAGAAAGAAGAAAGAAGTAAGAAAGAATTAAGAAAGAAGTAAGAAAGAAGTAAGAAAGAAGAAAGAAAGAAGTAAGAAAGAAGAAAGAAGTAAGAAATAAGTAAGAAAGAAAGAAGAAAGAAGTAAAAAAGAAGTAAGAAAGAAGTAAGAAAGAAGTAAGAAATAAGAAAGAAAGAAGTAAGAAAGAAGAAAGAAGTAAGAAATAAGTAAGAAAGAAGTAAGAAAGAAGTATAAAGGAAAATGAAAGAAAGAAGAAAGAAAGAAGAAAGAGAGAAGAAAGACAGAAGTAAGAAGGAATAGAAGAAAGAAGTAAGAAAGAAGTAAGAAAGAAGTAAGAAAGAAGTAAGAAAGAAGTAAGAAAGTAGTAAGAAAGAAAGAAGAAAGAAGTAAGAAAGAAGAATAAAGAAGTAAGAAAGAAGAAAGAAAGAAAGAAGAAAGAAGTAAGAAAGAAGTAAGAAAGAAGTAAGAAAGAAGTAAGAAAGACGTAAGAAAGAAGTAAGAAAGAAGTAAGAAAGAAGTAAGAAAGAAGTAAGAAGGAATGAAGGAAGAAGAAAGAAGTAAGAAAGAAAGAATAAAGAAGTAATAAAGAAGTAAGAAAGAAGAAAGAAAGAAGTAAGAAAGAAGAAAGAAAGAAAGAAGAAAGAAGTAAGAAAGAAGTAAGAGAGAAGTAAGAAAGAAGTAAGAAAGAAGAAAGTAGTAAGAAAGAAAGAAGTAAGAAAGAAGAAAGAAAGAAAGAAGAAAGAAGTAAGAAAGAAGTAAGAAAGAAGTAAGAAAGAAGTAAGAAAGACGTAAGAAAGAAGTAAGAAAGAAGTAAGAAAGAAGTAAGAAAGAAGTAAGAAGGAATGAAGGAAGAAGAAAGAAGTAAGAAAGATAGAATAAAGAAGTAATAAAGAAGTAAGAAAGAAGCAAGAAAGAAGAAAAAGGAAGTTAGAAAGAAGTAAGAAAGAAGTAAGAAAGAAGTAAGAAAGAAGAAAGAAAGAAGTAAGAAAGAAGAGAGAAAGAAAGAAGAAAGAAGTAAGAAAGAAGTAAGAGAGAAGTAAGAAAGAAGTTAGAAAGAAGTAAGAAAGAAGTAAGAAAGAAGTAAGAAAGAAGTAAGAAAGAAGTAAGAAAGAAGTACGAAAGAAGTAAGAAAGAATTAAGAATGAAGTAAGAAAGAAGTAAGAAAGAAAGAAAGAAGAAAGAAAGAAGTAAGAAAGAAGTAAGAAAGAAGAAAGTAGTAAGAAAGAAAGAAGAAAGAAGTAAGAAAGAAGTAAGAAAGAAGTAAGAAAGAAGTAAGAAAGAAGTAAGAAAGAAGTAAGAAGGAATGAAGAAAGAAGTAAGAAAGAAGTAAGAAAGAAGTAAGAAAGAAGTAAGAAAGAAGTAAGAAAGAAGTAAGAAAGAAGTAAGAAAGAAGTAAGAAAGAAGAAAGAAAGAAGTAAGAAAGAAGTAAGAAAGAAGTAAGAAAGAAAGAAGTAAGAAAGAAGTAAGAAAGTAGTAAGAAAGAAAGAAGAAAGAAAGAAGAAAGAAAGAAGTTAGAAAGAAGTAAGAAAGAAGTAAGAAAGAAGTTAGAAAGAAGTAAGAAATAAGTAAGAAAGAACTAAGAAAGAAATAAGTAAGAAAGAAATAAAGAAGTTAGAAGTTAGAATGAATTTAGAAATAAGAAAGAAGAAAGCAAGAAGAAAGAAAGAAAGAAGTAAGTAAGAAGTAAGAAAGAAGTAAGAAAGAAAGAAGAAAGAAAGAAGAAAGAAAGAAGAAAGAGAGAAGAAAGAGTGAAGAAAGAAAGAAGAAAGAAAGAAGTAAGAAAGAAGTAAGAAAGAAGAAAGAAAGAAGAAAGAAAGAAGTAAGAAAGAAGTAAGAAAGAAGTAAGAAAGAAGTAAGAAAGTAGTAAGAAAGAAAGAAGAAAGAAGTAAGAAAGAAGTAAGAAAGAAGTAAGAAAGAATAAAGAAAGAAGTAAGAAAGAAGAAAGAAAGAAGTAAGAAAGAAGTAAGAAAGAAGAAAGAAAGAAGTAAGAAATAAGTAAGAAAGAAGAAAGAAAGAAGTAAGAAAGAAGTAAGAAGGAAGTAAGAAAGAAGTAAGAAAGAAGAAAAAAGAAGTAAGAAAGAAGTAAGAAAGAAGAAAGAAATAAGTAAGAAAGAAGTAAGAAAGAAGTAAGAAAGAAGTAAGAAGGAATGAAGAAAGAAGAAAGAAGTAAGAAAAAAGTAAGAAAGAAATAAGAAAGAAGTAAAAAAGAAGTAAGAAAGAAGTAAGAAAGAAGTAAGAAAGAAGAAAGAAAGAAGTAAGAAAGAAGAAAGAAGTAAGAAATAAGTAAGAAAGACGTAAGAAAGAAGTAAGAAAGAAAGAAGAAAGAAAGAAGAAAGAAAGAAGAAAGAGAGAAGAAAGAAAGAAGTAAGAAAGAAGTAAGAAAGAACTAAGAAATAAGTAAGAAAGAAGTAAGAAAGAAGTAAGAAAGTAGTAAGAAAGAAAGAAGAAAGAAGTAAGAAAGAAGAAAAAAGAAGTAAGAAAGAAGAAAGAAAGAAAGAAGAAAGAAGTAAGAAAGAAGTAAGAAAGAAGTAAGAAAGAAGTAGGAAAGACGTAAGAAAGAAGTAAGAAAGAAGTAAGAAAGAAGTAAGAAAGAAGTAAGAAGGAATGAAGAAAGAAGAAAGAAGTAAGAAAGAAAGAAGAAAGAAGTAATAAAGAAGTAAGAAAGAAGCAAGAAAGAAGAAAAAGGAAGTTAGAAAGAAGTAAGAAAGAAGTAAGAAAGAAGTAAGAAAGAAGAAAGAAAGAAGTATAGAAAGAAGAAAGAAAGAAAGAAGAAAGAAGTAAGAAAGAAGTAAGAAAGAAGTAAGAAAGAAGTTAGAAAGAAGTAAGGAAGAAGTAAGAAAGAAGTAAGAAAGAAGTAAGAAAGAAGTAAGAAAGAAGAAAAAAGAAGTTAGAAAGAAGTAAGAAAGAAGTAAGAAAGAAGTAAGAAAGAAGTAAGAAGGAAGTAAGAAAGAAGTAAGAAAGAAAGAAGAAAGAAGTAAGAAAGAAGAAAGAAGAAAGAAAGAAGAAAGAAAGAAGTAAGGAAGAAAGAAGTAAGAAAGAAGAAAGAAAGAAGTAAGAAAGAAGAAAGAAAGAAAGAAGAAAGAAGTAAGAAAGAAGTAAGAAAGAAGTACGAAAGAAGTTAGAAAGAAGTAAGAAAAAAGAAAGAAAGAAAGAAGAAAGAAGTAAGAAAGAAGTAAGAAAGAAGTTAGAAAGAAGTAAGAAAGAAGTAAGAAAGAAGTAAGAAAGGAGGAAGAAAGAAGTAAGAAAGAAGAAAAAAAGAAGTTAGAAAGAAGTAAGAAAGAAGTAAGAAAGAAGTAAGAAAGAAGTAAGAAAGAAGTAAGAAAGAAGTAAGAAAGAAAGAAGAAAGAAGTAAGAAAGAAGTAAGAAAGAAGTATGAAAGGAGTAAGAAAGAAGAAAGAAAGAAGTAAGAAAGAAGTAAGAAATAAGTAAGAAAGAAGTAAGAAAGAAGAAAGAGAGAAGAAAGAAAGAAGAAAGAAAGAAGTATGAAAGAAGAAAGAAAGAAGTAAGAAAGAAGTAAGAAAGAAGTAAGAAGGAATGAAGAAAGAAGTAAGAAAGAAGTAAGAAAGAAATAAGAAAGAAGTAAGGAAGGAGTAAGAAATAAGTAAGAAAGAAGAAAGAAAGAAGTAAGAAAGAATTAAGAAAGTAAGAAAGAAAGAAGAAAGAAAGAAGAAAGAAAGAATTTAGAAAGAAGTAAGAAAGAATGAAGAAAGACGTTAGAAAGAACTAAGAAAGAAGTAAGAAAGAAGTAAGAAAGAAGTAAGAAAGTAGTAAGAAAGTAGTAAGAAAGAAGAAAGAAAGAGGTAAGAAAGAAGAAAGAAAGAAGAAATTAAGAAGAAAGAAAGAAGTTAGAAAGAAGTAAGAAAGAAGTAAGAAAGAAAGAAGTAAGAAAGAAGTAAGAAAGAAGTAAGAAAGAAAGAAGAAAGAAAGAAGAAAGAAAGAAGTTAGAAAGAAATAAGAAAGAAGTAAGAAAGAAGTTAGAAAGAAGTAAGAAATAAGTAAGAAAGAACTAAGAAAGAAATAAGTAAGAAAGAAATAAAGAAGTTAGAAGTTAGAATGAATTTAGAAATAAGAAAGAAGAAAGCAAGAAGAAAGAAAGAAAGAAGTAAGTAAGAAGTAAGAAAGAAGTAAGAAAGAAAGAAGAAAGAAAGAAGAAAGAAAGAATAAAGAGAGAAGAAAGATTGAAGAAAGAAAGAAGAAAGAAAGAAGTAAGAAAGAAGTAAGAAAGAAGAAAGAAAGAAGTAAGAAGGAATGAAGAAAGAAGTAAGAAAGAAGTAAGAGAGAAGTAAGAAAGCAGTAAGAAAGTAGTAAGAAAGAAAGAAGAAAGAAGTAAGAAAGAAGTAAGAAAGAAGTAAGAAAGAATAAAGAAAGAAGTAAGAAAGAAGAAAGAAAGAAATAAGAAAGAAGTAAGAAAGAAGAAAGAAAGAAGTAAGAAATAGGTAAGAAAGAAGAAAGAAAGAAGTAAGAAAGAAGTAAGAAAGAAGTAAGAAAGAAGTAAGAAAGAAGAAAGAAGTAAGAAAGAAGAAAGAAGTATGAAAGAAGTTAGAAAGAAGTAAGAAAGAAGTAAGAAAGAAGTTAGAAAGAAGTACGAAATAAGTAAGAAAGAAGTAAGAAAGAAGTAAGAAAGAAGTAAGAAAGAAGTAAGAAAGAAGTAAGAAAGAAAGAATAAAGAAGTAAGAAAGAAGTAAGAAAGAAGTAAGAAAGAAGAAAGAAAGAAGAAAGAAGTAAGAAAGAAGTAAGAATGTAGTAAGAAAGAAGAAAGAGAGAAGAAAGAAAGAAGAAAGAAAGAAGTATGAAAGAAGAAAGAAGTAAGAAAGAAGTAAGAAAGAAGTAAGAAGGAATGAAGAAAGAAGAAAGAAGTAAGAAAGAAGTAAGAAAGGAGTAAGAAAGGAGTAAGAAATAAGTAAGAAAGAAGAAAGAAAGAAGTAAGAAAGAAGTAAGAAAGAAGTAAGAAAGAAAGAAGAAAGAAAGAAGAAAGAAAGAAGTAAGAAAGAATGAAGAAAGAAGTTAGAAAGAAGTAAGAAAGAATTAAGAAAGAAGTAAGAAAGAAGTAAGAAAGAAGTAAGAAAGTAGTAAGAAAGTAGTATGAAAGAAGAAAGAAAGAGGTAAGAAAGAAGAAAGAAAGAAGAAAGAAAGAAGTAAGGAAGAAGAAAGAAAGAAGTAAGAAAGAAGTAAGAAAGAAGAAAGAAGTAAGAAAGAAGTAAGAAAGAAGAAAGAAAGAAGAAAGAAAGAAGTAAGAAAGACGTAAGAAAGAAGTAAGAAAGAAGTAAGAAAGAAAGAAGAAAGAAAGAAGAAAGAAAGAAGTTAGAAAGAAGTAAGAAAGAAATAAGAAACAAGTAAGAAAGTAGTTAGAAAGAAGTATGAAAGAAGTAAGAAAGAAAGAAGAAAGAAAGAAGAAAGAAAGAAGAAAAAATAAGTTAGAAAGTAGTAAGAAAGAAGAAAGAAAGAAGAAAGAAAGAAGTAAGAAAGAAGTAAGAAAGAAGTAATAAAGAAGTAAGAAAGAAAGAAGAAAGAAGTAAGAAAGAAGTAAGAAAGAAGTAAAGAATTAAGAAAGAAAGAAGTAAGAAAGAAGAGAGAAAGAAGTAAGAAAGAAGAAAGATAGAAGAAAGAAAGAAGTTAGAAAGAAGTAAGAAAGAAGTAAGAAAGAAAGAAGTAAGAAAGAAGTAAGAAAGAAGTAAGAAAGAAGTAAGAAAGAAGTAAGAAAGAAAGAAGAAAGAAGTAAGAAAGAAGTAAGAAAGAAGTATGAAAGGAGTAAGAAAGAAGAAAGAAAGAAGTAAGAAAGAAGTAAGAAATAAGTAAGAAAGAAGTAAGAAAGAAGAAAGAGAGAAGAAAGAAAGAAGAAAGAAAGAAGTATGAAAGAAGAAAGAAAGAAGTAAGAAAGAAGTAAGAAAGAAGTAAGAAGGAATGAAGAAAGAAGTAAGAAAGAAGTAAGAAAGAAATAAGAAAGAAGTAAGGAAGGAGTAAGAAATAAGTAAGAAAGAAGAAAGAAAGAAGTAAGAAAGAATTAAGAAAGTAAGAAAGAAAGAAGAAAGAAAGAAGAAAGAAAGAATTTAGAAAGAAGTAAGAAAGAATGAAGAAAGACGTTAGAAAGAACTAAGAAAGAAGTAAGAAAGAAGTAAGAAAGAAGTAAGAAAGTAGTAAGAAAGTAGTAAGAAAGAAGAAAGAAAGAGGTAAGAAAGAAGAAAGAAAGAAGAAATTAAGAAGAAAGAAAGAAGTTAGAAAGAAGTAAGAAAGAAGTAAGAAAGAAAGAAGTAAGAAAGAAGTAAGAAAGAAGTAAGAAAGAAAGAAGAAAGAAAGAAGAAAGAAAGAAGTTAGAAAGAAATAAGAAAGAAGTAAGAAAGAAGTTAGAAAGAAGTAAGAAACAAGTAAGAAAGAACTAAGAAAGAAATAAGTAAGAAAGAAATAAAGAAGTTAGAAGTTAGAATGAATTTAGAAATAAGAAAGAAGAAAGCAAGAAGAAAGAAAGAAAGAAGTAAGTAAGAAGTAAGAAAGAAGTAAGAAAGAAAGAAGAAAGAAAGAAGAAAGAAAGAATAAAGAGAGAAGAAAGATTGAAGAAAGAAAGAAGAAAGAAAGAAGTAAGAAAGAAGTAAGAAAGAAGAAAGAAAGAAGTAAGAAGGAATGAAGAAAGAAGTAAGAAAGAAGTAAGAGAGAAGTAAGAAAGCAGTAAGAAAGTAGTAAGAAAGAAAGAAGAAAGAAGTAAGAAAGAAGTAAGAAAGAAGTAAGAAAGAATAAAGAAAGAAGTAAGAAAGAAGAAAGAAAGAAATAAGAAAGAAGTAAGAAAGAAGAAAGAAAGAAGTAAGAAATAGGTAAGAAAGAAGAAAGAAAGAAGTAAGAAAGAAGAAAGAAGTAAGAAAGAAGAAAGAAGTATGAAAGAAGTTAGAAAGAAGTAAGAAAGAAGTAAGAAAGAAGTTAGAAAGAAGTACGAAATAAGTAAGAAAGAAGTAAGAAAGAAGTAAGAAAGAAGTAAGAAAGAAGTAAGAAAGAAGTAAGAAAGAAAGAATAAAGAAGTAAGAAAGAAGTAAGAAAGAAGTAAGAAAGAAGAAAGAAAGAAGAAAGAAGTAAGAAAGAAGTAAGAATGTAGTAAGAAAGAAGAAAGAGAGAAGAAAGAAAGAAGAAAGAAAGAAGTATGAAAGAAGAAAGAAGTAAGAAAGAAGTAAGAAAGAAGTAAGAAGGAATGAAGAAAGAAGAAAGAAGTAAGAAAGAAGTAAGAAAGGAGTAAGAAAGGAGTAAGAAATAAGTAAGAAAGAAGAAAGAAAGAAGTAAGAAAGAAGTAAGAAAGAAGTAAGAAAGAAAGAAGAAAGAAAGAAGAAAGAAAGAAGTAAGAAAGAATGAAGAAAGAAGTTAGAAAGAAGTAAGAAAGAATTAAGAAAGAAGTAAGAAAGAAGTAAGAAAGAAGTAAGAAAGTAGTAAGAAAGTAGTATGAAAGAAGAAAGAAAGAGGTAAGAAAGAAGAAAGAAAGAAGAAAGAAAGAAGTAAGGAAGAAGAAAGAAAGAAGTAAGAAAGAAGTAAGAAAGAAGAAAGAAGTAAGAAAGAAGTAAGAAAGAAGAAAGAAAGAAGAAAGAAAGAAGTAAGAAAGACGTAAGAAAGAAGTAAGAAAGAAGTAAGAAAGAAAGAAGAAAGAAAGAAGAAAGAAAGAAGTTAGAAAGAAGTAAGAAAGAAATAAGAAAGAAGTAAGAAAGTAGTTAGAAAGAAGTATGAAAGAAGTAAGAAAGAAAGAAGAAAGAAAGAAGAAAGAAAGAAGAAAAAATAAGTTAGAAAGTAGTAAGAAAGAAGAAAGAAAGAAGAAAGAAAGAAGTAAGAAAGAAGTAAGAAAGAAGTAATAAAGAAGTAAGAAAGAAAGAAGAAAGAAGTAAGAAAGAAGTAAGAAAGAAGTAAAGAATTAAGAAAGAAAGAAGTAAGAAAGAAGAGAGAAAGAAGTAAGAAAGAAGAAAGATAGAAGAAAGAAAGAAGTTAGAAAGAAGTAAGAAAGAAGTAAGAAAGAAAGAAGTAAGAAAGAAGTAAGAAAGAAGTAAGAAAGAAAGAAGAAAGAAAGAAGAAAGAAAGAAGTTAGAAAGAAGTAAGAAAGAAGTAAGAAAGAAGTTAGAAAGAAGTAAGAAATAAGTAAGAAAGAACTAAGAAAAAATAAGTAAGAAAGAAATAAAGAAGTTAGAAGTTAGAATGATTTTAGAAATAAGAAAGAAGAAAGCAAGAAGAAAGAAAGAAAGAAGTAAGAAGGAATGAAGAAAGAAGTAAGAAAGAAGTAAGAAAGAAGTAAGAAAGTAGTAAGAAAGTAGTAAGAAAGAAAGAAGAAAGAAGTAAGAAATAAGTAAGAAAGAAGTAAGAAAGAATAAAGAAAGAAGTAAGAAAGAAGAAAGAAAGAAATAAGAAAGAAGTAAGAAAGAAGAAAGAAAAAAGTAAGAAATAAGTAAGAAAGAAGAAAGAAAGAAGTAAGAAAGAAGAAAGAAAGAAGTAAGAAAGAAGTAAGAAAGAAGTAAGAAAGAAGAAAAAAGAAGTAAGAAAGAAGTAAGAAAGAAGAAAGAAATAAGTAAGAAAGAAGTAAGAAAGAAGTAAGAAAGAAGTAAGAAGGAATGAAGAAAGAAGAAAGAAGTAAGAAAGAAGTAAGAAAGAAAGAATAAAGAAGTAAAAAAGAAGTAAGAAAGAAGTCAGAAAGAAGAAAGAAAGAAGTAAGAAAGAAGAAAGAAGTAAGAAATAAGTAAGAAAGAAGTAAGAAAGAAGTATAAAGAAAGATGAAAGAAAGAAGAAAGAAAGAAGAAAGAGAGAAGAAAGAAAGAAGAAAGAAAGAATAGAAGAAAGAAGTAAGAAAGAAGTAAGAAAGAAGTAAGAAAGAAGTAAGAAAGAAGTAAGAAAGAAGTAAGAAAGTAGTAAGAAAGAAAGAAGAAAGAAGTAAGAAAGAAGAAAAAAGAAGTAAGAAAGAAGAAAGAAAGAAAGAAGAAAGAAGTAAGAAAGAAGTAAGAAAGAAGTAAGAAAGAAGTAATAAAGACGTAAGAAAGAAGTAAGAAAGAAGTAAGAAAGAAGTAAGAAAGAAGTAAGAAGGAATGAAGGAAGAAGAAAGAAGTAAGAAAGAAAGAATAAAGAAGTAAGAAAGAAGTAAGAAAGAAGCAAGAAAGAAGAAAAAGGAAGTTAGAAAGAAGTAAGAAAGAAGTAAGAAAGAAGTAAGAAAGAAGAAAGAAAGAAGTAAGAAAGAAGAAAGAAAGAAAGAAGAAAGAAGTAAGAAAGAAGTAAGAGAGAAGTAAGAAAGAAGTTAGAAAGAAGTAAGAAAGAAGTAAGAAAGAAGTAAGAAAGAAGTAAGAAAGAAGTAAGAAAGAAGTACGAAAGAAGTAAGAAAGAAGTAAGAATGAAGTAAGAAAGAAGTAAGAAAGAAAGAAAGAAAAAGAAAGAAGTAAGAAAGAAGTAAGAAAGAAGAAAGTAGTAAGAAAGAAAGAAGAAAGAAGTAAGAAAGAAGTAAGAAAGAAGTAAGAAAGAAGTAAGAAAGAAGTAAGAAAGAAGTAAGAAAGAAGAAAGAAAGAAGTAAGAAAGAAGAAAGAAAGAAGTAAGAAAGAATTAAGAAAGAAGTAAGAAAGAAGAAAGAAAGAAGTTAGAAAGAAGAAAGAAAGATGTAAGAAAGAAGAAAGAAAGAAGTAAGAAAGAAGTAAGAAAGAAAGAAGAAAGAAGTACGAAAGAAGTAAGAAAGAAGTAAGAATGAAGTAAGAAAGAAGTAAGAAAGAAAGAAAGAAAAAGAAAGAAGTAAGAAAGAAGTAAGAAAGAAGAAAGTAGTAAGAAAGAAAGAAGAAAGAAGTAAGAAAGAAGTAAGAAAGAAGTAAGAAAGAAGTAAGAAAGAAGTAAGAAAGAAGTAAGAAAGAAGAAAGAAAGAAGTAAGAAAGAAGTAAGAAAGAAGAAAGAAAGAAGTAAGAAAGAAGTAAGAAAGAAGTAAGAAAGAAGTAAGAAAGAAGTAAGAAAGAAGTAAGAAAGAAGAAAGAAAGAAGTAAGAAAGAAGTAAGAAAGAATTAAGAAAGAAGTAAGAAAGAAGAAAGAAAGAAGTAAGAAAGAAGAAAGAAAGAAGTAAGAAAGAAGAAAGAAAGAAGTAAGAAAGAAGTAAGAAAGAAAGAAGAAAGAAGTAAGAAAGAATTAAGAAAGAAGTAAGAAAGAAGTAAGAAAGAAGAAAGAAAGAAGTAAGAAAGAAGAAAGAAGTAAGAAATAAGTAAGAAAGAAAGAAGAAAGAAGTAAAAAAGAAGTAAGAAAGAAGTAAGAAAGAAGTAAGAAATAAGAAAGAAAGAAGTAAGAAAGAAGAAAGAAGTAAGAAATAAGTAAGAAAGAAGTAAGAAAGAAGTATAAAGGAAAATGAAAGAAAGAAGAAAGAAAGAAGAAAGAGAGAAGAAAGACAGAAGTAAGAAGGAATAGAAGAAAGAAGTAAGAAAGAAGTAAGAAAGAAGTAAGAAAGAAGTAAGAAAGAAGTAAGAAAGAAGTAAGAAAGTAGTAAGAAAGAAAGAAGAAAGAAGTAAGAAAGAAGAATAAAGAAGTAAGAAAGAAGAAAGAAAGAAAGAAGAAAGAAGTAAGAAAGAAGTAAGAAAGAAGTAAGAAAGAAGTAAGAAAGACGTAAGAAAGAAGTAAGAAAGAAGTAAGAAAGAAGTAAGAAAGAAGTAAGAAGGAATGAAGGAAGAAGAAAGAAGTAAGAAAGAAAGAATAAAGAAGTAATAAAGAAGTAAGAAAGAAGAAAGAAAGAAGTAAGAAAGAAGAAAGAAAGAAAGAAGAAAGAAGTAAGAAAGAAGTAAGAGAGAAGTAAGAAAGAAGTTAGAAAGAAGTAAGAAAGAAGTAAGAAAGAAGTAAGAAAGAAGTAAGAAAGAAGTAAGAAAGAAGTACGAAAGAAGTAAGAAAGAAGTAAGAATGAAGTAAGAAAGAAGTAAGAAAGAAAGAAGAAAGAAGTAAGAAAGAAGTAAGAAAGAAGAAAGTAGTAAGAAAGAAAGAAGTAAGAAAGAAGAAAGAAAGAAAGAAGAAAGAAGTAAGAAAGAAGTAAGAAAGAAGTAAGAAAGAAGTAAGAAAGACGTAAGAAAGAAGTAAGAAAGAAGTAAGAAAGAAGTAAGAAAGAAGTAAGAAGGAATGAAGGAAGAAGAAAGAAGTAAGAAAGATAGAATAAAGAAGTAATAAAGAAGTAAGAAAGAAGCAAGAAAGAAGAAAAAGGAAGTTAGAAAGAAGTAAGAAAGAAGTAAGAAAGAAGTAAGAAAGAAGAAAGAAAGAAGTAAGAAAGAAGAGAGAAAGAAAGAAGAAAGAAGTAAGAAAGAAGTAAGAGAGAAGTAAGAAAGAAGTTAGAAAGAAGTAAGAAAGAAGTAAGAAAGAAGTAAGAAAGAAGTAAGAAAGAAGTACGAAAGAAGTAAGAAAGAATTAAGAATGAAGTAAGAAAGAAGTAAGAAAGAAAGAAAGAAGAAAGAAAGAAGTAAGAAAGAAGTAAGAAAGAAGAAAGTAGTAAGAAAGAAAGAAGAAAGAAGTAAGAAAGAAGTAAGAAAGAAGTAAGAAAGAAGTAAGAAAGAAGTAAGAAAGAAGTAAGAAGGAATGAAGAAAGAAGTAAGAAAGAAGTAAGAAAGATGTAAGAAAGAAGTAAGAAAGAAGTAAGAAAGAAGTAAGAAAGAAGTAAGAAAGAAGTAAGAAAGAAGAAAGAAAGAAGTAAGAAAGAAGTAAGAAAGAAGAAAGAAAGAAGTAAGAAAGAAGTAAGAAAGAAGTAAGAAAGAAGTAAGAAAGAAGTAAGAAAGAAGAAAGAAAGAAGAAAGAAAGAAGTAAGAAAGAAGTAAGAAAGAAGTAAGAAGTAAGAAAGAAGTAAGAAAGAAGTAAGAAGGAATGAAGAAAGAAGTAAGAAAGAAGTAAGAAAGAAGTAAGAAAGAAGTACGAAAGAAGAAAGAGAGAACAAAGAAAGAAGAAAGAAAGAAGTATGAAAGAATAAAGAAAGAAGTAAGAAAGAAGTAAGAAAGAAGTAAGAAGGAATGAAGAAAGAAGTAAGAAAGAATAAGAAAGGAGTAAGAAAGAAGTAAGAAAGGAGTAAGAAATAAGTAAGAAAGAAGAAAGAAAGAAGTAAGAAAGAAGTAAGAAAGAAGAAAGAAAGAAGTATGAAAGAAGTAAGAAAGAAGTAAGAAAGAAAGAAGTAAGAAAGACGTAAGAAAGAAGTAAGAAAGAAGTTAGGAAGAAGTAAGAAAGAAGTAAGAAAGAAGTAAGAAAGAAAGAAGAAAGAAGTAAGAAAGAAGTAAGAAAGAAGAAAGAAAGAAGAAAGAAAGAAGTAAGAAAGAAGTAAGAAAGAAGTAAGAAAGAAGTAAGAAAGAAGAAAGAAAGAAAGAAGAAAGAAGTAAGAAAGAAGTAAGAAAGAAGTAAGAAAGAAAGAAGAAAGAAGTAAGAAAGAAGAAAGAAAGAAGTAAGAAAGAAGTAAGAAAGAAAGAAGAAAGAAGTAAGAAAGAATTAAGAAAGAAGTAAGAAAGAAGTAAGAAAGAAGAAAGAAAGAAGTAAGAAAGAAGAAAGAAGTAAGAAATAAGTAAGAAAGAAAGAAGAAAGAAGTAAAAAAGAAGTAAGAAAGAAGTAAGAAAGAAGTAAGAAATAAGAAAGAAAGAAGTAAGAAAGAAGAAAGAAGTAAGAAATAAGTAAGAAAGAAGTAAGAAAGAAGTATAAAGGAAAATGAAAGAAAGAAGAAAGAAAGAAGAAAGAGAGAAGAAAGACAGAAGTAAGAAGGAATAGAAGAAAGAAGTAAGAAAGAAGTAAGAAAGAAGTAAGAAAGAAGTAAGAAAGAAGTAAGAAAGAAGTAAGAAAGAAGTAAGAAAGTAGTAAGAAAGAAAGAAGAAAGAAGTAAGAAAGAAGAAAAAAGAAGTAAGAAAGAAGTAAGAAAGAAGTAAGAAAGAAGTAAGAAAGAAGTAAGAAAGAAGTAAGAAAGAAGTAAGAAAGACGTAAGAAAGAAGTAAGAAAGAAGTAAGAAAGAAGTAAGAAGGAATGAAGGAAGAAGAAAGAAGTAAGAAAGAAAGAATAAAGAAGTAATAAAGAAGTAAGAAAGAAGCAAGAAAGAAGAAAAAGGAAGTTAGAAAGAAATAAGAAATACGTAAGAAAGAAGTAAGAAAGAAGAAAGAAAGAAGTAAGAAAGAAGAAAGAAAGAAAGAAGAAAGAAGTAAGAAAGAAGTAAGAGAGAAGTAAGAAAGAAGTTAGAAAGAAGTAAGAAAGAAGTAAGAAAGAAGTAAGAAAGAAGTAAGAAAGAAGTAAGAAAGAAGTACGAAAGAAGTAAGAAAGAAGTAAGAATGAAGTAAGAAAGAAGTAAGAAAGAAAGAAGAAAGAAGTAAGAAAGAAGTAAGAAAGAAGAAAGTAGTAAGAAAGAAAGAAGAAAGAAGTAAGAAAGAAGTAAGAAAGAAGTAAGAAAGAAGTAAGAAAGAAGTAAGAAAGAAGTAAGAAAGAAGAAAGAAAGAAGTAAGAAAGAAGTAAGAAAGAAGAAAGAAAGAAGTTAGAAAGAAGTAAGAAAGAAGTACGTAAGAAGTATGAAAGAAGTAAGAAAGAAAGAAGTAAGAAAGAAGTAAGAAAGAAGTAAGAAAGAAGTAAGAAAGAAGTAAGAAAGAAGTAAGAAAGAAGTGAGAAAGAAGTAAGAAAGAAGTAAGAAAGAAGAAAGAAAGAAGAAAGAAAGAAGAAAGAAAGAAGTAAGAAAGAAGTAAGAAAGAAGAAAGAAAGAATTAAGAAAGAAGAAAAAAAGAAGTAAGAAAGAAGTAAGAAAGAAGAAAGAAAGAAGTAAGAAAGAAGAAAGAAAGAAGTAAGAAAGAAAGAAGTAAGAAAGAAGTAAGAAAGAAAGAAGAAAGAAGTAAGAAAGAATTAAGAAAGAAGTAAGAAAGAAGTAAGAAAGAAGAAAAAAAGAAGTAAGAAAGAAGAAAGAAGTAAGAAATAAGTAAGAAAGAAAGAAGAAAGAAGTAAGAAAGAAGAAAAAAGAAGTAAGAAAGAAGAAAGAAAGAAAGAAGAAAGAAGTAAGAAAGAAGTAAGAAAGAAGTAAGAAAGAAGTAAGAAAGACGTAAGAAAGAAGTAAGAAAGAAGTAAGAAAGAAGTAAGAAAGAAGTAAGAAGGAATGAAGGAAGAAGAAAGAAGTAAGAAAGATAGAATAAAGAAGTAATAAAGAAGTAAGAAAGAAGCAAGAAAGAAGAAAAAGGAAGTTAGAAAGAAGTAAGAAAGAAGTAAGAAAGAAGTAAGAAAGAAGAAAGAAAGAAGTAAGAAAGAAGAGAGAAAGAAAGAAGAAAGAAGTAAGAAAGAAGTAAGAGAGAAGTAAGAAAGAAGTTAGAAAGAAGTAAGAAAGAAGTAAGAAAGAAGTAAGAAAGAAGTAAGAAAGAAGTAAGAAAGAAGTAGGAAAGAAGTAAGAAAGAATTAAGAATGAAGTAAGAAAGAAGTAAGAAAGAAAGAAAGAAGAAAGAAAGAAGTAAGAAAGAAGTAAGAAAGAAGAAAGTAGTAAGAAAGAAAGAAGAAAGAAGTAAGAAAGAAGTAAGAAAGAAGTAAGAAAGAAGTAAGAAAGAAGTAAGAAAGAAGTAAGAAGGAATGAAGAAAGAAGTAAGAAAGAAGTAAGAAAGATGTAAGAAAGAAGTAAGAAAGAGGTAAGAAAGAAGTAAGAAAGAAGTAAGAAAGAAGTAAGAAAGAAGAAAGAAAGAAGTAAGAAAGAAGTAAGAAAGAAGAAAGAAAGAAGTAAGAAAGAAGTAAGAAAGAAGTAAGAAAGAAGTAAGAAAGAAGTAAGAAAGAAGAAAGAAAGAAGAAAGAAAGAAGTAAGAAAGAAGTAAGAAAGAAGTAAGAAGTAAGAAAGAAGTAAGAAAGAAGTAAGAAGGAATGAAGAAAGAAGTAAGAAAGAAGTAAGAAAGAAGTAAGAAAGAAGTACGAAAGAAGAAAGAGAGAACAAAGAAAGAAGAAAGAAAGAAGTATGAAAGAATAAAGAAAGAAGTAAGAAAGAAGTAAGAAAGAAGTAAGAAGGAATGAAGAAAGAAGTAAGAAAGAATAAGAAAGGAGTAAGAAAGAAGTAAGAAAGGAGTAAGAAATAAGTAAGAAAGAAGAAAGAAAGAAGTAAGAAAGAAGTAAGAAAGAAGAAAGAAAGAAGTATGAAAGAAGTAAGAAAGAAGTAAGAAAGAAAGAAGTAAGAAAGACGTAAGAAAGAAGTAAGAAAGAAGTTAGGAAGAAGTAAGAAAGAAGTAAGAAAGAAGTAAGAAAGAAAGAAGAAAGAAGTAAGAAAGAAGTAAGAAAGAAGAAAGAAAGAAGAAAGAAAGAAGTAAGAAAGAAGTAAGAAAGAAGTAAGAAAGAAGTAAGAAAGAAGAAAGAAAGAAGTAAGAAAGAAGAAAAAAAGAAGTAAGAAAGAAGTAAGAAAGAAAGAAGAAAGAAGTAAGAAAGAAGAAAGAAAGAAGTAAGAAAGAAGTAAGAAAGAAAGAAGAAAGAAGTAAGAAAGAATTAAGAAAGAAGTAAGAAAGAAGTAAGAAAGAAGAAAGAAAGAAGTAAGAAAGAAGAAAGAAGTAAGAAATAAGTAAGAAAGAAAGAAGAAAGAAGTAAAAAAGAAGTAAGAAAGAAGTAAGAAAGAAGTAAGAAATAAGAAAGAAAGAAGTAAGAAAGAAGAAAGAAGTAAGAAATAAGTAAGAAAGAAGTAAGAAAGAAGTATAAAGGAAAATGAAAGAAAGAAAGAAAGAAGAAAGAGAGAAGAAAGACAGAAGTAAGAAGGAATAGAAGAAAGAAGTAAGAAAGAAGTAAGAAAGAAGTAAGAAAGAAGTAAGAAAGAAGTAAGAAAGAAGTAAGAAAGAAGTAAGAAAGTAGTAAGAAAGAAAGAAGAAAGAAGTAAGAAAGAAGAAAAAAGAAGTAAGAAAGAAGAAAGAAAGAAAGAAGAAAGAAGTAAGAAAGAAGTAAGAAAGAAGTAAGAAAGAAGTAAGAAAGACGTAAGAAAGAAGTAAGAAAGAAGTAAGAAAGAAGTAAGAAGGAATGAAGGAAGAAGAAAGAAGTAAGAAAGAAAGAATAAAGAAGTAATAAAGAAGTAAGAAAGAAGCAAGAAAGAAGAAAAAGGAAGTTAGAAAGAAATAAGAAAGAAGTAAGAAAGAAGTAAGAAAGAAGAAAGAAAGAAGTAAGAAAGAAGAAAGAAAGAAAGAAGAAAGAAGTAAGAAAGAAGTAAGAGAGAAGTAAGAAAGAAGTTAGAAAGAAGTAAGAAAGAAGTAAGAAAGAAGTAAGAAAGAAGTAAGAAAGAAGTAAGAAAGAAGTACGAAAGAAGTAAGAAAGAAGTAAGAATGAAGTAAGAAAGAAGTAAGAAAGAAAGAAAGAAAAAGAAAGAAGTAAGAAAGAAGTAAGAAAGAAGAAAGTAGTAAGAAAGAAAGAAGAAAGAAGTAAGAAAGAAGTAAGAAAGAAGTAAGAAAGAAGTAAGAAAGAAGTAAGAAAGAAGTAAGAAGGAAGTAAGAAAGAAGTAAGAAAGAAGTAAGAAAGAAGTAAGAAAGAAGTAAGAAAGAAGTAAGAAAGAAGTAAGAAAGAAGTAAGAAAGAAGTAAGAAAGAAGTAAGAAAGAAGTAAGAAAGAAGAAAGAAAGAAGAAAGAAAGAAAGAAGAAAGAAAGAAGTAAGAAAGAAGTAAGAAAGAAGAAAGAAAGAATTAAGAAAGAAGAAAAAAAGAAGTAAGAAAGAAGTAAGAAAGAAAGAAGAAAGAAGTAAGAAAGAAGTAAGAAAGAAGTAAGAAAGAAGTAAGAAAGAAGTAAGAAAGAAGTAAGAAAGAAGTACGAAAGTAGTATGAAAGAAGTAAGAAAGAAAGAAGTAAGAAAGAACTAAGAAAGAAGTAAGAAAGAAGAAAGAAGTAAGAAAGAAGTAAGAAAGAAGTAAGAAAGAAGTAAGAAAGAAGTAAGAAAGAAAGAAGAAAGAAGTAAGAAAGAATTAAGAAAGAAGTAAGAAAGAAGTAAGAAAGAAGAAAGAAAGAAGTAAGAAAGAAGTAAGAAAGAATTAAGAAAGAAGTAAGAAAGAAGAAAGAAAGAAGTAAGAAAGAAGAAAGAAAGAAGTAAGAAAGAAGAAAGAAAGAAGTAAGAAAGAAAGAAGAAAGAAGTAAGACAGAATTAAGAAAGAAGTAAGAAAGAAGTAAGAAAGAATAAAAAAGAATTTAGAAAGAAGTAATAAAGAAGTAATAAAGAAGTAAGAAACAAAGAAGTAAGAAAGAAGAAAGACAGAAGTAAGAAAGAAGTAAGAAAGAAGTAGGAAAGAAGTAAGAAAAAAATAAGAAAGAATGAAGTAAGAAAGAAGTAAGAAAGAAAGAAGAAAGAAGTAAGAAAGAGGTAAGAAAGAAAGAAGAAAGAACTAATAAAGAAGTATGAAGGAAGTAAGAAAGAATTAAGAAAGATAGAAGAAAGAAAGAAGTAAGAAAGAAGTAAGAAAGAAGTTAGAAAGAAGTAAGAAAGAAGTAAGAAAGAAGTTAGAAACCAGTAAGAAATATGTAAGAAATAAGTAAGAAAGAAGAAAGAAAGTAGTAAGAAAGAAAGAAGTAAGAAAGAAGTAAGAAAGAAGTAAGAAAGAAGAAAGAAAGAAGTAAGAAAGAAGTAAGAAAGAAGTAAGAAAGAAGTAAGAAAGAAGTAAGAAAGAAGTAAGAAAGAAAGAAGAAAGAAGTAAGAATGAAGTAAGAAAGAAGTAAGAAAGAAGTAAGAAAGAAGTAAGAAAGAAGTAAGAAGGAATGAAGAAAGAAGTAAGAAAGAAGTAGGAAAGAAGTTAGAAAGAAGTAAGAAAGAAGTAAGAAAGAAGTAAGAAAGAAAGAAGAAAGAAGTAAGAAAGACGTAAGAAAGAAGTAAGAAAGAAGTAAGAAAGAAGTAAGAAATAAGTAAGAAGGAATGAAGGAAGAAGAAAGAAGTAAGAAAGAAAGAATAAAGAAGTAATAAAGAAGTAAGAAAGAAGCAAGAAAGAAGAAAAAGGAAGTTAGAAAGAAGTAAGAAAGAAGTAAGAAAGAAGTAAGAAAGAAGAAAGAAAGAAGTAAGAAAGAAGAGAGAAAGAAAGAAGAAAGAAGTAAGAAAGAAGTAAGAGAGAAGTAAGAAAGAAGTTAGAAAGAAGTAAGAAAGAAGTAAGAAAGAAGTAAGAAAGAAGTAAGAAAGAAGTAAGAAAGAAGTACGAAAGAAGTAAGAAAGAATTAAGAATGAAGTAAGAAAGAAGTAAGAAAGAAAGAAAGAAGAAAGAAAGAAGTAAGAAAGAAGTAAGAAAGAAGAAAGTAGTAAGAAAGAAAGAAGAAAGAAGTAAGAAAGAAGTAAGAAAGAAGTAAGAAAGAAGTAAGAAAGAAGTAAGAAAGAAGTAAGAAGGAATGAAGAAAGAAGTAAGAAAGAAGTAAGAAAGATGTAAGAAAGAAGTAAGAAAGAAGTAAGAAAGAAGTAAGAAAGAAGTAAGAAAGAAGTAAGAAAGAAGAAAGAAAGAAGTAAGAAAGAAGTAAGAAAGAAGAAAGAAAGAAGTAAGAAAGAAGTAAGAAAGAAGTAAGAAAGAAGTAAGAAAGAAGTAAGAAAGAAGAAAGAAAGAAGAAAGAAAGAAGTAAGAAAGAAGTAAGAAAGAAGTAAGAAGTAAGAAAGAAGTAAGAAAGAAGTAAGAAGGAATGAAGAAAGAAGTAAGAAAGAAGTAAGAAAGAAGTAAGAAAGAAGTACGAAAGAAGAAAGAGAGAACAAAGAAAGAAGAAAGAAAGAAGTATGAAAGAATAAAGAAAGAAGTAAGAAAGAAGTAAGAAAGAAGTAAGAAGGAATGAAGAAAGAAGTAAGAAAGAAGTAAGAAAGGAGTAAGAAAGAAGTAAGAAAGGAGTAAGAAATAAGTAAGAAAGAAGAAAGAAAGAAGTAAGAAAGAAGTAAGAAAGAAGAAAGAAAGAAGTATGAAAGAAGTAAGAAAGAAGTAAGAAAGAAAGAAGTAAGAAAGACGTAAGAAAGAAGTAAGAAAGAAGTTAGGAAGAAGTAAGAAAGAAGTAAGAAAGAAGTAAGAAAGAAAGAAGAAAGAAGTAAGAAAGAAGTAAGAAAGAAGAAAGAAAGAAGAAAGAAAGAAGTAAGAAAGAAGTAAGAAAGAAGTAAGAAAGAAGTAAGAAAGAAGAAAGAAAGAAGTAAGAAAGAAGAAAAAAAGAAGTAAGAAAGAAGTAAGAAAGAAAGAAGAAAGAAGTAAGAAAGAAGAAAGAAAGAAGTAAGAAAGAAGTAAGAAAGAAAGAAGAAAGAAGTAAGAAAGAATTAAGAAAGAAGTAAGAAAGAAGTAAGAAAGAAGAAAGAAAGAAGTAAGAAAGAAGAAAGAAGTAAGAAATAAGTAAGAAAGAAAGAAGAAAGAAGTAAAAAAGAAGTAAGAAAGAAGTAAGAAAGAAGTAAGAAATAAGAAAGAAAGAAGTAAGAAAGAAGAAAGAAGTAAGAAATAAGTAAGAAAGAAGTAAGAAAGAAGTATAAATGAAAATGAAAGAAAGAAGAAAGAAAGAAGAAAGAGAGAAGAAAGACAGAAGTAAGAAGGAATAGAAGAAAGAAGTAAGAAAGAAGTAAGAAAGAAGTAAGAAAGAAGTAAGAAAGAAGTAAGAAAGAAGTAAGAAAGAAGTAAGAAAGTAGTAAGAAAGAAAGAAGAAAGAAGTAAGAAAGAAGAAAAAAGAAGTAAGAAAGAAGAAAGAAAGAAAGAAGAAAGAAGTAAGAAAGAAGTAAGAAAGAAGTAAGAAAGAAGTAAGAAAGACGTAAGAAAGAAGTAAGAAAGAAGTAAGAAAGAAGTAAGAAGGAATGAAGGAAGAAGAAAGAAGTAAGAAAGAAAGAATAAAGAAGTAATAAAGAAGTAAGAAAGAAGCAAGAAAGAAGAAAAAGGAAGTTAGAAAGAAATAAGAAAGCAGTAAGAAAGAAGTAAGAAAGAAGAAAGAAAGAAGTAAGAAAGAAGAAAGAAAGAAAGAAGAAAGAAGTAAGAAAGAAGTAAGAGAAAAGTAAGAAAGAAGTTAGAAAGAAGTAAGAAAGAAGTAAGAAAGAAGTAAGAAAGAAGTAAGAAAGAAGTAAGAAAGAAGTACGAAAGAAGTAAGAAAGAAGTAAGAATGAAGTAAGAAAGAAGTAAGAAAGAAAGAAAGAAAAAGAAAGAAGTAAGAAAGAAGTAAGAAAGAAGAAAGTAGTAAGAAAGAAAGAAGAAAGAAGTAAGAAAGAAGTAAGAAAGAAGTAAGAAAGAAGTAAGAAAGAAGTAAGAAAGAAGAAAGAAAGAAGAAAGAAAGAAGAAAGAAAGAAGTAAGAAAGAAGTAAGAAAGAAGTAAGAAAGAAGTAAGAAAGAAGTAAGAAAGAAGTAAGAAAGAAGTAAGAAAGAAGAAAGAAAGAAGAAAGAAAGAAAGAAGAAAGAAAGAAGTAAGAAAGAAGTAAGAAAGAAGAAAGAAAGAATTAAGAAAGAAGAAAAAAAGAAGTAAGAAAGAAGTAAGAAAGAAAGAAGAAAGAAGTAAGAAAGAAGTAAGAAAGAAGTAAGAAAGAAGTAAGAAAGAAGTTAGAAAGAAGTAAGAAAGAAGTATGAAAGAAGTAAGAAAGAAAGAAGTAAGAAAGAACTAAGAAAGAAGTAAGAAAGAAGAAAGAAGTAAGAAAGAAGTAAGAAAGAAGTAAGAAAGAAGTAAGAAAGAAGTAAGAAAGAAAGAAGAAAGAAGTAAGAAAGAATTAAGAAAGAAGTAAGAAAGAAGTAAGAAAGAAGAAAAAAAGAAGCAAGAAAGAAGTAAGAAAGAATTAAGAAAGAAGTAAGAAAGAAGAAAGAAAGAAGTAAGAAAGAAGAAAGAAAGAAGTAAGAAAGAAGAAAGAAAGAAGTAAGAAAGAAAGAAGAAAGAAGTAAGACAGAATTAAGAAAGAAGTAAGAAAGAAGTAAGAAAGAATAAAAAAGAATTTAGAAAGAAGTAATAAAGAAGTAATAAAGAAGAAAGAAACAAAGAAGTAAGAAAGAAGAAAGACAGAAGTAAGAAAGAAGTAAGAAAGAAGTAGGAAAGAAGTAAGAAAAAATTAAGAAAGAATGAAGTAAGAAAGAAGTAAGAAAGAAAGAAGAAAGAAGTAAGAAAGAGGTAAGAAAGAAAGAAGAAAGAAGTAATAAAGAAGTATGAAGGAAGTAAGAAAGAATTAAGAAAGATAGAAGAAAGAAAGAAGTAAGAAAGAAGTAAGAAAGAAGTTAGAAAGAAGTAAGAAAGAAGTAAGAAAGAAGTTAGAAACCAGTAAGAAATATGTAAGAAATAAGTAAGAAAGAAGTAAGAAAGTAGTAAGAAAGAAAGAAGTAAGAAAGAAGTAAGAAAGAAGTAAGAAAGAAGAAAGAAAGAAGTAAGAAAGAAGTAAGAAAGAAGTAAGAAAGAAGTAAGAAAGAAGTAAGAAAGAAGTAAGAAAGAAAGAAGAAAGAAGTAAGAATGAAGTAAGAAAGAAGTAAGAAAGAAGTAAGAAAGAAGTAAGAAAGAAGTAAGAAGGAATGAAGAAAGAAGTAAGAAAGAAGTAGGAAAGAAGTTAGAAAGAAGTAAGAAAGAAGTAAGAAAGAAGTAAGAAAGAAAGAAGAAAGAAGTAAGAAAGAAGAAAGAAAGAAGTAAGAAAGAAGTAAGAAAGAAGTAAGAAAGAAGTAAGAAAGAGGAAAAAAGAAGTTAGAAAGAAGTAAGAAAGAAGTAGGAAAGAAGTTAGAAAGAAGTAAGAAAGAAGTAAGAAAGAAGTAAGAAAGAAAGAAGAAAGAAGTAAGAAAGAAGAAAGAATTATGAAAGAAGTAAGAAAGAAGTAAGAAAGAAGTTGGAAAGAAGTAAGAAAGAAGTAAGAAAGAAGATAGAAAGAAGTAAGAAATAAGTAAGAAAGAAGTAAGAAAGAAGTAAGAAAGAAAGAAGAAAGAAAGAAGAAAGAAAGAAGTAAGAAAGAAGTAAGAAAGAAGAAAAAAGAAGTTAGAAAGAAGTAAGAAAGAAGTAAGAAAGAAGTAAGAAAGAAGAAAGAAAGAAGTAAGAAAGAAGAAAGAAAGAAGTAAGAAAGAAGTAAGAAAGAAGTAAGAAAGAAGTAAGAAAGAAGTAAGAAAGAAAGAAGAAAGAAGTAAGAAAGAAGTAAGAAAGAAAGAAGAAAGAAGAAAGAAAGAAGTAAGCAAGAAGTAAGAAAGAAGTAAGAAAGAAGTAAGAAGGAATGAAGAAAGAAGAAAGAAGTAAAAAGAAGTAAGAAAGAAGTAAGAAAGAAGTAAGAAAGAAGTAAGAGAGAAGTAAGAAAGACGTAATAAAGAAGTAAGAAAGAAGTAAGAAAGAAAGAAGAAAGAAGTAAGAAAGAATTAAGAAAGAAGTAAGAAAGAAGTAAGAAAGAAGAAAGAAAGAAGTAAGAAAGAAGTAAGAAAGAATTAAGAAAGAAGTAAGAAAGGAGAAAGAACGAAGTAAGAAAGAAGAAAGAAAGAAGTAAGAAAGAAGAGAGAAAGAAGTAAGAAAGAAGTAAGAAAGAAGTAGGAAAGAAGTAAGAAAGAAATAAGAAAGAAAGAAGTAAGAAAGAAGTAAGAAAGAAAGAAGAAAGAAGTAAGAAAGAAGTAAGAAAGAAAGAAGAAAGAAGTAAGAAACAAGTATGAAGGAAGTAAGAAAGAATTAAGAAAGATAGAAGAAAGAAAGAAGTAAGAAAGAAGTAAGAAAGAAGTTAGAAAGAAGTAAGAAAGAAGTAAGAAAGAAGTTAGAAACCAGTAAGAAATATGTAAGAAATAAGTAAGAAAGAAGTAAGAAAGAAGTAAGAAAGAAGTAAGAAAGAAGAAAGAAAGAAGCAAGAAAGAAGTAAGAAAGAAGTAAGAAAGAAGTAAGAAAGAAGTAAGAAAGAAGTAAGAAAGAAAGAAGAAAGAAGTAAGAATGAAGTAAGAAAGAAGTATGAAAGAAGTAAGAAAGAAGAAAGAAAGAAGAAAGAAGAAAGAAAGAAGTAAGAAAGAAGTAAGAAAGAAGTAAGAAAGAAGTAAGAAGGAATGAAGAAAGAAGTAAGAAAGAAGTAGGAAAGAAGTTAGAAAGAAGTAAGAAAGAAGTAAGAAAGAAGTAAGAAAGAAGTAAGAAAGAAGAAAGAAAGAAGTAAGAAAGAAGAAAGAAAGAAGTAAGAAAGAAGTAAGAAAGAAGTAAGAAAGAAGTAAGAAAGAAGTAAGAAAGAAGTAAGAAAGAAAGAAGAAAGAAGTAAGAAAGAAGTAAGAAAGAAAGAAGAAAGAAGAAAGAAATAAGTAAGCAAGAAGTAAGAAAGAAGTAAGAAAGAAGTAAGAAGGAATGAATAAAGAAGTAAGAAAGAAGTAAGAAAGAAGTAAGAAAGAAGTAAGAAAGAAGTAAGAAAGAAGTAAGAGAGAAGTAAGAAAGAAGTAAGAAAGAAGTAAGAAAGAAGTAAGAAAGAAGAAAGAAAGACGTAAGAAAGAAGAAAGAAATAAGTAAGAAAGAAGTAAGAAAGAAGTAAGAGAGAAAGAAGAAAAAAGTAAGAAAGAAGTAAGAAAGAAGTAAGAAAAAAGAAAAAAAAAGTTAGAAAGAAGTAAGAAAGAAGTAAGAAAGAGGTTAGAAAGAAGTAAGAAAGAAGTAAGAAAGAAGTAAGAAAGAAGTAAGAAAGAAGAAAGAAAGAAGTATGAAAGAAGTAAGAAAGAAGTAAGAAAGAAAGAAGTAAGAAAGACTTAATAAAGAGGTCAGAAAGAAGTTAGGAAGAAGTAAGAAAGAAGTAAGAAAGAATTAAGAAAGAAAGAAGAAAGAAGTAAGAAAGAAGTAAGAAAGAAGAAAGAAAGAAGAAAGAAAGAAGTAAGAAAGAAGTAAGAAAGAAGTAAGAAAGAAGTAAGAAAGAAGAAAGAAAGAAGTAAGAAAGAAGAAAAAAAGAAGTAAGAAAGAAGTAAGAAAGAAAGAAGAAAGAAGTAAGAAAGAAGTAAGAAAGAAGTAAGAAAGAAGTAAGAAAGAAGTAAGAAAGAAGTACGAAAGAAGTATGAAAGAAGTAAGAAAGAAGAAAGAAAGAAGAAAGAAAGAAGAAAGAAAGAAGTAAGAAAGAAGTAAGAAAGAAGAAAGAAAGAAGTAAGAAAGAAGAAAAAAAGAAGTAAGAAAGAAGTAAGAAAGAAAGAACAAAGAAGTAAGAAAGAAGTAAGAAAGAAGTAAGAAAGAAGTAAGACAGAAGTAAGAAAGAAGTACGAATGAAGTATGAAAGAAGTAAGAAAGAAAGAAGTAAGAAAGAAGTAAGAAAGAAGTAAGAAAGAAGAAAGAAGTAAGAAAGAAGTAAGAAAGAAGTAAGAAAGAAGTAAGAAAGAAAGAAGAAAGAAGTAAGAAAGAATTAAGAAAGAAGTAAGAAAGAAGTAAGAAAGAAGAAAGAAAGAAGTAAGAAAGAAGTAAGAAAGAATTAAGAAAGAAGTAAGAAAAAAGAAAGAAAGAAGTAAGAAAGAAGAAAGAAAGAAGTAAGAAAGAAGAAAGAAAGAAGTAAGAAAGAAGTAAGAAAGAAAGAAGAAAGAAGTAAGACAGAATTAAGAAAGAAGTAAGAAAGAAGTAAAAAGAATAAAAAAGAATTTAGAAAGAAGTAATAAAGAAGTAATAAAGAAGTAAGAAACAAAGAAGTAAGAAAGAAGAAAGACAGAAGTAAGAAAGAAGTAAGAAAGAAGTAGGAAAGAAGTAAGAAAAAAATAAGAAAGAAAGAAGTAAGAAAGAAGTAAGAAAGAAAGAAGAAAGAAGTAAGAAAGAAGTAAGAAAGAAAGAAGAAAGAAGTAAGAAAGAAGTATGAAGGAAGTAAGAAAGAATTAAGAAAGATAGAAGAAAGAAAGAAGTAAGAAAGAAGTAAGAAAGAAGTTAGAAAGAAGTAAGAAAGAAGTAAGAAAGAAGTTAGAAACCAGTAAGAAATATGTAAGAAATAAGTAAGAAAGAAGTAAGAAAGTAGTAAGAAAGAAAGAAGTAAGAAAGAAGTAAGAAAGAAGTAAGAAAGAAGTAAGAAAGAAGAAAGAAAGAAGTAAGAAAGAAGTAAGAAAGAAGTAAGAAAGAAGTAAGAAAGAAGTAAGAAAAAAGTAAGAAAGAAAGAAGAAAGAAGTAAGAATGAAGTAAGAAAGAAGTAAGAAAGAAGTAAGAAAGAAGTAAGAAAGAAGTAAGAAGGAATGAAGAAAGAAGTAAGAAAGAAGTAGGAAAGAAGTTAGAAAGAAGTAAGAAAGAAGTAAGAAAGAAGTAAGAAAGAAAGAAGAAAGAAGTAAGAAAGAAGAAAGAAAGAAGTAAGAAAGAAGTAAGAAAGAAGTAAGAAAGAAGTAAGAAAGAAGTAAGAAAGAAGAAAAAAGAAGTTAGAAAGAAGTAAGAAAGAAGTAGGAAAGAAGTTAGAAAGAAGTAAGAAAGAAGTAAGAAAGAAGTAAGAAAGAAAGAAGAAAGAAGTAAGAAAGAAGAAAGAATTATGAAAGAAGTAAGAAAGAAGTAAGAAAGAAGTTAGAAAAAGTAAGAAGGAAGTAAGAAAGAAGATAGAAAGAAGTAAGAAATAAGTAAGAAAGAAGTAAGAAAGAAGTAAGAAAGAAAGAAGAAAGAAAGAAGAAAGAAAGATGTAAGAAAGAAGTGAGAAAGAAGAAAAAAGAAGTTTAGAAAGAAGTAAGAAAGAAGTAAGAAAGAAGTAAGAAAGAAGAAAGAAAGAAGTAAGAAAGAAGAAAGAAAGAAGTAAGAAAGAAGAAAGAAAGAAGTAAGAAAGAAGTAAGAAAGAAGTAAGAAAGAAGTAAGAAAGAAAGAAGAAAGAAGTAAGAAAGAAGTAAGAAAGAAAGAAGAAAGAAGAAAGAAAGAAGTAAGCAAGAAGTAAGAAAGAAGTAAGAAAGAAGTAAGAAGGAATGAAGAAAGAAGTAAGAAAGAAGTAAGAAAGAAGTAAGAAAGAAGTAAGAAAGAAGTAAGAAAGAAGTAAGAGAGAAGTAAGAAAGAAGTAAGAAAGAAGTAAGAAAGAAGTAAGAAGAAAGAAAGACGTAAGAAAGAAGATAGAAATAAGTAAGAAAGAAGTAAGAAAGAAGTAAGAGAGAAAGAAAAAAAACTAAGAAAGAAGTAAGAAAGAAGTAAGAAAAAAGAAAAAAAAAGTTAGAAAGAAGTAAGAAAGAAATAAGAGGGAAGTAAGAAAGAAGTAAGAAAGAAGTAAGAAAGAAGTAAGAAAGAAGAAAGAAAGACGTAAGAAAGAAGAAAGAAATAAGTAAGAAAGAAGTAAGAAAGAAGTAAGAGAGAAAGAAGAAAAAAGTAAGAAAGAAGTAAGAAAGAAGTAAGAAAAAAGAAAAAAAAAGTTAGAAAGAAGTAAGAAAGAAGTAAGAAAGAGGTTAGAAAGAAGTAAGAAAGAAGTAAGAAAGAAGTAAGAAAGAAGTAAGAAAGAAGTAAGAAAGAAGTAAAAAAGAAGAAAGAAAGAAGTATGAAAGAAGTAAGAAAGAAGTAAGAAAGACGTAATAAAGAAGTAAGAAAGACGTAATAAAGAAGTAAGAAAGAAGTTAGGAAGAAGTAAGAAAGAAGTAAGAAAGAAGTAAGAAAGAAGGAAGAAAGAAGTAAGAAAGAAGTAAGAAAGAAAGAAGTAAGAAAGAAGTAAGAAAGAAGTAAGAAAGAAGAAAGAAGTAAGAAAGAAGTAAGAAAGAAGTAAGAAAGAAGAAAGAAAGAAGTAAGAAAGAAGTAAGAAAGAAAGAAGAAAGAAGTAAGAAATAATTAAGAAAGAAGTAAGAAAGAAGTAAGAAAGAAGTAAGAAAGAAGTAAGAAAGAAGTACGAAAGAAGTATGAAAGAAGTAAGAAAGAAAGAAGTAAGAAAGAAGTAAGAAAGAAGTAAGAAAGAAGAAAGAAGTAAGAAAGAAGTAAGAAAGAAGTAAGAAAGAAGAAAGAAAGAAGTAAGAAAGTAGTAAGAAAGAAAGAAGAAAGAAGTAAGAAAGAATTAAGAAAGAAGTAAGAAAGAAGTAAGAAAGAAGAAAGAAAGAAGTAAGAAAGAAGTAAGAAAGAATTAAGAAAGAAGTAAGAAGTAAGAAAGAAAGAAGTAAGAAAGAAGAAAGAAAGAAGTAAGAAAGAAGAAAGAAAGAAGTAAGAAAGAAGTAAGAAAGAATGAAGAAAGAAATAAGAAAGAATTAAGAAAGAAGTAAGAAAGAAGTAAGAAAGAATAAAAAAGAATTTAGAAAGAAGTAATAAAGAAGTAATAAAGAAGTAAGAAAGAAAGAAGTAAGAAAGAAGAAAAAAAGAAGTAAGAAAGAAGTAAGAAAGAAGTAGGAAAGAAGTAAGAAAGAAATAAGAAAGAAAGAAGTAAGAAAGAAGTAAGAAAGAAAGAAGAAAGAAGAAAGAAAGAAGTAAGAAAGAAAGAAGAAAGAAGTAAGAAAGAAGTATGAAGGAAGTAAGAAAGAATTAAGAAAGATAGAAGAAAGAAAGAAGTAAGAAAGAAGTAAGAAAGAAGTTAGAAAGAAGTAAGAAAGAAGTAAGAAAGAAGTTAGAAACCAGTAAGAAATATGTAAGAAATAAGTAAGAAAGAAGTAAGAAAGAAGTAAGAAAGAAGTAAGAAAGAAGAAAGAAAGAAGTAAGAAAGAAGTAAGAAAGAAGTAAGAAAGAAGTAAGAAAGAAGTAAGAAAGAAGTAAGAAAGAAAGAAGAAAGAAGTAAGAATGAAGTAAGAAAGAAGTATGAAAGAAGTAAGAAAGAAGAAAGAAAGAAGAAAGAAGAAATAAAGAAGTAAGAAAGAAGTAAGAAAGAAGTAAGAAAGAAGTAAGAAGGAATGAAGAAAGAAGTAAGAAAGAAGTAGGAAAGAAGTTAGAAAGAAGTAAGAAAGAAGTAAGAAAGAAGTAAGAAAGAAAGAAGAAAGAAGTAAGAAAGAAGAAAGAATTATGAAAGAAGTAAGAAAGAAGTAAGAAAGAAGTTAGAAAGAAAGAAGAAAGAAGTAAGAATGAAGTAAGAAAGAAGTATGAAAGAAGTAAGAAAGAAGAAAGAAAGAAGAAAGAAGAAAGAAAGAAGTAAGAAAGAAGTAAGAAAGAAGTAAGAAAGGAGAAAGAAAGAAGAAAAAAGAAGTTAGAAAGAAGTAAGAAAGAAGTAGGAAAGAAGTTAGAAAGAAGTAAGAAAGAAGTAAGAAAGAAGTAAGAAAGAAAGAATAAAGAAGTAAGAAAGAAGTAAGAAAGAAGTAAGAAAGAAAGAAGAAAGAAAGAAGTAAGAAAGAAGTAAGAAAGAAGTAAGAAAGAAGAAAAAAGAAGTTAGAAAGAAGTAAGAAAGAAGTAAGAAAGAAGTAAGAAAGAAGAAAGAAAGAAGTAAGAAAGAAGAAAGAAAGAAGTAAGAAAGAAGTAAGAAAGAAGTAAGAAAGAAGTAAGAAAGAAGTAAGAAAGAAGTAAGAAAGAAAGAAGAAAGAAGTAAGAAAGAAGTAAGAAAGAAGTAAGAAAGAAGAAAGAAAGAAGTAAGAAAGAAGTAAGAAAGAAAGAAGAAAGAAGTAAGAAATAATTAAGAAAGAAGTAAGAAAGAAGTAAGAAAGAAGTAAGAAAGAAGTAAGAAAGAAGTAAGAAAGAAGTACGAAAGAAGTATGAAAGAAGTAAGAAAGAAAGAAGTAAGAAAGAAGTAAGAAAGAAGTAAGAAAGAAGAAAGAAGTAAGAAAGAAGTAAGAAAGAAGTAAGAAAGAAGAAAGAAAGAAGTAAGAAAGAAGTAAGAAAGAAAGAAGAAAGAAGTAAGAAAGAATTAAGAAAGAAGTAAGAAAGAAGTAAGAAAGAAGAAAGAAAGAAGTAAGAAAGAAGTAAGAAAGAATTAAGAAAGAAGTAAGAAGTAAGAAAGAAAGAAGTAAGAAAGAAGAAAGAAAGAAGTAAGAAAGAAGAAAGAAAGAAGTAAGAAAGAAGTAAGAAAGAATGAAGAAAGAAATAAGAAAGAATTAAGAAAGAAGTAAGAAAGAAGTAAGAAAGAATAAAAAAGAATTTAGAAAGAAGTAATAAAGAAGTAATAAAGAAGTAAGAAAGAAAGAAGTAAGAAAGAAGAAAAAAGAAGTAAGAAAGAAGTAAGAAAGAAGTAGGAAAGAAGTAAGAAAGAAATAAGAAAGAAAGAAGTAAGAAAGAAGTAAGAAAGAAAGAAGAAGAAGAAGAAGAAAGAAAGAAGTAAGAAAGAAAGAAGAAAGAAGTAAGAAAGAAGTATGAAGGAAGTAAGAAAGAATTAAGAAAGATAGAAGAAAGAAAGAAGTAAGAAAGAAGTAAGAAAGAAGTTAGAAAGAAGTAAGAAAGAAGTAAGAAAGAAGTTAGAAACCAGTAAGAAATATGTAAGAAATAAGTAAGAAAGAAGTAAGAAAGAAGTAAGAAAGAAGTAAGAAAGAAGAAAGAAAGAAGTAAGAAAGAAGTAAGAAAGAAGTAAGAAAGAAGTAAGAAAGAAGTAAGAAAGAAGTAAGAAAGAAAGAAGAAAGAAGTAAGAATGAAGTAAGAAAGAAGTATGAAAGAAGTAAGAAAGAAGAAAGAAAGAAGAAAGAAGAAATAAAGAAGTAAGAAAGAAGTAAGAAAGAAGTAAGAAAGAAGTAAGAAGGAATGAAGAAAGAAGTAAGAAAGAAGTAGGAAAGAAGTTAGAAAGAAGTAAGAAAGAAGTAAGAAAGAAGTAAGAAAGAAAGAAGAAAGAAGTAAGAAAGAAGAAAGAATTATGAAAGAAGTAAGAAAGAAGTAAGAAAGAAGTTAGAAAGAAAGAAGAAAGAAGTAAGAATGAAGTAAGAAAGAAGTATGAAAGAAGTAAGAAAGAAGAAAGAAAGAAGAAAGAAGAAAGAAAGAAGTAAGAAAGAAGTAAGAAAGAAGTAAGAAAGGAGAAAGAAAGAAGAAAAAAGAAGTTAGAAAGAAGTAAGAAAGAAGTAGGAAAGAAGTTAGAAAGAAGTAAGAAAGAAGTAAGAAAGAAGTAAGAAAGAAAGAATAAAGAAGTAAGAAAGAAGTAAGAAAGAAGTAAGAAAGAAAGAAGAAAGAAAGAAGTAAGAAAGAAGTAAGAAAGAAGTAAGAAAGAAGAAAAAAGAAGTTAGAAAGAAGTAAGAAAGAAGTAAGAAAGAAGTAAGAAAGAAGAAAGAAAGAAGTAAGAAAGAAGAAAGAAAGAAGTAAGAAAGAAGTAAGAAAGAAGTAAGAAAGAAGTAAGAAAGAAGTAAGAAAGAAGTAAGAAAGAAAGAAGAAAGAAGTAAGAAAGAAGTAAGAAAGAAAGAAGAAAGAAGAAAGAAAGAAGTAAGCAAGAAGTAAGAAAGAAGTAAGAAAGAAGTAAGAAATAATGAATAAAGAAGTAAGAAAGAAGTAAGAAAGAAGTAAGAAAGAAGTAAGAAAGAAGTAAGAAAGAAGTAAGAAAGAAGTAAGAGAGAAGTAAGAAAGAAGTAAGAAAGAAGTAAGAAAGAAGAAAGAAAGACGTAAGAAAGAAGAAAGAAATAAGTAAGAAAGAAGTAAGAAAGAAGTAAGAGAGAAAGAAGAAAAAAGTAAGAAAGAAGTAAGAAAGAAGTAAGAAAAAAGAAAAAAAAAGTTAGAAAGAAGTAAGAAAGAAGTAAGAAAGGTTAGAAAGAAGTAAGAAAGAAGTAAGAAAGAATTAAGAAAGAAAGAAGAAAGAAGTAAGAAAGAAGTAAGAAAGAAGAAAAAAAGAAGTAAGAAAGAAGTAAGAAAGAAAGAAGAAAGAAGTAAGAAAGAAGTAAGAAAGAAGTAAGAAAGAAGTAAGAAAGAAGTAAGAAAGAAGTAAGAAAGAAGTAAGAAAGAAGTACGAAAGAAGTATGAAAGAAGTAAGAAAGAAAGAAGAAAGAAGTAAGAAAGAAGTAAGAAAGAAGAAAGAAGTAAGAAAGAAGTAAGAAAGAAGTAAGAAAGAAGTAAGAAAGAAGTAAGAAAGAAGGAAGAAAGAAAGAAGTAAGAAAGAAGAAAGAAAGAAGTAAGAAAGAAGTAAGAAAGAAGTAGGAAAGAATTAAGAAAGATAGAAGAAAGAAAGAAGTAAGAAAGAAGTAAGAAAGAAGTTAGAAAGAAGTAAGAAAGAAGTAAGAAAGAAGTTAGAAAACAGTAAGAAATATGTAAGAAATAAGTAAGAAAGAAGTAAGAAAGAAGTAAGAAAGAAAGAAGTAAGAAAGAAGTAAGAAAGAAGTAAGAAAGAAGAAAGAAAGAAGTAAGAAAGAAGTAAGAAAGAAGTAAGAAAGAAGTAAGAAAGAAGTAAGAAAGAAGTAAGAAAGAAAGAAGAAAGAAGTAAGAAAGAAAGAAGAAAGAAGTAAGAATGAAGTAAGAAAGAAGTATGAAAGAAGTAAGAAAGAAGAAAGAAAGAAGAAAGAAGAAAGAAAGAAGTAAGAAAGAAGTAAGAAAGAAGTAAGAAGGAATGAAGAAAGAAGTAAGAAAGAAGTAGGAAAGAAGTTAGAAAGGAGTAAGAAAGAAGTAAGAAAGAAGTAAGAAAGAAGTAAGAAAGAAGTAAGAAAGAAGAAAGAAAGAAGTAAGAAAGAAGAAAAAAGAAGTAAGAAAGAAGTAAGAAAGAAGTAAGAAAGAAGTAAGAAAGAAAGAAGAAAGAAGAAAGAAAGAAGTAAGCAAGAAGTAAGAAAGAAGTAAGAAAGAAGTAAGAAGGAATGAATAAAGAAGTAAGAAAGAAGTAAGAAAGAAGTAAGAAAGAAGTAAGAAAGAAGTAAGAAAGAAGTAAGAGAGAAGTAAGAAAGAAGTAAGAAAGAAGTAAGAAAGAAGAAAGAAAGACGTAAGAAAGAAGAAAGAAATAAGTAAGAAAGAAGTAAGAAAGAAGTAAGAGAGAAAGAAGAAAAAAGTAAGAAAGAAGTAAGAAAGAAGTAAGAAAAAAAGAAAAAGAAGTTAGAAAGAAGTAAGAAAGAAGTAAGAAAGAGGTTAGAAAGAAGTAAGAAAGAAGTAAGAAAGAAGTTAGAAAGAAGTAAGAAAGAAGTAAGAAAGAAGAAAGAAAGAATTAAGAAAAGTAAGAAAGAAAGAAGAAAGAAGTAAGAAAGAAGTAAGAAAGAAGTAAGAAAGAAGTAAGAAGGAATGAAGAAAGAAGTAAGAAAGAAGTAAGAAAGAAAGAAGTAAGAAAGAAGTAAGAAAGAATTAAGAAAGAAGTAAGAAAGAAGAAAAAGAAGTTAGAAAGAAGTAAGAAAGAAGTAAGAAAGAAGTAAGAAAGAAGTAAGAAAGAAGTAAGAAAGAAGTAAGAAAGAAAGAAGAAAGAAGTAAGAAAGAAGTAAGAAAGAAGTATGAAAGAAGTAAGAAAGAAGAAAGAAAGAAGTAAGAAAGAAGTAACAAAGAAGTAAGAAAGAAGTAAGAAAGAAGAAAGAAGAAAGAAGTAAGAAAGAAGAAAGAAGTATGAAAAAAGTAAGAAAGAAGTAAGAAAGAAAGAAGTAAGAAAGAAGTAAGAAAGAAGTATGAAAGAAGTAAGAAAGAAGAAAGAAAGAAGTAAGAAAGAAGTAACAAAGAAGTAAGAAAGAAGTAAGAAAGAAGAAAGAAGAAAGAAGTAAGAAAGAAGAAAGAAGTATGAAAAAAGTAAGAAAGAAGTAAGAAAGAAAGAAGTAAGAAAGAAGTAAGAAAGAAGTAAGAAAGAAGTAAGAAGGAATGAAGAAAGAAGTAAGAAAGAAGTAAGAAAGAAGTAAGAAAGAAGTAAGAAAGAAGGAATGAAGAAAGAAGTAAGAAAGAAGAAATAAAGAGGTAAGAAGGAAGCAAGAAAGATGTAAGAAAGAAAGAAGAAAGAAGTAAGGAAGAAGAAAGAAAGAAGAATGAAAGAGTAAGAAAGAAGCAAGAAAGAAAGAAGTAAGAAAGAAGTAAGAAAGAAGTTAGAAAGCAGTAAGAAAGAAGTAAGAAAGAAGTGTAGAAAGAAGTAAGAAATAAGTAAGAAAGAAGTAAGAACAGAAGTAAGAAAGAAGTAAGAAAGAAAGAAGTAAGAAAGAGTAAGAAAGAAGTAAGAAAGAGGTTAGAAAGAAGTAAGAAAGAAGTAAGAAAGAAGTAAGAAAGAAGTAAGAAGAAGTAAGAAAGAAGAAAGAAAGAATTAAGAAAAGTAAGAAAGAAAGAAGAAAGAAGTAAGAAAGAGGTTAGAAAGCAGTAAGAAAGAATTAAGAAAGAAAGTTAGAAAGAAGTAAGAAATAAGTAAGAAAGAAGTAAGAAAGAAGTAAGAAAGAAGTAAGAAAGAAAGAAGTAAGAAAGAAGTAAGAAAGAAGTAAGAAAGAGGTTAGAAAGAAGTAAGAAAGAAGAAAGAAAGAAGAAAGAAGAAAGAAAGAAGAAAGAAAGAAAGTAAGAAAGAAGTAAGAAGGAATGAAGAAAGAAGTAAGAAAGAAGTAAGAAGAAGTAAGAAAGAAGTTAGAAAGAAGTAAGAAAGAAGTAAGAAGGAATGAAGAAAGAAGTAAGAAAGAAGTAAGAAAGAAGTAAGAAAGAAGTAAGAAAGAAAGAAGAAAGAAGTAAGAAAGAAGTAAGAAAGAAGTAAGAAAGAAGTAAGAAAGAAGAATGAAAGAAGTAAGAAAGAAGTATGAAAGAAGTAAGAAAGAAGTAAGAAAGAAGTAAGAAAGAAAGAAGAAAGAAGTAAGAAAGAAGTAAGAAGGAATGAAGAAAGAAGTAAGAAAGAAGTAGGAAAGAAGTTAGAAAGAAGTAAGAAAGAAGTAAGAAAGAAGAAAGAAGTATGAAAGAAGTAAGAAAGAAGTAAGAAAGAAAGAAGTAAGAAAGAAGTAAGAAAGAAGTAAGAAAGAAGTTAGAAAGAAGTAAGAATGAAGTAAGAAAGAAGTTAGAAAGAAGTAAGAAATAAGTAAGAAAGAAGTAAGAAAGAAGTAAGAAAGAAGTAAGAAAGAAGTAAGAAATAAAGAAGTAAGAAAGAAGTAAGAAAGAAGTAAGAAAGAAGTAAGAAAGAAGAAAAAAGCAGTTAGAAAGAAGTAAGAAGAAGTAAGAAAGAAGTAAGAAGGAATGAAGAAAGAAGTAAGAAAGAATTATGAAAGAAGTAAGAAAGAAGTAAGAAAGAAGTAAGAAAGAAAGAAGAGAGAAGTAAGAAAGAAGTAAGAAAGAAGTAAGAAAGAAGTAAGCAAAGAAGAATGAAAGAAGTAAGAAAGAAGTATGAAAGAAGTAAGAAAGAAGAAAGAAAGAAGTAAGAAAGAAGTAAGAAAGAAGTAAGAAAGAAGTAAGAAAGAAGAAAGAAGAAAGAAAGAAGTAAGCAAGAAGTAAGAAAGAAGTAAGAAAGAAGTAAGAAGGAATGAATAAAGAAGTAAGAAAGAAGAAAGAAAGAAGTAAGAAAGAAGTAATAAAGAAGTAAGAAAGAAGTAAGAAAGAAAGAAGAAAGAAGTAAGAAAGTAGTAAGGAAGAAGTAAGAAAGAGAAAGAAAGAAGTAAGAAAGAAGAAAGAAAGAAGTAAGAAAGAAGTAAGAGAGAAGTAGAGAGAAAGAAGAAAAAAGTAAGAAAGAAGTAAGAACGAAGTTGAAAGAAGAAAAAAGAAGTTAGAAAGAAGTAAGAAATAAGTAAGAAAGAAGTAAGAAAGAAGTAAGAGAGAAGTAAGAAAGAAAGAAGAAAGAAGTAAGAAAGAAGTAAGAAAGAAGTATGAAAGAAGTAAGAAAGAAGAAAGAAAGAATTAAGAAAGAAGTAAGAAAGAAGTAAGAAAGAAGTAAGAAAGAAGAAAGAACAAAGAAAGAAGTAAGAAAGAAGTAAGAAAGAAGTAAGAAAGAAGTAAGAAAGAAGTTAGAAAGAAGTAAGAAAGAAGATAAGAAAGAAGTTAGAAAGAAGTAAGAAAGAAGTAAGAAAGAAGTAAGAAAGAAGTAAGAAAGAAGTAAAAAAGAAGTAAGAAAGAAGTAAGAAAGAAAGAAGAAAGAAGTAAGAAAGAAGTAAGAAAGAAGTAAGAAAGAAGAAAAAAAGAAGTAAGAAAGAAGAAAGAAAGAAGTAACAAAGAAGTAATAAAGAAGTAAGAAAGAAGTAAGAAAGAAGTTTGAAAGAAGTAAGAAGGAATGAAGAAAGAAGAAGAAAGAAGAAAGAAAGAAGTAAGAAAGAAGAAAGAAAGAAGTAAGCAAGAAGTAAGAAAGAAGTTAGAAAGAAGTAAGATAGAAGTAGAAGAAGTAAGAAAGAAAGAAGAAAGAAGTAAGAAAGAAAGTAAGAAAGAATTAAGAAAGAAGTAAGAAAGAAGAAAAAAGAGGTTAGAAAGAAGTAAGAAAGAAGTATGAAAGAAGTAAGAAAGAAGTAAGAAAGAAGTTAAAAAGAAGTAAGAAAGAAGTAAGAAAGAAAGAGAAAGAAGTAAGAAAGAAGTAAGAAAGAAAGAAGTAAGAAAGAAGTAAGAAAGAAGTAAGAAAGAAGTTAGAAAGAAGTAAGAAAGAAGTAAGAAAGAAGTTAGAAAGAATTAAGAAAGAAGTAAGAAAGAAGTAAGAAAGAAGTAAGAAAGAAGTAAAAAAGAAGTAGAAAGAAGTAAGAACGAAAGAAGAAAGAATTAAGAAAGAAGTAGAAAGAAGTAAGAAAGAAGAAAGAAAGAAGAAAGAAGAAAGAAAGAAGTAACAAAGAAGTAATAAAGAAGTAAGAAAGAAGTAAGAAAGGAAGTTTGAAAGAAGTAAGAAGGAATCAAGAAAGAAGTAGGAAAGAAGTAAGAAAGAAGTAAGAAAGAAGTACGAAAGAAGTAAGAAGGAATGAAGAAAGAAGTAAGAAAGAAGAAATAAAGAGGTAAGAAAGAAGTAAGAAAAGAAAGATGTAAGAAAGAAAGAAGAAAGAAGTAAGGAAGAAGAAAGAAAGAAGAATGAAAGAAGTAAGAAAGAAGCAAGACAGGAAAAGAAGTAAGAAAGAAGTAAGAAAGAAGTTAGAAAGAAGTAAGAAAGAAGTAAGAAAGAAGTTAGAAAGAAGTAAGAAATAAGTAAGAAAGAAGTAAGAAAGAAGTAAGAAAGAAGTAAGAAAGAAAGAAGTAAGAAAGAAGTAAGAAAGAAGAAAGAAAGAAGTAAGAAAGAAGAAAGAAAGAAGTAAGAAAGAAGTAAGAAAGAAGTAAGAAAGAAGAAAAAAGAAGTTAGAAAGAAGTAAGAAAGAAGTAAATGGAAGTAAGAAAGAAGAAAGAAAGAAGAAAGAAAGAAGAAAGAAGTAAGAAAGAAGTAAGAAAGAAGTAAGAAAGAAGTAAGAAAGAAGTAAGAAGGAATGAAGAAAGAAGTAAGAAAGAAAGTAAGAAAGAAGAAAGAAAGAAGTATGAAAGAAGAAAGAAAGAAAGTAAGCAAGAAGTAAGAAAGAAGTAAGAAAGAAGTTAGAAAGAAGTAAGATAGAAGGCAAGAAAGAAGTAAGAAAGAAAGAAGAAAGAAGTAAGAAAGAAGTAAGAAAGAGAGTAAGAAAGAAGTAAGAAAGAAGAAAAAAGAGGTTAGAAAGAAGTAAGAAAGAAGTATGAAAGAAGTAAGAAAGAAGTAAGAAAGAAGTTAAAAAGAAGTAAGAAAGAATTAAGAAATAAAGAAGAAAGAAGTAAGAAAGAAGTCAGAAAGTAAGCCAGTCAAGAACAGAAGTAAGAAAGAAGAAAGAAGTTTGAAAGAAGTAAGAAGGATTGAAGAAAGAAGTAAGAAAGAAGTAAGAAAGAAGTAAGAAAGAAGTAAGAAGGAATGAAGAAAGAAGTAAGAAAGAAGTAAGAAAGAAGTAAGAAAGAAGTAAGAAAGAAGTAAGAAGGAATGAAGAAAGAAAGAAGAAAGAAGTAAGGAAGAAGAAAGAAAGAAGTATGAAATAAGTAAGAAAGAAGTAAGAAAGAAAGAAGTAGAAAGAAGTAAGAAAGAAGAAAGAAGAAAGAAAGAAGTAAGCAAGAAGTAAGAAAGAAGTAAGAAGAAGAAAAAAAGAAGTAAGAAGGAATGAAGAAAGAAGTAAGAAAGAAGTAAGAAAGAAGTAAGAAGAAGTAAGAAAGAAGTAAGAAAGAAAGTAAGAAAAGAAGTAAGAAAGAAAGAAGAAAGAAGAAGAAGAAAGAAGTAAGAAGAAGTAAGAAAGAAAGAGAATCTAGAAGTAGAAGAGTAAGGAAGAAGTAAGAAAGAAGAAAGAAAGAAGTAAGAAAGAAGAAAGAAAGAAGTAAGAAAGAAGTAAGAAAGAAGTAAGAGAGAAAGAAGAAAAAAGTAAGAAAGAAGTAAGAACGAAGTTGAAAGAAGAAAAAAGAAGTTAGAAAGAATTAAGAAAGAAGTAAGAAAGAAGTAAGAAATAAGTAAGAAAGAAGTAAGAAAGAAGTAAGAAAGAAGTAAGAAAGAAGAAAGAAGAAGTTAGAAAGAAGTAAGAAAGAAGTAAGAAAGAAGTAAGAAAGAAGTAAGAAGGAATGAAGAAAGAAGTAAGAAAGAAGTAAGAAAGAAGTAAGAAAGAAGTAAGAAAGAAGTAAGAAAGAAAGAAGAAAGAAGTAAGAAAGAAGTAAGAAAGAAGTAAGAAAGAAGTAAGAAAGAAGAATGAAAGAAGTAAGAAACAAGTTAGAAAGAAGTAAGAAAGAAGTAAGAAAGAAGTTAGAAAGAAGAAAGAAGTAAGAAGTAAGAAAGAAGTAAGAAGGAATGAAGAAAGAAGTAAGAAAGAAGTAAGAAAGAAGTAAGAAAGAAGTAAGAAAGAAGTAAGAAAGAAAGAAGAAAGAAGTAAGAAAGAAGTAAGAAAGAAGTAAGAAAGAAGTAAGAAAGAAGAATGAAAGAAGTAAGAAAGAAGTATGAAAGAAGTAAGAAAGAAGTAAGAGAGAAAGAAGAAAAAAGTAAGAAAGAAGTAAGAAAGAAGTAAGAAAGAAGTAAGAAAGAAGAATGAAAGAAGTAAGAAAGAAGTATGAAAGAAGTAAGAAAGAAGAAAGAAAGAAGTAAGAAAGAAGTAAGAAAGAAGTAAGAAAGAAGTAAGAAAGAAGAAAGAAGAAAGAAAGAAGTAAGCAAGAAGTAAGAAAGAAGTAAGAAAGAAGTAAGAAGGAATGAATAAAGAAGTAAGAAAGAAGAAAGAAAGAAGTAAGAAAGAAGTAATAAAGAAGTAAGAAAGAAGTAAGAAAGAAAGAAGAAAGAAGTAAGAAAGTAGTAAGGAAGAAGTAAGAAAGAAGAAAGAAAGAAGTAAGAAAGAAGAAAGAAAGAAGTAAGAAAGAAGTAAGAGAGAAGTAAGAGAGAAAGAAGAAAAAAGTAAGAAAGAAGTAAGAACGAAGTTGAAAGAAGAAAAAAGAAGTTAGAAAGAAGTAAGAAATAAGTAAGAAAGAAGTAAGAAAGAAGTAAGAGAGAAGTAAGAAAGAAAGAAGAAAGAAGTAAGAAAGAAGTAAGAAAGAAGTATGAAAGAAGTAAGAAAGAAGAAAGAAAGAATTAAGAAAGAAGTAAGAAAGAAGTAAGAAAGAAGTAAGAAAGAAGAAAGAACAAAGAAAGAAGTAAGAAAGAAGTAAGAAAGAAGTAAGAAAGAAGTAAGAAAGAAGTTAGAAAGAAGTAAGAAAGAAGTAAGAAAGAAGTTAGAAAGAAGTAAGAAAGAAGTAAGAAAGAAGTAAGAAAGAAGTAAGAAAGAAGTAAAAAAGAAGTAAGAAAGAAGTAAGAAAGAAAGAAGAAAGAAGTAAGAAAGAAGTAAGAAAGAAGTAAGAAAGAAGAAAAAAAGAAGTAAGAAAGAAGAAAGAAAGAAGTAACAAAGAAGTAATAAAGAAGTAAGAAAGAAGTAAGAAAGAAGTTTGAAAGAAGTAAGAAGGAATGAAGAAAGAAGAAAGAAAGAAGAAAGAAAGAAGTAAGAAAGAAGAAAGAAAGAAGTAAGCAAGAAGTAAGAAAGAAGTTAGAAAGAAGTAAGATAGAAGTAAGAAAGAAGTAAGAAAGAAAGAAGAAAGAAGTAAGAAAGAAGTAAGAAAGAATTAAGAAAGAAGTAAGAAAGAAGAAAAAAGAGGTTAGAAAGAAGTAAGAAAGAAGTATGAAAGAAGTAAGAAAGAAGTAAGAAAGAAGTTAAAAAGAAGTAAGAAAGAAGTAAGAAAGAAAGAAGAAAGAAGTAAGAAAGAAGTAAGAAAGAAAGAAGTAAGAAAGAAGTAAGAAAGAAGTAAGAAAGAAGTTAGAAAGAAGTAAGAAAGAAGTAAGAAAGAAGTTAGAAAGAATTAAGAAAGAAGTAAGAAAGAAGTAAGAAAGAAGTAAGAAAGAAGTAAAAAAGAAGTAAGAAAGAAGTAAGAAAGAAAGAAGAAAGAAGTAAGAAAGAAGTAAGAAAGAAGTAAGAAAGAAGAAAGAAAGAAGAAAGAAGAAAGAAAGAAGTAACAAAGAAGTAATAAAGAAGTAAGAAAGAAGTAAGAAAGAAGTTTGAAAGAAGTAAGAAGGAATCAAGAAAGAAGTAGGAAAGAAGTAAGAAAGAAGTAAGAAAGAAGTACGAAAGAAGTAAGAAGGAATGAAGAAAGAAGTAAGAAAGAAGAAATAAAGAGGTAAGAAAGAAGTAAGAAAGATGTAAGAAAGAAAGAAGAAAGAAGTAAGGAAGAAGAAAGAAAGAAGAATGAAAGAAGTAAGAAAGAAGCAAGAAAGAAAGAAGTAAGAAAGAAGAAAGAAAGAAGTTAGAAAGAAGTAAGAAAGAAGTAAGAAAGAAGTTAGAAAGAAGTAAGAAATAAGTAAGAAAGAAGTAAGAAAGAAGTAAGAAAGAAGTAAGAAAGAAAGAAGTAAGAAAGAAGTAAGAAAGAAGAAAGAAAGAAGTAAGAAAGAAGAAAGAAAGAAGTAAGAAAGAAGTAAGAAAGAAGTAAGAAAGAAGAAAAAAGAAGTTAGAAAGAAGTAAGAAAGAAGTAAATGGAAGTAAGAAAGAAGAAAGAAAGAAGAAAGAAAGAAGAAAGAAGTAAGAAAGAAGTAAGAAAGAAGTAAGAAAGAAGTAAGAAAGAAGTAAGAAGGAATGAAGAAAGAAGTAAGAAAGAAGTAAGAAAGAAGAAAGAAAGAAGTATGAAAGAAGAAAGAAAGAAGTAAGCAAGAAGTAAGAAAGAAGTAAGAAAGAAGTTAGAAAGAAGTAAGATAGAAGCAAGAAAGAAGTAAGAAAGAAAGAAGAAAGAAGTAAGAAAGAAGTAAGAAAGAAGTAAGAAAGAAGTAAGAAAGAAGAAAAAAGAGGTTAGAAAGAAGTAAGAAAGAAGTATGAAAGAAGTAAGAAAGAAGTAAGAAAGAAGTTAAAAAGAAGTAAGAAAGAATTAAGAAATAAAGAAGAAAGAAGTAAGAAAGAAGTAAGAAAGTAAGAAGTAAGAAAGAAGTAAGAAAGAAGAAAGAAGTTTGAAAGAAGTAAGAAGGATTGAAGAAAGAAGTAAGAAAGAAGTAAGAAAGAAGTAAGAAAGAAGTAAGAAGGAATGAAGGAAGAAGTAAGAAAGAAGTAAGAAAGAAGTAAGAAAGAAGTAAGAAAGAAGTAAGAAGGAATGAAGAAAGAAAGAAGAAAGAAGTAAGGAAGAAGAAAGAAAGAAGTATGAAATAAGTAAGAAAGAAGTAAGAAAGAAAGAAGTAAGAAAGAAGTAAGAAAGAAGAAAGAAAGAAGTAAGAAAGAAGAAAGAAAGAAGTAAGAAAGAAGTAAGAAAGAAGAAAAAAAGAAGTAAGAAGGAATGAAGAAAGAAGTAAGAAAGAAGTAAGAAAGAAGTAAGAAAGAAGTAAGAAAGAAGTAAGAAAGAAGTAAGAAAGAAGTAAGAAAGAAAGAAGAAAGAAGAAAGAAAGAAGTAAGAAAGAAGTAAGAAAGAAAGAAGGAAGAAAGAAGTAAGAAAGAGGTAAGGAAGAAGTAAGAAAGAAGAAAGAAAGAAGTAAGAAAGAAGAAAGAAAGAAGTAAGAAAGAAGTAAGAAAGAAGTAAGAGAGAAAGAAGAAAAAAGTAAGAAAGAAGTAAGAACGAAGTTGAAAGAAGAAAAAAGAAGTTAGAAAGAATTAAGAAAGAAGTAAGAAAGAAGTAAGAAATAAGTAAGAAAGAAGTAAGAAAGAAGTAAGAAAGAAGTAAGAAAGAAGAAAGAAGAAGTTAGAAAGAAGTAAGAAAGAAGTAAGAAAGAAGTAAGAAAGAAGTAAGAAGGAATGAAGAAAGAAGTAAGAAAGAAGTAAGAAAGAAGTAAGAAAGAAGTAAGAAAGAAGTAAGAAAGAAAGAAGAAAGAAGTAAGAAAGAAGTAAGAAAGAAGTAAGAAAGAAGTAAGAAAGAAGAATGAAAGAAGTAAGAAAGAAGTTAGAAAGAAGTAAGAAAGAAGTAAGAAAGAAGTTAGAAAGAAGAAAGAAGTAAGAAGTAAGAAAGAAGTAAGAAGGAATGAAGAAAGAAGTAAGAAAGAAGTAAGAAAGAAGTAAGAAAGAAGTAAGAAAGAAGTAAGAAAGAAAGAAGAAAGAAGTAAGAAAGAAGTAAGAAAGAAGTAAGAAAGAAGTAAGAAAGAAGAATGAAAGAAGTAAGAAAGAAGTATGAAAGAAGTAAGAAAGAAGTAAGAGAGAAAGAAGAAAAAAGTAAGAAAGAAGTAAGAACGAAGTTGAAAGAAGAAAAAAGAAGTTAGAAAGAATTAAGAAAGAAGTAAGAAAGAAGTAAGAAAGAAGAAAGAAAGAAGAAAGAAAGAAGTAAGAAAGAAGTAAGAAGGAATGAAGAAAGAAGTAAGAAAGAAGTAAGAAAGAAGTAAGAAAGAAGTTAGAAAGAAGTAAGAAAGAAGTAAGAAGGAATGAAGAAAGAAGTAAGAAAGAAGTAAGAAAGAAGTAAGAAAGAAGTAAGAAAGAAGTAAGAAAGAAAGAAGAAAGAAGTAAGAAAGAAGTAAGAAAGAAGTAAGAAAGAAGTAAGAAAGAAGAATGAAAGAAGTAAGAAAGAAGTATGAAAGAAGTAAGAAAGAAGTAAGAAAGAAGTAAGAAAGAAAGAAGAAAGAAGTAAGAAAGAAGTAAGAAGGAATGAAGAAAGAAGTAAGAAAGAAGTAGGAAAGAAGTTAGAAAGAAGTAAGAAAGAAGTAAGAAAGAAGAAAGAAGTATGAAAGAAGTAAGAAAGAAGTAAGAAAGAAAGAAGTAAGAAAGAAGTAAGAAAGAAGTAAGAAAGAAGTTAGAAAGAAGTAAGAATGAAGTAAGAAAGAAGTTAGAAAGAAGTAAGAAATAAGTAAGAAAGAAGTAAGAAAGAAGTAAGAAAGAAGTAAGAAAGAAGTAAGAAATAAAGAAGTAAGAAAGAAGTAAGAAAGAAGTAAGAAAGAAGTAAGAAAGAAGAAAAAAGCAGTTAGAAAGAAGTAAGAAAGAAGTAAGAAAGAAGTAAGAAGGAATGAAGAAAGAAGTAAGAAAGAATTAAGAAAGAAGTAAGAAAGAAGTAAGAAAGAAGTAAGAAAGAAAGAAGAGAGAAGTAAGAAAGAAGTAAGAAAGAAGTAAGAAAGAAGTAAGAAAGAAGAATGAAAGAAGTAAGAAAGAAGTATGAAAGAAGTAAGAAAGAAGAAAGAAAGAAGTAAGAAAGAAGTAAGAAAGAAGTAAGAAAGAAGTAAGAAAGAAAGAAGAAAGAAGAAAGAAAGAAGTAAGCAAGAAGTAAGAAAGAAGTAAGAAAGAAGTAAGAAGGAATGAATAAAGAAGTAAGAAAGAAGAAAGAAAGAAGTAAGAAAGAAGTAATAAAGAAGTTAGAAAGAAGTAAGAAAGAAAGAAGAAAGAAGTAAGAAAGTAGTAAGGAAGAAGTAAGAAAGAAGAAAGAAAGAAGTAAGAAAGAAGAAAGAAAGAAGTAAGAAAGAAGTAAGAAAGAAGTAAGAGAGAAAGAAGAAAAAAGTAAGAAAGAAGTAAGAACGAAGTTGAAAGAAGAAAAAAGAAGTTAGAAAGAAGTAAGAAATAAGTAAGAAAGAAGTAAGAAAGAAGTAAGAAAGAAGTAAGAGAGAAGTAAGAAAGAAAGAAGAAAGATGTAAGAAAGAAGTAAGAAAGAAGTATGAAAGAAGTAAGAAAGAAGAAAGAAGAAAGAAAGAAGTAAGAAAGAAGTAAGAAAGAAGTAATAAAGAAGTAAGAAGGAATGAAGAAAGAAGTAAGAAAGAAGTAGGAAAGAAGTTAGAAAGAAGTAAGAAAGAAGTAAGAAAGAAGAAAGAATTATGAAAGAAGTAAGAAAGAAGTAAGAAAGAAAGAAGTAAGAAAGAAGTAAGAAAGAAGTAAGAAAGAAGTTAGAAAGAAGTAAGAAAGAAGTAAGAAAGAAGTAAGAAAGAAGTAAGAAAGAAGTAAGAAAGAAGTAAGAAAGAAAGAAGAAAGAAGAAAGAAAGAAGTAAGAAAGAAGTAAGAAAGAAAGAAGTAAGAAAGAAGTAAGAAAGAGGTAAGAAAGAAGAAAAAAGAAGTTAGAAAGAAGTAAGAAAGAAGTAAGAAAGAAGTAAGAAAGAAGTAAGAAAGAAGTAAGAGAGAAGTAAGAAAGAAAGAAGAAAGAAGTAAGAAAGAGGTAAGAAAGAAGTATGAAAGAAGTAAGAAAGAAGAAAGAAAGAATTAAGAAAGAAGTAAGAAAGAAGTAAGAAAGAAGTAAGAAAGAAGAAAGAAGAAAGAAAGAAGTAAGAAAGAAGTAAGAAAGAAGTAAGAAAGAAGTAAGAAGGAATGAAGAAAAGTAAGAAAGAAGTAGGAAAGAAGTTAGAAAGAAGTAAGAAAGAAAGAAGTAAGAAAGAAGTAAGAAAGAGGTAAGAAAGAAGTAAGAAGGAATGAAGAAAAGTAAGAAAGAAGTAGGAAAGAAGTTAGAAAGAAGTAAGAAAGAAAGAAGTAAGAAAGAAGAAAGAAAGAAGTAAGAAAGAAGAAAAAAGTAAGAAAGAAAGAAGAAAGAAGTAAGAAAGAAGTAAGAAAGAAGAAAGAAAGAAGTAAGAAGGAATTAAGAAAGAAGTAAGAAAGAAGTAAGAAAGAAGTTAGAAAGAAGTAAGAAAGAAGTAAGAAAGAAGTAAGAAAGAAGTAAGAAAGAAGTAAGAAAGAAAGAAGAAAGAAGAAAGAAAGAAGTAAGAAAGAAGTAAGAAAGAAAGAAGTAAGAAAGAAGTAAGAAAGAGGTAAGAAACAAGAAAAAAGAAGTTAGAAAGAAGTAAGAAAGAAGTAAGAAAGAAGTAAGAAAGAAAGAAGTAAGAAAGAAGTAAGAAAGAAGTAAGAAAGAAGTAAGAAAGAAGAAAAAAGAAGTTAGAAAGAAGTAAGAAAGAAGTAAGAAAGAAGTAAGAAAGAAGTAAGAAAGAAAGAAGAAAGAAGTAAGAATGAAGTAAGAAAGAAGTATGATAGAAGTAAGAAAGAAGAAAGAAAGAAGAAAGAAGAAAGAAAGAAGTAAGAAAGAAGTAAGAAAGAAGTAAGAAAGAAGTAAGAAGGAATGAAGAAAGAAGTAAGAAAGAAGTAGGAAAGAAGTTAGAAAGAAGTAAGAAAGAAGTAAGAAAGAAGTAAGAAAGAGGTAAGAAAGAAGTAAGAAAGAAAGAAGAAAGAAGTAAGAAAGAAGAAAGAATTATGAAAGAAGTAAGAAAGAAGTAAGAAAGAAAGAATTATGAAAGAAGTAAGAAAGAAGTAAGAAAGAAAGAAGAAAGAAAGAAGTAAGAAAGAAGTAAGAAAGAAGTAAGAAATAAGTAAGAAATAAGTAAGAAAGAAGTAAGAAAGAAAGAAGACAGAAAGAAGAAAGAAAGAAGTAAGAAAGAAGTAAGAAAGAAGAAAAAAGAAGTTAGAAAGAAGTAAGAAAGAAGTAAGAAAGAAGTAAGAAAGAAGAAAGAAAGAAGAAAGAAAGAAGTAAGAAAGAAGTAAGAAAGAAGTAAGAAAGAAGTAAGAAAGAAGTAAGAAAGAAGTAAGAAAGAAAGAAGAAAGAAGTAAGAAAGAAGTAAGAAAGAAGTAAGAAAGAAGTAAGAAAGAAGAATGAAAGAAGTAAGAAAGAAGTATGAAAGAAGTAAGAAAGAAGAAAGATGAAGTAAGAAAGAAGTAAAAAAGAAGTAAGAAAGAAGTAAGAAAGAAAGAAGAAAGAAGAAAGAAAGAAGTAAGCAAGAAGTAAGAAAGAAGTAAGAAAGAAGTAATAAAGAAGTAAGAAGGAATGAAGAAAGAAGTAAGAAAGAAGAAAGAAGAAAGAAAGTAAGAAAGAAGAAAGAAAGAAGTAAGCAAGAAGTAAGAAAGACGTAAGAAAGAAGTTAGAAAGAAGTAAGAAAGAAGTAAGAAAGAAGTAAGAAAGAAAGAAGAAAGAAGTAAGAAAGAAGTAAGAAAGAAGTAAGAAAGAAGAAAAAAGAGGTTAGAAAGAAGTAAGAAAGAAGTATGAAAGAAGTAAGAAAGAAGAAAGAAAGAAGTAAGAAAGAAGTAAGAAAGAAGTAAAAAAGAAGTAAGAAAGAAGTAAGAAAGAGAGAAGAAAGAAGTAAGAAAGAAGTAAGAAAGAAGAAAGAAAGAAGTAAGAAAGAAGAAAGAAGTAAGAAAGAAGTAAGAAAGAAGAAAAAAGAAGTTAGAAAGAAGTAATAAACAATTAAGAAAGAAGTAAGAAAGAAAGAAGTAAGAAAGAAGTAAGAAAGATGTAAGAAAGAAAGAAGAAGGAATGAAGAAAGAAGTAAGAAAGAAGAAATAAAGAGGTAAGAAATAAGTAAGGAAGATGTAAGAAAGAAAGAAGAAAGAAGTAAGGAAGAAGAAAGAAAGAAGAATGAAAGAAGTAAGAAAGAAGCAAGAAAGAAAGAAGTAAGAAAGAAGTAAGAAAGAAGTTAGAAAGAAGTAAGAAAGAAGTAAGAAAGAAGTTAGAAAGAAGTAAGAAATAAGTAAGAAAGAAGTAAGAAAGAAGTAAGAAAGAAGTAAGAAAGAAAGAAGTAAGAAAGAAGTAAGAAAGAAGAAAGAAAGAAGTAAGAAAGAAGAAAGAAAGAAGTAAGAAAGAAGTGAGAAAGAAGTAAGAAAGAAGAAAAAAGAAGTTAGAAAGAAGTAAGAAAGAAGTAAGATGGAAGTAAGAAAGAAGAAAGAAAGAAGAAAGAAAGAAAGAAGAAAGAAGTAAGAAAGAAGTAAGAAAGAAGGAAGAAAGAAGTAAGAAAGAAGTAAGAAGGAATGAAGAAAGAAGTAAGAAAGAAGTAAGAAAGAAGAAAGAAAGAGGTAAGCAAGAAGTAAGAAAGAAGTAAGAAAGAAGTTAGAAAGAAGTAAGATAGAAGTAAGAAAGAAGTAAGAAAGAAAGAAGAAAGAAGTAAGTAGAAGTAAGAAAGAAGTAAGAAAGAAGTATGAAAGAAGTAAGAAAGAAGTAAGAAAGAAGTTAAAAAGAAGTAAGAAAGAAGTAAGAAAGAAAGAAGTAAGAAAGAAAGAAGTAAGAAAGAAGAAAGAAGTTTGAAAGAAGTAAGAAGGATTGAAGAAAGAAGTAAGAAAGAAGTAAGAAAGAAGTAAGAGAGAAGTAAGAAAGAAAGAAGAAAGAAGTAAGAAAGAAGTAAGAAAGAAGTATGAAAGAAGTAAGAAAGAAGAAAGAAAGAATTAAGAAAGAAGTAAGAAAGAAGTAAGAAAGAAGTAAGAAAGAAGAAAGAAGAAAGAAAGAAGTAAGAAAGAAGTAAGAAAGAAGTAAGAAAGAAGTAAGAAGGAATGAAGAAAGAAGTAAGAAAGAAGTAGGAAAGAAGTTAGAAAGAAGTAAGAAAGAAGTAAGAAAGAAGAAAGAAGTATGAAAGAAGTAAGAAAGAAGTAAGAAAGAAAGAAGTAAGAAAGAAGTAAGAAAGAAGTAAGAAAGAAGTTAGAAAGAAGTAAGAAAGAAGTAAGAAAGAAGTAAGAAAGAAGTAAGAAAGAAGTAAGAAAGAAGTAAGAAAGAAAGAAGAAAGAAGAAAGAAAGAAGTAAGAAAGAAGTAAGAAAGAAAGAAGTAAGAAAGAAGTAAGAAAGAGGTAAGAAAGAAGAAAAAAGAAGTTAGTAAGAAGTAAGAAAGAAGTAAGAAAGAAGTAAGAAAGAAGTAAGAAAGAAGTAAGAGAGAAGTAAGAAAGAAAGAAGAAAGAAGTAAGAAAGAGGTAAGAAAGAAGTATGAAAGAAGTAAGAAAGAAGAAAGAAAGAATTAAGAAAGAAGTAAGAAAGAAGTAAGAAAGAAGTAAGAAAGAAGAAAGAAGAAAGAAAGAAGTAAGAAAGAAGTAAGAAAGAAGTAAGAAAGAAGTAAGAAGGAATGAAGAAAGAAGTAAGAAAGAAAGAAGTAAGAAAGAAGTAAGAAAGAGGTAAGAAAGATGTAAGAAGGAATGAAGAAAAGTAAGAAAGAAGTAGGAAAGAAGTTAGAAAGAAGTAAGAAAGAAAGAAGTAAGAAAGAAGTAAGAAAGAAGTAAGAAAGAAGAAAGAAGTCAGAAAGAAAGAAGAAAGAAGTAAGAAATAAGTAAGAAATAAGTAAGAAAGAAGTAAGAAAGAAAGAAGACAGAAAGAAGAAAGAAAGAAGTAAGAAAGAAGTAAGAAAGAAGAAAAAAGAAGTTAGAAAGAAGTAAGAAAGAAGTAAGAAAGAAGTAAGAAAGAAGAAAGAAAGAAGAAAGAAAGAAGTAAGAAAGAAGTAAGAAAGAAGTAAGAAAGAAGTAAGAAAGAAGTAAGAAAGAAGTAAGAAAGAAAGAAGAAAGAAGTAAGAAAGAAGTAAGAAAGAAGTAAGAAAGAAGTAAGAAAGAAAGAAGAAAGAAGTAAGAAAGAAGTAAGAAGGAATGAAGAAAGAAGTAAGAAAGAAGTAGGAAAGAAGTTAGAAAGAAGTAAGAAAGAAGTAAGAAAGAAGAAAGAAGTATGAAAGAAGTAAGAAAGAAGTAAGAAAGAAAGAAGTAAGAAAGAAGTAAGAAAGAAGTAAGAAAGAAGTTAGAAAGAAGTAAGAATGAAGTAAGAAAGAAGTTAGAAAGAAGTAAGAAATAAGTAAGAAAGAAGTAAGAAAGAAGTAAGAAAGAAGTAAGAAAGAAGTAAGAAATAAAGAAGTAAGAAAGAAGTAAGAAAGAAGTAAGAAAGAAGTAAGAAAGAAGAAAAAAGCAGTTAGAAAGAAGTAAGAAAGAAGTAAGAAAGAAGTAAGAAGGAATGAAGAAAGAAGTAAGAAAGAATTAAGAAAGAAGTAAGAAAGAAGTAAGAAAGAAGTAAGAAAGAAAGAAGAGAGAAGTAAGAAAGAAGTAAGAAAGAAGTAAGAAAGAAGAATGAAAGAAGTAAGAAAGAAGTATGAAAGAAGTAAGAAAGAAGAAAGAAAGAAGTAAGAAAGAAGTAAGAAAGAAGTAAGAAAGAAGTAAGAAAGAAAGAAGAAAGAAGAAAGAAAGAAGTAAGCAAGAAGTAAGAAAGAAGTAAGAAAGAAGTAAGAAGGAATGAATAAAGAAGTAAGAAAGAAGAAAGAAAGAAGTAAGAAAGAAGTAATAAAGAAGTAAGAAAGAAGTAAGAAAGAAAGAAGAAAGAAGTAAGAAAGTAGTAAGGAAGAAGTAAGAAAGAAGAAAGAAAGAAGTAAGAAAGAAGAAAGAAAGAAGTAAGAAAGAAGTAAGAAAGAAGTAAGAGAGAAAGAAGAAAAAAGTAAGAAAGAAGTAAGAACGAAGTTGAAAGAAGAAAAAAGAAGTTAGAAAGAAGTAAGAAATAAGTAAGAAAGAAGTAAGAAAGAAGTAAGAAAGAAGTAAGAGAGAAGTAAGAAAGAAAGAAGAAAGATGTAAGAAAGAAGTAAGAAAGAAGTATGAAAGAAGTAAGAAAGAAGAAAGAAGAAAGAAAGAAGTAAGAAAGAAGTAAGAAAGAAGTAATAAAGAAGTAAGAAGGAATGAAGAAAGAAGTAAGAAAGAAGTAGGAAAGAAGTTAGAAAGAAGTAAGAAAGAAGTAAGAAAGAAGAAAGAATTATGAAAGAAGTAAGAAAGAAGTAAGAAAGAAAGAAGTAAGAAAGAAGTAAGAAAGAAGTAAGAAAGAAGTTAGAAAGAAGTAAGAAAGAAGTAAGAAAGAAGTAAGAAAGAAGTAAGAAAGAAGTAAGAAAGAAGTAAGAAAGAAAGAAGAAAGAAGAAAGAAAGAAGTAAGAAAGAAGTAAGAAAGAAAGAAGTAAGAAAGAAGTAAGAAAGAGGTAAGAAAGAAGAAAAAAGAAGTTAGAAAGAAGTAAGAAAGAAGTAAGAAAGAAGTAAGAAAGAAAGAAGAAAGAAGTAAGAAAGAAGTAAGAGAGAAGTAAGAAAGAAAGAAGAAAGAAGTAAGAAAGAGGTAAGAAAGAAGTATGAAAGAAGTAAGAAAGAAGAAAGAAAGAATTAAGAAAGAAGTAAGAAAGAAGTAAGAAAGAAGTAAGAAAGAAGAAAGAAGAAAGAAAGAAGTAAGAAAGAAGTAAGAAAGAAGTAAGAAAGAAGTAAGAAGGAATGAAGAAAAGTAAGAAAGAAGTAGGAAAGAAGTTAGAAAGAAGTAAGAAAGAAAGAAGTAAGAAAGAAGAAAGAAAGAAGTAAGAAAGAAGAAAAAAGTAAGAAAGAAAGAAGAAAGAAGTAAGAAAGAAGTAAGAAAGAAGAAAGAAAGAAGTAAGAAGGAATTAAGAAAGAAGTAAGAAAGAAGTAAGAAAGAAGTTAGAAAGAAGTAAGAAAGAAGTAAGAAAGAAGTAAGAAAGAAGTAAGAAAGAAGTAAGAAAGAAAGAAGAAAGAAGAAAGAAAGAAGTAAGAAAGAAGTAAGAAAGAAAGAAGTAAGAAAGAAGTAAGAAAGAGGTAAGAAACAAGAAAAAAGAAGTTAGAAAGAAGTAAGAAAGAAGTAAGAAAGAAGTAAGAAAGAAAGAAGTAAGAAAGAAGTAAGAAAGAAGTAAGAAAGAAGTAAGAAAGAAGAAAAAAGAAGTTAGAAAGAAGTAAGAAAGAAGTAAGAAAGAAGTAAGAAAGAAGTAAGAAAGAAGTAAGAAAGAAAGAAGAAAGAAGTAAGAATGAAGTAAGAAAGAAGTATGATAGAAGTAAGAAAGAAGAAAGAAAGAAGAAAGAAGAAAGAAAGAAGTAAGAAAGAAGTAAGAAAGAAGTAAGAAAGAAGTAAGAAGGAATGAAGAAAGAAGTAAGAAAGAAGTAGGAAAGAAGTTAGAAAGAAGTAAGAAAGAAGTAAGAAAGAAGTAAGAAAGAGGTAAGAAAGTAGTAAGAAAGAAAGAAGAAAGAAGTAAGAAAGAAGAAAGAATTATGAAAGAAGTAAGAAAGAAGTAAGAAAGAAAGAATTATGAAAGAAGTAAGAAAGAAGTAAGAAAGAAAGAAGAAAGAAAGAAGTAAGAAAGAAGTAAGAAAGAAGTAAGAAATAAGTAAGAAATAAGTAAGAAATAAGTAAGAAAGAAGTAAGAAAGAAAGAAGACAGAAAGAAGAAAGAAAGAAGTAAGAAAGAAGTAAGAAAGAAGAAAAAAGAAGTTAGAAAGAAGTAAGAAAGAAGTAAGAAAGAAGTAAGAAAGAAGAAAGAAAGAAGAAAGAAAGAAGTAAGAAAGAAGTAAGAAAGAAGTAAGAAAGAAGTAAGAAAGAAGTAAGAAAGAAGTAAGAAAGAAAGAAGAAAGAAGTAAGAAAGAAGTAAGAAAGAAGTAAGAAAGAAGTAAGAAAGAAGAATGAAAGAAGTAAGAAAGAAGTATGAAAGAAGTAAGAAAGAAGAAAGATGAAGTAAGAAAGAAGTAAAAAAGAAGTAAGAAAGAAGTAAGAAAGAAAGAAGAAAGAAGAAAGAAAGAAGTAAGCAAGAAGTAAGAAAGAAGTAAGAAAGAAGTAATAAAGAAGTAAGAAGGAATGAAGAAAGAAGTAAGAAAGAAGAAAGAAGAAAGAAAGTAAGAAAGAAGAAAGAAAGAAGTAAGCAAGAAGTAAGAAAGACGTAAGAAAGAAGTTAGAAAGAAGTAAGAAAGAAGTAAGATAGAAGTAAGAAAGAAAGAAGAAAGAAGTAAGAAAGAAGTAAGAAAGAAGTAAGAAAGAAGTAAGAAAGAAGAAAAAAGAGGTTAGAAAGAAGTAAGAAAGAAGTATGAAAGAAGTAAGAAAGAAGAAAGAAAGAAGTAAGAAAAAAGTAAGAAAGAAGTAAAAAAGAAGTAAGAAAGAAGTAAGAAAGAGAGAAGAAAGAAGTAAGAAAGAAGTAAGAAAGAAGTAAGAAAGAAGAAAGAAAGAAGTAAGAAAGAAGAAAGAAGTAAGAAAGAAGTAAGAAAGAAGAAAAAAGAAGTTAGAAAGAAGTAATAAACAATTAAGAAAGAAGTAAGAGAAAGAAGTTAGAAAGAAGTAAGAAATAAGTAAGAAAGAAGTAAGAAAGAAGTAAGAAAGAAGTAAGAAAGAAAGAAGTAAGAAAGAAGTAAGAAAGAAGAAAGAAAGAAGTAAGAAAGAAGAAAGAAAGAAGTAAGAAAGAAGTGAGAAAGAAGTAAGAAAGAAGAAAAAAGAAGTTAGAAAGAAGTAAGAAAGAAGTAAGATGGAAGTAAGAAAGAAGAAAGAAAGAAGAAAGAAAGAAAGAAGAAAGAAGTAAGAAAGAAGTAAGAAAGAAGGAAGAAAGAAGTAAGAAAGAAGTAAGAAGGAATGAAGAAAGAAGTAAGAAAGAAGTAAGAAAGAAGAAAGAAAGAGGTAAGCAAGAAGTAAGAAAGAAGTAAGAAAGAAGTTAGAAAGAAGTAAGATAGAAGTAAGAAAGAAGTAAGAAAGAAAGAAGAAAGAAGTAAGTAGAAGTAAGAAAGAAGTAAGAAAGAAGTATGAAAGAAGTAAGAAAGAAGTAAGAAAGAAGTTAAAAAGAAGTAAGAAAGAAGTAAGAAAGAAAGAAGTAAGAAAGAAGTAAGAAAGAAGAAAGAAGTTTGAAAGAAGTAAGAAGGATTGAAGAAAGAAGTAAGAAAGAAGTAAGAAAGAAGTAAGAGAGAAGTAAGAAAGAAAGAAGAAAGAAGTAAGAAAGAAGTAAGAAAGAAGTATGAAAGAAGTAAGAAAGAAGAAAGAAAGAATTAAGAAAGAAGTAAGAAAGAAGTAAGAAAGAAGTAAGAAAGAAGAAAGAAGAAAGAAAGAAGTAAGAAAGAAGTAAGAAAGAAGTAAGAAAGAAGTAAGAAGGAATGAAGAAAGAAGTAAGAAAGAAGTAGGAAAGAAGTTAGAAAGAAGTAAGAAAGAAGTAAGAAAGAAGAAAGAAGTATGAAAGAAGTAAGAAAGAAGTAAGAAAGAAAGAAGTAAGAAAGAAGTAAGAAAGAAGTAAGAAAGAAGTTAGAAAGAAGTAAGAAAGAAGTAAGAAAGAAGTAAGAAAGAAGTAAGAAAGAAGTAAGAAAGAAGTAAGAAAGAAAGAAGAAAGAAGAAAGAAAGAAGTAAGAAAGAAGTAAGAAAGAAAGAAGTAAGAAAGAAGTAAGAAAGAGGTAAGAAAGAAGAAAAAAGAAGTTAGAAAGAAGTAAGAAAGAAGTAAGAAAGAAGTAAGAAAGAAGTAAGAAAGAAGTAAGAGAGAAGTAAGAAAGAAAGAAGAAAGAAGTAAGAAAGAGGTAAGAAAGAAGTATGAAAGAAGTAAGAAAGAAGAAAGAAAGAATTAAGAAAGAAGTAAGAAAGAAGTAAGAAAGAAGTAAGAAAGAAGAAAGAAGAAAGAAAGAAGTAAGAAAGAAGTAAGAAAGAAGTAAGAAAGAAGTAAGAAGGAATGAAGAAAAGTAAGAAAGAAGTAGGAAAGAAGTTAGAAAGAAGTAAGAAAGAAAGAAGTAAGAAAGAAGTAAGAAAGAGGTAAGAAAGATGTAAGAAGGAATGAAGAAAAGTAAGAAAGAAGTAGGAAAGAAGTTAGAAAGAAGTAAGAAAGAAAGAAGTAAGAAAGAAGTAAGAAAGAAGTAAGAAAGAAGAAAGAAGTAAGAAAGAAAGAAGAAAGAAGTAAGAAAGAAGTAAGAAAGAAGAAAGAAAGAAGTAAGAAGGAATTAAGAAAGAAGTAAGAAAGAAGTAAGAAAGAAGTTAGAAAGAAGTAAGAAAGGAGTAAGAAAGAAGTAAGAAAGAAGTAAGAAAGAAGTAAGAAAGAAAGAAGAAAGAAGAAAGAAAGAAGTAAGAAAGAAGTAAGAAAGAAAGAAGTAAGAAAGAAGTAAGAAAGAGGTAAGAAACAAGAAAAAAGAAGTTAGAAAGAAGTAAGAAAGAAGTAAGAAAGAAGTAAGAAAGCAAGAAGAAAGAAGTAAGAAAGAAAGAAGAAAGAAGTAAGAATGAAGTAAGAAAGAAGTATGATAGAAGTAAGAAAGAAGAAAGAAAGAAGAAAGAAGAAAGAAAGAAGTAAGAAAGAAGTAAGAAAGAAGTAAGAAGGAATGAAGAAAGAAGTAAGAAAGAAGTAGGAAAGAAGTAGGAAAGAAGTTAGAAAGAAGTAAGAAAGAAGTAAGAAAGAAGTAAGAAAGAGGTAAGAAAGAAGTAAGAAAGAAAGAAGAAAGAAGTAAGAAAGAAGAAAGAATTATGAAAGAAGTAAGAAAGAAGTAAGAAAGAAAGAAGAAAGAAAGAAGTAAGAAAGAAGTAAGAAAGAAGTTAGAAAGAAGTAAGAAAGAAGTAAGAAAGAAGTAAGAAATAAGTAAGAAATAAGTAAGAAAGAAGTAAGAAAGAAGTAAGAAAGAAAGAAGACAGAAAGAAGAAAGAAAGAAGTAAGAAAGAAGTAAGAAAGAAGAAAAAAGAAGTTAGAAAGAAGTAAGAAAGAAGTAAGAAAGAAGTAAGAAAGAAGAAAGAAAGAAGAAAGAAAGAAGTAAGAAAGAAGTAAGAAAGAAGTAAGAAAGAAGTAAGAAAGAAGTAAGAAAGAAGTAAGAAAGAAAGAAGAAAGAAGTAAGAAAGAAGTAAGAAAGAAGTAAGAAAGAAGTAAGAAAGAAGAATGAAAGAAGTAAGAAAGAAGTATGAAAGAAGTAAGAAAGAAGAAAGAAAGAAGTAAGAAAGAAGTAAAAAAGAAGTAAGAAAGAAGTAAGAAAGAAAGAAGAAAGAAGAAAGAAAGAAGTAAGCAAGAAGTAAGAAAGAAGTAAGAAAGAAGTAATAAAGAAGTAAGAAGGAATGAAGAAAGAAGTAAGAAAGAAGAAAGAAGAAAGAAAGAAGTAAGAAAGAAGAAAGAAAGAAGTAAGCAAGAAGTAAGAAAGATGTAAGAAAGAAGTTAGAAAGAAGTAAGAAAGAAGTAAGAAAGAAGTAAGAAAGAAAGAAGAAAGAAGTAAGAAAGAAGTAAGAAAGAAGTAAGAAAGAAGAAAAAAGAGGTTAGAAAGAAGTAAGAAAGAAGTATGAAAGAAGTAAGAAAGAAGAAAGAAAGAAGTAAGAAAGAAGTAAGAAAGAAGTAAAAAAGAAGTAAGAAAGAAGTAAGAAAGAGAGAAGAAAGAAGTAAGAAAGAAGTAAGAAAGAATTAAGAAAGAAGAAAGAAAGAAGTAAGAAAGAAGAAAGAAGTAAGAAAGAAGTAAGAAAGAAGAAAAAAGAAGTTAGAAAGAAGTAATAAACAATTAAGAAAGAAGTAAGAAAGAAAGAAGTAAGAAAGAAGTAAGAAAGATGTAAGAAAGAAAGAAGAAGGAATGAAGAAAGAAGTAAGAAAGAAGAAATAAAGAGGTAAGAAAGAAGTAAGGAAGATGTAAGGAAGAAAGAAGAAAGAAGTAAGGAAGAAGAAAGAAAGAAGAATGAAAGAAGTAAGAAAGAAGCAAGAAAGAAAGAAGTAAGAAAGAAGTAAGAAAGAAGTTAGAAAGAAGTAAGAAAGAAGTAAGAAAGAAGTTAGAAAGAAGTAAGAAATAAGTAAGAAAGAAGTAAGAAAGAAGTAAGAAAGAAGTAAGAAAGAAAGAAGTAAGAAAGAAGTAAGAAAGAAGAAAGAAAGAAGTAAGAAAGAAGAAAGAAAGAAGTAAGAAAGAAGTAAGAAAGAAGTAAGAAAGAAGAAAAAAGAAGTTAGAAAGAAGTAAGAAAGAAGTAAGATGGAAGTAATAAAGAAGAAAGAAAGAAGAAAGAAAGAAAGAAGAAAGAAGTAAGAAAGAAGTAAGAAAGAAGGAAGAAAGAAGTAAGAAAGAAGTAAGAAGGAATGAAGAAAGAAGTAAGAAAGAAGTAAGAAAGAAGAAAGAAAGAGGTAAGCAAGAAGTAAGAAAGAAGTAAGAAAGAAGTTAGAAAGAAGTAAGATAGAAGTAAGAAAGAAGTAAGAAAGAAAGAAGAAAGAAGTAAGTAGAAGTAAGAAAGAAGTAAGAAAGAAGTATGAAAGAAGTAAGAAAGAAGTAAGAAAGAAGTTAAAAAGAAGTAAGAAAGAAGTAAGAAAGAAAGAAGTAAGAAAGAAGTAAGAAAGAAGAAAGAATTTTGAAAGAAGTAAGAAGGATTGAAGAAAGAAGTAAGAAAGAAGTAAGAAAGAAGTAAGAAAGAAGTAAGAAGGAATGAAGAAAGAAGTAAGAAAGAAGTAAGAAAGAAGTAAGAAAGAAGTAAGAAAGAAGTAAGAAGGGATGAAGAAAGAAAGAAGAAAGAAGTAAGGAAGAAGAAAGAAAGAAGTATGAAAGAAGTAAGAAAGAAGTAGGAAAGAAAGAAGTAAGAAAGAAGTAAGAAAGAAGAAAGAAAGAAAGAAGAAAGAATTAAGAAAGAAGTAAGAAAGAAGTATGAAAGAAGTAAGAAAGAAGTAAGAAAAGTTAAAAAGAAGTAAGAAAGAAGTAAGAAAGAAAGAAGAAAGAAGTAAGAAAGAAGTAAGAAAGAAAGAAGTAAGAAAGAAGTAAGAAAGAAGAAAGAAGTTTGAAAGAAGTAAGAAGGAATGAAGAAAGAAGTAAGAAAGAAGTAAGAAAGAAGTAAGAAAGAAGTAAGAAGGAATGAAGAAAGAAGTAATAAAGAAGTAATAAAGAAGTAAGAAAGAAGTAAGAAAGAAGTAAGAAAGATATAAGAAAGAAAGAAGAAAGAAGGAAGAAGAAAGAAAGAAGTATGAAAGAAGTAAGAAAGAAGTGAGAAAGAAAGAAGTAAGAAAGAAGTAAGAAAGAAGAAAGAAAGAAGTAAGAAAGAAGAAAGAAAGAAGTAAGAAAGGAGTAAGAAAGAAGAAAGAAGTAAGAAAGAAAGAAGAAAGAAGTAAGAAAGAAGTAAGAAAGAAGAAAGAAAGAAGTAAGAAGGAATGAAGAAAGAAGTAAGAAAGAAGTAGGAAAGAAGTTAGAAAGAAGTAAGAAAGAAGTAAGAAAGAAGAAAGAAGTATGAAAGAAGTAAGAAAGAAGTAAGAAAGAAAGAAGTAAGAAAGAAGTAAGAAAGAAGTAAGAAAGAAGTTAGAAAGAAGTAAGAATGAAGTAAGAAAGAAGTTAGAAAGAAGAAAGAAATAAGTAAGAAAGAAGTAAGAAAGAAGTAAGAAAGAAGTAAGAAATAAAGAAGTAAGAAAGAAGTAAGAAAGAAAGAAGAAAGAAGTAAGAAAGAAGTAAGAAAGAAGTAAGAAAGAAGTAAGAAAGAAGAATGAAAGAAGTAAGAAAGAAGTATGAAAGTAGTAAGAAAGAAGAAAGAAAGAAGTAAGAAAGAAGTAAGAAAGAAGTAAGAAAGAAAGAAGAAAGAAGAAAGAAGTAAGCAAGAAGTAAGAAAGAAGTAAGAAAGAAGTAAGAAGGAATGAATAAAGAAGTAAGAAAGAAGAAAGAAAGAAGTAAGAAAGAAGAAAGAAAGAAGTAAGAAAGAATAAGAAAGAAGTAAGAGAGAAAGAAGAAAAAAGTAAGAAAGAAGTAAGAAGGAAGTTGAAAGAAGAAAAAAGAAGTTAGAAAGACGTAAGAAATAAGTAAGAAAGAGGTTAGAAAGAAGTAATAAAGCAGTAAGAAAGAAGTAAGAAAGAAAAAAGTAAGAAAGAAGAAAGAAAGAAAGAATAAAGAAGTAAGAAAGAAGTAAGAAAGAAGTAAGAAAGAAGAAAAAAGAAGAAAGAAAGAAGTAAGAAAGAAGTAAGAAAGATGTAAGAAAGAAAGAAGAAAGAATTAAGAAAGAAGTAAGAAAGAAGTATGAAAGAAGTAAGAAAGAAGTAAGAAAAGTTAAAAAGAAGTAAGAAAGAAGTAAGAAAGAAAGAAGAAAGAAGTAAGAAAGAAGTAAGAAAGAAAGAAGTAAGAACGAAGTAAGAAAGAAGAAAGAAGTTTGAAAGAAGTAAGAAGGAATGAAGAAAGAAGTAAGAAAGAAGTAAGAAAGAAGAAATAAAGAAGTAAGAAGGAATGAAGAAAGAAGTAATAAAGAAGTAAGAAAGAAGTAAGAAAGAAGTATGAAAGAAGTAAGAAAGAAGTAAGAAAGAAAGAAGTAAGAAAGAAGTAAGAAAGAAGAAAGAAAGAAGTAAGAAAGAAGAAAGAAAGAAGTAAGAAAGGAGTAAGAAAGAAGAAAGAAGTAAGAAAGAAAGAAGAAAGAAGTAAGAAAGAAGTAAGAAAGAAGAAAGAAAGAAGTAAGAAGGAATGAAGAAAGAAGTAAGAAAGAAGTAAGAAAGAAGTTAGAAAGAAGTAAGAAAGAAGTAAGAAAGAAGTAAGAAAGAAGTAAGAAAGAAGTAAGAAAGAAGTAAGAAAGAAGTAAGAAAGAAAGAAGAAAGAAGAAAGAAAGAAGTAAGAAAGAAGTAAGAAAGAAAGAAGTAAGAAAGAAGTAAGAAAGAGGTAAGAAAGAAGAAAAAAGAAGTTAGAAAGAAGTAAGAAAGAAGTAAGAAAGAAGTAAGAAAAAAGTAAGAAAGAAGTAAGAGAGAAGTAAGAAAGAAAGAAGAAATAAGTAAGAAGAAGTAAGAAAGAAGTATGAAAGAAGTAAGAAAGAAGAAAGAAAGTATTAAGAAAGAAGTAGGAAAGAAGTAAGAAAGAAGTAAGAAAGAAGAAAGAAGAAAGAAAGAAGTAAGAAAGAAGTAAGAAAGAAGTAAGAAAGAAGTAAGAAGGAATGAAGAAAGAAGTAAGAAAGAAGTAGGAAAGAAGTTAGAAAGAAGTAAGAAAGAAGAAAGAAGAAAGAAGTATGAAAGAAGTAAGAAAGAAGTAAGAAAGAAAGAAGTAAGAAAGAAGTAAGAAAGAAGTAAGAAAGAAGTTAGAAAGAAGTAAGAATGAAGTAAGAAAGAAGTTAGAAAGAAGAAAGAAATAAGTAAGAAAGAAGTAAGAAAGAAGTAAGAAAGAAGTAAGAAATAAAAAGTAAGAAAGAAGTAAGAAAGAAGTAAGAAAGAAGTAAGAAAGAAGAAAAAAGAAGTTAGAAAGAAGTAAGAAAGAAGTAAGAAAGAAGTAAGAAAGAAGTAAGAAGGAATGAAGAAAGAAGTAAGAAAGAAGTAAGAAAGAAGTAAGAAAGAAGTAAGAAAGAAAGAAGTAAGAAAGAAGTAAGAAAGAAGTAAGAAAGAAGTAAGAAAGAAGAAAGAAAGAAGTAAGAAAGAAGTAAGAAAGAAGTAAGAAAGAAAGAAGAAAGAAGTAAGAAAGAAGTAAGAAGGAATGAAGAAAGAAGTAAGAAAGAAGTAGGAAAGAAGTTAGAAAGAAGTAAGAAAGAAGTAAGAAAGAAGAAAGAAGTATGAAAGAAGTAAGAAAGAAGTAAGAAAGAAGTAAGAAAGAAAGTAAGAAATAAAGAAGTAAGAAAGAAGTAAGAAAGAAGTAAGAAAGAAGTAAGAAAGAAGAAAAAAGAAGTTAGAAAGAAGTAAGAAAGAAGTTAGAAAGAAGTTAGAAAGAAGTAAGAAAGAAGTAAGAAAGAAGTAAGAAAGAAGTAAGAAAGAAGTAAGAAATAAAGAAGTAAGAAAGAAGTAAGAAAGAAGTAAGAAAGAAGAAAAAAGAAGTTAGAAAGAAGTAAGAAAGAAGTAAGAAAGAAGTAAGAAAGAAGTAAGAAGGAATGAAGAAAGAAGTAAGAAAGAATTAAGAAAGAAGTAAGAAAGAAGTAAGAAAGAAGTAAGAAAGAAAGAAGAGAGAAGTAAGAAAGAAGTAAGAAAGAAGTAAGAAAGAAGTAAGAAAGAAGAATGAAAGAAGTAAGAAAGAAGTATGAAAGAAGTAAGAAAGAAGAAAGAAAGAAGTAAGAAAGAAGTAAGAAAGAAGTAAGAAAGAAGTAAGAAAGAAAGAAGAAAGAAGAAAGAAAGAAGTAAGCAAGAAGTAAGAAAGAAGTAAGAAAGAAGTAAGAAGGAATGAATAAAGAAGTAAGAAAGAAGAAAGAAAGAAGTAAGAAAGAAGTAATAAAGAAGTAAGAAAGAAGTAAGAAAGAAAGAAGAAAGAAAGAAGTAAGAAAGAAGTAAGAAAGAAGTAAGAAAGAAGAAAAAAGAAGTTAGAAAGAAGTAAGGAAGAAGTAAGAAAGAAGAAAGAAAGAAGTAAGAAAGAAGAAAGAAAGAAGTAAGAAAGAAGTAAGAAAGAAGTAAGAGAGAAAGAAGAAAAAAGTAAGAAAGAAGTAAGAACGAAGTTGAAAGAAGAAAAAAGAAGTTAGAAAGAAGTAAGAAATAAGTTTGAAAGAAGTAAGAAAGAAGTAAGAAAGAAGTAAGAGAGAAGTAAGAAAGAAAGAAGAAAGAAGTAAGAAAGAAGTAAGAAAGAAGTATGAAAGAAGTAAGAAAGAAGAAAGAAAGAATTAAGAAAGAAGTAAGAAAGAAGTAAGAAAGAAGTAAGAAAGAAGAAAGAAGAAAGAAAGAAGTAAGAAAGAAGTAAGAAAGAAGTAAGAAAGAATGAAGAAAGATGTAAGAAAGAAGTAAGAAAGAAGAAAAAAGAAGTTAGAAAGAAGTAAGAAAGTAAGAAAGAAGTAAGAAAGAAGTAAGAAAGAAGTAAGAAGGAATGAAGAAAGAAGTAAGAAAGAAGTAAGAAAGAAGTAAGAAAGAAGTAAGAAAGAAGTAAGAAAGAAAGAAGAAAGAAGTAAGAAAGAAGTAAGAAAGAAGTAAGAAAGAAGTAAGAAAGAAGAATGAAAGAAGTAAGAAAGAAGTATGAAAGAAGTAAGAAAGAAGTAAGAAAGAAGTAGGAAAGAAGTAAGAAAGAAGTAAGAAAGAAAGAAGAAAGAAGTAAGAAAGAAGTAAGAAGGAATGAAGAAAGAAGTAAGAAAGAAGTAGGAAAGAAGTTAGAAAGAAGTAAGAAAGAAGTAAGAAAGAAGAAAGAAGTATGAAAGAAGTAAGAAAGAAGTAAGAAAGAAAGAAGTAAGAAAGAAGTAAGAAAGAAGTAAGAAAGAAGTTAGAAAGAAGTAAGAATGAAGTAAGAAAGAAGTTAGAAAGAAGAAAGAAATAAGTAAGAAAGAAGTAAGAAAGAAGTAAGAAAGAAGTAAGAAATAAAGAAGTAAGAAAGAAGTAAGAAAGAAAGAAGAAAGAAGTAAGAAAGAAGTAAGAAAGAAGTAAGAAAGAAGTAAGAAAGAAGAATGAAAGAAGTAAGAAAGAAGTATGAAAGTAGTAAGAAAGAAGAAAGAAAGAAGTAAGAAAGAAGTAAGAAAGAAGTAAGAAAGAAGTAAGAAAGAAAGAAGAAAGAAGAAAGAAGTAAGCAAGAAGTAAGAAAGAAGTAAGAAAGAAGTAAGAAGGAATGAATAAAGAAGTAAGAAAGAAGAAAGAAATTAGTAAGAAAGAAGAAAGAAAGAAGTAAGAAAGAAGTAAGAAAGAAGTAAGAGAGAAAGAAGAAAAAAGTAAGAAAGAAGTAAGAAGGAAGTTGAAAGAAGAAAAAAGAAGTTAGAAAGACGTAAGAAATAAGTAAGAAAGAGGTTAGAAAGAAGTAATAAAGCAGTAAGAAAGAAGTAAGAAAGAAAAAAGTAAGAAAGAAGAAAGAAAGAAAGAATAAAGAAGTAAGAAAGAAGTAAGAAAGAAGAAAAAAGAGGTTAGAAAGAAGTAAGAAAGAAGTATGAAAGAAGTAAGAAAGAAGAAAGAAAGAAGTAAGAAAAAAGTAAGAAAGAAGTAAAAAAGAAGTAAGAAAGAAGTAAGAAAGAGAGAAGAAAGAAGTAAGAAAGAAGTAAGAAAGAAGTAAGAAAGAAGAAAGAAAGAAGTAAGAAAGAAGAAAGAAGTAAGAAAGAAGTAAGAAAGAAGAAAAAAGAAGTTAGAAAGAAGTAATAAACAATTAAGAAAGAAGTAAGAGAAAGAAGTTAGAAAGAAGTAAGAAATAAGTAAGAAAGAAGTAAGAAAGAAGTAAGAAAGAAGTAAGAAAGAAAGAAGTAAGAAAGAAGTAAGAAAGAAGAAAGAAAGAAGTAAGAAAGAAGAAAGAAAGAAGTAAGAAAGAAGTGAGAAAGAAGTAAGAAAGAAGAAAAAAGAAGTTAGAAAGAAGTAAGAAAGAAGTAAGATGGAAGTAAGAAAGAAGAAAGAAAGAAGAAAGAAAGAAAGAAGAAAGAAGTAAGAAAGAAGTAAGAAAGAAGGAAGAAAGAAGTAAGAAAGAAGTAAGAAGGAATGAAGAAAGAAGTAAGAAAGAAGTAAGAAAGAAGAAAGAAAGAGGTAAGCAAGAAGTAAGAAAGAAGTAAGAAAGAAGTTAGAAAGAAGTAAGATAGAAGTAAGAAAGAAGTAAGAAAGAAAGAAGAAAGAAGTAAGTAGAAGTAAGAAAGAAGTAAGAAAGAAGTATGAAAGAAGTAAGAAAGAAGTAAGAAAGAAGTTAAAAAGAAGTAAGAAAGAAGTAAGAAAGAAAGAAGTAAGAAAGAAGTAAGAAAGAAGAAAGAAGTTTGAAAGAAGTAAGAAGGATTGAAGAAAGAAGTAAGAAAGAAGTAAGAAAGAAGTAAGAGAGAAGTAAGAAAGAAAGAAGAAAGAAGTAAGAAAGAAGTAAGAAAGAAGTATGAAAGAAGTAAGAAAGAAGAAAGAAAGAATTAAGAAAGAAGTAAGAAAGAAGTAAGAAAGAAGTAAGAAAGAAGAAAGAAGAAAGAAAGAAGTCAGAAAGAAGTAAGAAAGAAGTAAGAAAGAAGTAAGAAGGAATGAAGAAAGAAGTAAGAAAGAAGTAGGAAAGAAGTTAGAAAGAAGTAAGAAAGAAGTAAGAAAGAAGAAAGAAGTATGAAAGAAGTAAGAAAGAAGTAAGAAAGAAAGAAGTAAGAAAGAAGTAAGAAAGAAGTAAGAAAGAAGTTAGAAAGAAGTAAGAAAGAAGTAAGAAAGAAGTAAGAAAGAAGTAAGAAAGAAGTAAGAAAGAAGTAAGAAAGAAAGAAGAAAGAAGAAAGAAAGAAGTAAGAAAGAAGTAAGAAAGAAAGAAGTAAGAAAGAAGTAAGAAAGAGGTAAGAAAGAAGAAAAAAGAAGTTAGAAAGAAGTAAGAAAGAAGTAAGAAAGAAGTAAGAAAGAAGTAAGAAAGAAGTAAGAGAGAAGTAAGAAAGAAAGAAGAAAGAAGTAAGAAAGAGGTAAGAAAGAAGTATGAAAGAAGTAAGAAAGAAGAAAGAAAGAATTAAGAAAGAAGTAAGAAAGAAGTAAGAAAGAAGTAAGAAAGAAGAAAGAAGAAAGAAAGAAGTAAGAAAGAAGTAAGAAAGAAGTAAGAAAGAAGTAAGAAGGAATGAAGAAAAGTAAGAAAGAAGTAGGAAAGAAGTTAGAAAGAAGTAAGAAAGAAAGAAGTAAGAAAGAAGTAAGAAAGAGGTAAGAAAGATGTAAGAAGGAATGAAGAAAAGTAAGAAAGAAGTAGGAAAGAAGTTAGAAAGAAGTAAGAAAGAAAGAAGTAAGAAAGAAGTAAGAAAGAAGTAAGAAAGAAGAAAGAAGTAAGAAAGAAAGAAGAAAGAAGTAAGAAAGAAGTAAGAAAGAAGAAAGAAAGAAGTAAGAAGGAATTAAGAAAGAAGTAAGAAAGAAGTAAGAAAGAAGTTAGAAAGAAGTAAGAAAGGAGTAAGAAAGAAGTAAGAAAGAAGTAAGAAAGAAGTAAGAAAGAAAGAAGAAAGAAGAAAGAAAGAAGTAAGAAAGAAGTAAGAAAGAAAGAAGTAAGAAAGAAGTAAGAAAGAGGTAAGAAACAAGAAAAAAGAAGTTAGAAAGAAGTAAGAAAGAAGTAAGAAAGAAGTAAGAAAGCAAGAAGAAAGAAGTAAGAAAGAAAGAAGAAAGAAGTAAGAATGAAGTAAGAAAGAAGTATGATAGAAGTAAGAAAGAAGAAAGAAAGAAGAAAGAAGAAAGAAAGAAGTAAGAAAGAAGTAAGAAAGAAGTAAGAAGGAATGAAGAAAGAAGTAAGAAAGAAGTAGGAAAGAAGTAGGAAAGAAGTTAGAAAGAAGTAAGAAAGAAGTAAGAAAGAAGTAAGAAAGAGGTAAGAAAGAAGTAAGAAAGAAAGAAGAAAGAAGTAAGAAAGAAGAAAGAATTATGAAAGAAGTAAGAAAGAAGTAAGAAAGAAAGAAGAAAGAAAGAAGTAAGAAAGAAGTAAGAAAGAAGTTAGAAAGAAGTAAGAAAGAAGTAAGAAAGAAGTAAGAAATAAGTAAGAAATAAGTAAGAAAGAAGTAAGAAAGAAGTAAGAAAGAAAGAAGACAGAAAGAAGAAAGAAAGAAGTAAGAAAGAAGTAAGAAAGAAGAAAAAAGAAGTTAGAAAGAAGTAAGAAAGAAGTAAGAAAGAAGTAAGAAAGAAGAAAGAAAGAAGAAAGAAAGAAGTAAGAAAGAAGTAAGAAAGAAGTAAGAAAGAAGTAAGAAAGAAGTAAGAAAGAAGTAAGAAAGAAAGAAGAAAGAAGTAAGAAAGAAGTAAGAAAGAAGTAAGAAAGAAGTAAGAAAGAAGAATGAAAGAAGTAAGAAAGAAGTATGAAAGAAGTAAGAAAGAAGAAAGAAAGAAGTAAGAAAGAAGTAAAAAAGAAGTAAGAAAGAAGTAAGAAAGAAAGAAGAAAGAAGAAAGAAAGAAGTAAGCAAGAAGTAAGAAAGAAGTAAGAAAGAAGTAATAAAGAAGTAAGAAGGAATGAAGAAAGAAGTAAGAAAGAAGAAAGAAGAAAGAAAGAAGTAAGAAAGAAGAAAGAAAGAAGTAAGCAAGAAGTAAGAAAGATGTAAGAAAGAAGTTAGAAAGAAGTAAGAAAGAAGTAAGAAAGAAGTAAGAAAGAAAGAAGAAAGAAGTAAGAAAGAAGTAAGAAAGAAGTAAGAAAGAAGAAAAAAGAGGTTAGAAAGAAGTAAGAAAGAAGTATGAAAGAAGTAAGAAAGAAGAAAGAAAGAAGTAAGAAAGAAGTAAGAAAGAAGTAAAAAAGAAGTAAGAAAGAAGTAAGAAAGAGAGAAGAAAGAAGTAAGAAAGAAGTAAGAAAGAATTAAGAAAGAAGAAAGAAAGAAGTAAGAAAGAAGAAAGAAGTAAGAAAGAAGTAAGAAAGAAGAAAAAAGAAGTTAGAAAGAAGTAATAAACAATTAAGAAAGAAGTAAGAAAGAAAGAAGTAAGAAAGAAGTAAGAAAGATGTAAGAAAGAAAGAAGAAGGAATGAAGAAAGAAGTAAGAAAGAAGAAATAAAGAGGTAAGAAAGAAGTAAGGAAGATGTAAGGAAGAAAGAAGAAAGAAGTAAGGAAGAAGAAAGAAAGAAGAATGAAAGAAGTAAGAAAGAAGCAAGAAAGAAAGAAGTAAGAAAGAAGTAAGAAAGAAGTTAGAAAGAAGTAAGAAAGAAGTAAGAAAGAAGTTAGAAAGAAGTAAGAAATAAGTAAGAAAGAAGTAAGAAAGAAGTAAGAAAGAAGTAAGAAAGAAAGAAGTAAGAAAGAAGTAAGAAAGAAGAAAGAAAGAAGTAAGAAAGAAGAAAGAAAGAAGTAAGAAAGAAGTAAGAAAGAAGTAAGAAAGAAGAAAAAAGAAGTTAGAAAGAAGTAAGAAAGAAGTAAGATGGAAGTAATAAAGAAGAAAGAAAGAAGAAAGAAAGAAAGAAGAAAGAAGTAAGAAAGAAGTAAGAAAGAAGGAAGAAAGAAGTAAGAAAGAAGTAAGAAGGAATGAAGAAAGAAGTAAGAAAGAAGTAAGAAAGAAGAAAGAAAGAGGTAAGCAAGAAGTAAGAAAGAAGTAAGAAAGAAGTTAGAAAGAAGTAAGATAGAAGTAAGAAAGAAGTAAGAAAGAAAGAAGAAAGAAGTAAGTAGAAGTAAGAAAGAAGTAAGAAAGAAGTATGAAAGAAGTAAGAAAGAAGTAAGAAAGAAGTTAAAAAGAAGTAAGAAAGAAGTAAGAAAGAAAGAAGTAAGAAAGAAGTAAGAAAGAAGAAAGAATTTTGAAAGAAGTAAGAAGGATTGAAGAAAGAAGTAAGAAAGAAGTAAGAAAGAAGTAAGAAAGAAGTAAGAAGGAATGAAGAAAGAAGTAAGAAAGAAGTAAGAAAGAAGTAAGAAAGAAGTAAGAAAGAAGTAAGAAGGGATGAAGAAAGAAAGAAGAAAGAAGTAAGGAAGAAGAAAGAAAGAAGTATGAAAGAAGTAAGAAAGAAGTAGGAAAGAAAGAAGTAAGAAAGAAGTAAGAAAGAAGAAAGAAAGAAAGAAGAAAGAATTAAGAAAGAAGTAAGAAAGAAGTATGAAAGAAGTAAGAAAGAAGTAAGAAAAGTTAAAAAGAAGTAAGAAAGAAGTAAGAAAGAAAGAAGAAAGAAGTAAGAAAGAAGTAAGAAAGAAAGAAGTAAGAAAGAAGTAAGAAAGAAGAAAGAAGTTTGAAAGAAGTAAGAAGGAATGAAGAAAGAAGTAAGAAAGAAGTAAGAAAGAAGTAAGAAAGAAGTAAGAAGGAATGAAGAAAGAAGTAATAAAGAAGTAATAAAGAAGTAAGAAAGAAGTAAGAAAGAAGTAAGAAAGATATAAGAAAGAAAGAAGAAAGAAGGAAGAAGAAAGAAAGAAGTATGAAAGAAGTAAGAAAGAAGTGAGAAAGAAAGAAGTAAGAAAGAAGTAAGAAAGAAGAAAGAAAGAAGTAAGAAAGAAGAAAGAAAGAAGTAAGAAAGGAGTAAGAAAGAAGAAAGAAGTAAGAAAGAAAGAAGAAAGAAGTAAGAAAGAAGTAAGAAAGAAGAAAGAAAGAAGTAAGAAGGAATGAAGAAAGAAGTAAGAAAGAAGTAGGAAAGAAGTTAGAAAGAAGTAAGAAAGAAGTAAGAAAGAAGAAAGAAGTATGAAAGAAGTAAGAAAGAAGTAAGAAAGAAAGAAGTAAGAAAGAAGTAAGAAAGAAGTAAGAAAGAAGTTAGAAAGAAGTAAGAATGAAGTAAGAAAGAAGTTAGAAAGAAGAAAGAAATAAGTAAGAAAGAAGTAAGAAAGAAGTAAGAAAGAAGTAAGAAATAAAGAAGTAAGAAAGAAGTAAGAAAGAAAGAAGAAAGAAGTAAGAAAGAAGTAAGAAAGAAGTAAGAAAGAAGTAAGAAAGAAGAATGAAAGAAGTAAGAAAGAAGTATGAAAGTAGTAAGAAAGAAGAAAGAAAGAAGTAAGAAAGAAGTAAGAAAGAAGTAAGAAAGAAAGAAGAAAGAAGAAAGAAGTAAGCAAGAAGTAAGAAAGAAGTAAGAAAGAAGTAAGAAGGAATGAATAAAGAAGTAAGAAAGAAGAAAGAAAGAAGTAAGAAAGAAGAAAGAAAGAAGTAAGAAAGAATAAGAAAGAAGTAAGAGAGAAAGAAGAAAAAAGTAAGAAAGAAGTAAGAAGGAAGTTGAAAGAAGAAAAAAGAAGTTAGAAAGACGTAAGAAATAAGTAAGAAAGAGGTTAGAAAGAAGTAATAAAGCAGTAAGAAAGAAGTAAGAAAGAAAAAAGTAAGAAAGAAGAAAGAAAGAAAGAATAAAGAAGTAAGAAAGAAGTAAGAAAGAAGTAAGAAAGAAGAAAAAAGAAGAAAGAAAGAAGTAAGAAAGAAGTAAGAAAGATGTAAGAAAGAAAGAAGAAAGAATTAAGAAAGAAGTAAGAAAGAAGTATGAAAGAAGTAAGAAAGAAGTAAGAAAAGTTAAAAAGAAGTAAGAAAGAAGTAAGAAAGAAAGAAGAAAGAAGTAAGAAAGAAGTAAGAAAGAAAGAAGTAAGAACGAAGTAAGAAAGAAGAAAGAAGTTTGAAAGAAGTAAGAAGGAATGAAGAAAGAAGTAAGAAAGAAGTAAGAAAGAAGAAATAAAGAAGTAAGAAGGAATGAAGAAAGAAGTAATAAAGAAGTAAGAAAGAAGTAAGAAAGAAGTATGAAAGAAGTAAGAAAGAAGTAAGAAAGAAAGAAGTAAGAAAGAAGTAAGAAAGAAGAAAGAAAGAAGTAAGAAAGAAGAAAGAAAGAAGTAAGAAAGGAGTAAGAAAGAAGAAAGAAGTAAGAAAGAAAGAAGAAAGAAGTAAGAAAGAAGTAAGAAAGAAGAAAGAAAGAAGTAAGAAGGAATGAAGAAAGAAGTAAGAAAGAAGTAAGAAAGAAGTTAGAAAGAAGTAAGAAAGAAGTAAGAAAGAAGTAAGAAAGAAGTAAGAAAGAAGTAAGAAAGAAGTAAGAAAGAAGTAAGAAAGAAAGAAGAAAGAAGAAAGAAAGAAGTAAGAAAGAAGTAAGAAAGAAAGAAGTAAGAAAGAAGTAAGAAAGAGGTAAGAAAGAAGAAAAAAGAAGTTAGAAAGAAGTAAGAAAGAAGTAAGAAAGAAGTAAGAAAAAAGTAAGAAAGAAGTAAGAGAGAAGTAAGAAAGAAAGAAGAAATAAGTAAGAAGAAGTAAGAAAGAAGTATGAAAGAAGTAAGAAAGAAGAAAGAAAGTATTAAGAAAGAAGTAGGAAAGAAGTAAGAAAGAAGTAAGAAAGAAGAAAGAAGAAAGAAAGAAGTAAGAAAGAAGTAAGAAAGAAGTAAGAAAGAAGTAAGAAGGAATGAAGAAAGAAGTAAGAAAGAAGTAGGAAAGAAGTTAGAAAGAAGTAAGAAAGAAGAAAGAAGAAAGAAGTATGAAAGAAGTAAGAAAGAAGTAAGAAAGAAAGAAGTAAGAAAGAAGTAAGAAAGAAGTAAGAAAGAAGTTAGAAAGAAGTAAGAATGAAGTAAGAAAGAAGTTAGAAAGAAGAAAGAAATAAGTAAGAAAGAAGTAAGAAAGAAGTAAGAAAGAAGTAAGAAATAAAAAGTAAGAAAGAAGTAAGAAAGAAGTAAGAAAGAAGTAAGAAAGAAGAAAAAAGAAGTTAGAAAGAAGTAAGAAAGAAGTAAGAAAGAAGTAAGAAAGAAGTAAGAAGGAATGAAGAAAGAAGTAAGAAAGAAGTAAGAAAGAAGTAAGAAAGAAGTAAGAAAGAAAGAAGTAAGAAAGAAGTAAGAAAGAAGTAAGAAAGAAGTAAGAAAGAAGAAAGAAAGAAGTAAGAAAGAAGTAAGAAAGAAGTAAGAAAGAAAGAAGAAAGAAGTAAGAAAGAAGTAAGAAGGAATGAAGAAAGAAGTAAGAAAGAAGTAGGAAAGAAGTTAGAAAGAAGTAAGAAAGAAGTAAGAAAGAAGAAAGAAGTATGAAAGAAGTAAGAAAGAAGTAAGAAAGAAGTAAGAAAGAAAGTAAGAAATAAAGAAGTAAGAAAGAAGTAAGAAAGAAGTAAGAAAGAAGTAAGAAAGAAGAAAAAAGAAGTTAGAAAGAAGTAAGAAAGAAGTTAGAAAGAAGTTAGAAAGAAGTAAGAAAGAAGTAAGAAAGAAGTAAGAAAGAAGTAAGAAAGAAGTAAGAAATAAAGAAGTAAGAAAGAAGTAAGAAAGAAGTAAGAAAGAAGAAAAAAGAAGTTAGAAAGAAGTAAGAAAGAAGTAAGAAAGAAGTAAGAAAGAAGTAAGAAGGAATGAAGAAAGAAGTAAGAAAGAATTAAGAAAGAAGTAAGAAAGAAGTAAGAAAGAAGTAAGAAAGAAAGAAGAGAGAAGTAAGAAAGAAGTAAGAAAGAAGTAAGAAAGAAGTAAGAAAGAAGAATGAAAGAAGTAAGAAAGAAGTATGAAAGAAGTAAGAAAGAAGAAAGAAAGAAGTAAGAAAGAAGTAAGAAAGAAGTAAGAAAGAAGTAAGAAAGAAAGAAGAAAGAAGAAAGAAAGAAGTAAGCAAGAAGTAAGAAAGAAGTAAGAAAGAAGTAAGAAGGAATGAATAAAGAAGTAAGAAAGAAGAAAGAAAGAAGTAAGAAAGAAGTAATAAAGAAGTAAGAAAGAAGTAAGAAAGAAAGAAGAAAGAAAGAAGTAAGAAAGAAGTAAGAAAGAAGTAAGAAAGAAGAAAAAAGAAGTTAGAAAGAAGTAAGGAAGAAGTAAGAAAGAAGAAAGAAAGAAGTAAGAAAGAAGAAAGAAAGAAGTAAGAAAGAAGTAAGAAAGAAGTAAGAGAGAAAGAAGAAAAAAGTAAGAAAGAAGTAAGAACGAAGTTGAAAGAAGAAAAAAGAAGTTAGAAAGAAGTAAGAAATAAGTTTGAAAGAAGTAAGAAAGAAGTAAGAAAGAAGTAAGAGAGAAGTAAGAAAGAAAGAAGAAAGAAGTAAGAAAGAAGTAAGAAAGAAGTATGAAAGAAGTAAGAAAGAAGAAAGAAAGAATTAAGAAAGAAGTAAGAAAGAAGTAAGAAAGAAGTAAGAAAGAAGAAAGAAGAAAGAAAGAAGTAAGAAAGAAGTAAGAAAGAAGTAAGAAAGAATGAAGAAAGATGTAAGAAAGAAGTAAGAAAGAAGAAAAAAGAAGTTAGAAAGAAGTAAGAAAGTAAGAAAGAAGTAAGAAAGAAGTAAGAAAGAAGTAAGAAGGAATGAAGAAAGAAGTAAGAAAGAAGTAAGAAAGAAGTAAGAAAGAAGTAAGAAAGAAGTAAGAAAGAAAGAAGAAAGAAGTAAGAAAGAAGTAAGAAAGAAGTAAGAAAGAAGTAAGAAAGAAGAATGAAAGAAGTAAGAAAGAAGTATGAAAGAAGTAAGAAAGAAGTAAGAAAGAAGTAGGAAAGAAGTAAGAAAGAAGTAAGAAAGAAAGAAGAAAGAAGTAAGAAAGAAGTAAGAAGGAATGAAGAAAGAAGTAAGAAAGAAGTAGGAAAGAAGTTAGAAAGAAGTAAGAAAGAAGTAAGAAAGAAGAAAGAAGTATGAAAGAAGTAAGAAAGAAGTAAGAAAGAAAGAAGTAAGAAAGAAGTAAGAAAGAAGTAAGAAAGAAGTTAGAAAGAAGTAAGAATGAAGTAAGAAAGAAGTTAGAAAGAAGAAAGAAATAAGTAAGAAAGAAGTAAGAAAGAAGTAAGAAAGAAGTAAGAAATAAAGAAGTAAGAAAGAAGTAAGAAAGAAAGAAGAAAGAAGTAAGAAAGAAGTAAGAAAGAAGGAAGAAAGAAGTAAGAAAGAAGAATGAAAGAAGTAAGAAAGAAGTATGAAAGTAGTAAGAAAGAAGAAAGAAAGAAGTAAGAAAGAAGTAAGAAAGAAGTAAGAAAGAAGTAAGAAAGAAAGAAGAAAGAAGAAAGAAGTAAGCAAGAAGTAAGAAAGAAGTAAGAAAGAAGTAAGAAGGAATGAATAAAGAAGTAAGAAAGAAGAAAGAAATTAGTAAGAAAGAAGAAAGAAAGAAGTAAGAAAGAAGTAAGAAAGAAGTAAGAGAGAAAGAAGAAAAAAGTAAGAAAGAAGTAAGAAGGAAGTTGAAAGAAGAAAAAAGAAGTTAGAAAGACGTAAGAAATAAGTAAGAAAGAGGTTAGAAAGAAGTAATAAAGCAGTAAGAAAGAAGTAAGAAAGAAAAAAGTAAGAAAGAAGAAAGAAAGAAAGAATAAAGAAGTAAGAAAGAAGTAAGAAAGAAGTAAGAAAGAAGTAAGAAAGAAGAAAAAAGAAGAAAGAAAGAAGTAAGAAAGAAGTAAGAAAGATGTAAGAAAGAAAGAAGAAAGAATTAAGAAAGAAGTAAGAAAGAAGTATGAAAGAAGTAAGAAAGAAGTAAGAAAAGTTAAAAAGAAGTAAGAAAGAAGTAAGAAAGAAAGAAGAAAGAAGTAAGAAAGAAGTAAGAAAGAAAGAAGTAAGAAAGAAGTAAGAAAGAAGAAAGAAGTTTGAAAGAAGTAAGAAGGAATGAAGAAAGAAGTAAGAAAGAAGTAAGAAAGAAGAAAGAAAGAAGTAAGAAGGAATGAAGAAAGAAGTAATAAAGAAGTAAGAAAGAAGTAAGAAAGAAGTATGAAAGAAGTAAGAAAGAAGGAAGAAATAAAGAAGTAAGAAAGAAGTAAGAAAGAAGAAAGAAAGAAGTAAGAAAGAAGAAAGAAAGAAGTAAGAAAGGAGTAAGAAAGAAGAAAGAAGTAAGAAAGAAAGAAGAAAGAAGTAAGAAAGAAGTAAGAAAGAAGTAAGAAAGAAGAAAGAAAGAAGTAAGAAGGAATGAAGAAAGAAGTAAGAAAGAAGTAAGAAAGAAGTTAGAAAGAAGTAAGAAAGAAGTAAGAAAGAAGTAAGAAAGAAGTAAGAAAGAAGTAAGAAAGAAGTAAGAAAGAAAGAAGAAAGAAGAAAGAAAGAAGTAAGAAAGAAGTAAGAAAGAAAGAAGTAAGAAAGAAGTAAGAAAGAGGTAAGAAAGAAGAAAAAAGAAGTTAGAAAGAAGTAAGAAAGAAGTAAGAAAGAAGTAAGAAAAAAGTAAGAAAGAAGTAAGAGAGAAGTAAGAAAGAAAGAAGAAATAAGTAAGAAAGAAGTAAGAAAGAAGTATGAAAGAAGTAAGAAAGAGGTAAGCAAGAAGTAAGAAAGAAGTAAGAAAGAAGTTAGAAAGAAGTAAGATAGAAGTAAGAAAGAAGTAAGAAAGAAAGAAGAAAGAAGTAAGTAGAAGTAAGAAAGAAGTAAGAAAGAAGTATGAAAGAAGTAAGAAAGAAGTAAGAAAGAAGTTAAAAAGAAGTAAGAAAGAAGTAAGAAAGAAAGAAGTAAGAAAGAAGTAAGAAAGAAGAAAGAAGTTTGAAAGAAGTAAGAAGGATTGAAGAAAGAAGTAAGAAAGAAGTAAGAAAGAAGTAAGAAAGAAGTAAGAAGGAATGAAGAAAGAAGTAAGAAAGAAGTAAGAAAGAAGTAAGAAAGAAGTAAGAAAGAAGTAAGAAGGGATGAAGAAAGAAAGAAGAAAGAAGTAAGGAAGAAGAAAGAAAGAAGTATGAAAGAAGTAAGAAAGAAGTAGGAAAGAAAGAAGTAAGAAAGAAGTAAGAAAGAAGAAAGAAAGAAAGAAGAAAGAATTAAGAAAGAAGTAAGAAAGAAGTATGAAAGAAGTAAGAAAGAAGTAAGAAAAGTTAAAAAGAAGTAAGAAAGAAGTAAGAAAGAAAGAAGAAAGAAGTAAGAAAGAAGTAAGAAAGAAAGAAGTAAGAAAGAAGTAAGAAAGAAGAAAGAAGTTTGAAAGAAGTAGGAAGGAATGAAGAAAGAAGTAAGAAAGAAGTAAGAAAGAAGTAAGAAAGAAGTAAGAAGGAATGAAGAAAGAAGTAATAAAGAAGTAATAAAGAAGTAAGAAAGAAGTAAGAAAGAAGTAAGAAAGATATAAGAAAGAAAGAAGAAAGAAGGAAGAAGAAAGAAAGAAGTATGAAAGAAGTAAGAAAGAAGTAAGAAAGAAAGAAGTAAGAAAGAAGTAAGAAAGAAGAAAGAAAGAAGTAAGAAAGAAGAAAGAAAGAAGTAAGAAAGGAGTAAGAAAGAAGAAAGAAGTAAGAAAGAAAGAAGAAAGAAGTAAGAAAGAAGTAAGAAAGAAGAAAGAAAGAAGTAAGAAGGAATGAAGAAAGAAGTAAGAAAGAAGTAGGAAAGAAGTTAGAAAGAAGTAAGAAAGAAGTAAGAAAGAAGAAAGAAGTATGAAAGAAGTAAGAAAGAAGTAAGAAAGAAAGAAGTAAGAAAGAAGTAAGAAAGAAGTAAGAAAGAAGTTAGAAAGAAGTAAGAATGAAGTAAGAAAGAAGTTAGAAAGAAGAAAGAAATAAGTAAGAAAGAAGTAAGAAAGAAGTAAGAAAGAAGTAAGAAATAAAGAAGTAAGAAAGAAGTAAGAAAGAAAGAAGAAAGAAGTAAGAAAGAAGTAAGAAAGAAGTAAGAAAGAAGTAAGAAAGAAGAATGAAAGAAGTAAGAAAGAAGTATGAAAGTAGTAAGAAAGAAGAAAGAAAGAAGTAAGAAAGAAGTAAGAAAGAAGTAAGAAAGAAAGAAGAAAGAAGAAAGAAGTAAGCAAGAAGTAAGAAAGAAGTAAGAAAGAAGTAAGAAGGAATGAATAAAGAAGTAAGAAAGAAGAAAGAAAGAAGTAAGAAAGAAGAAAGAAAGAAGTAAGAAAGAATAAGAAAGAAGTAAGAGAGAAAGAAGAAAAAAGTAAGAAAGAAGTAAGAAGGAAGTTGAAAGAAGAAAAAAGAAGTTAGAAAGACGTAAGAAATAAGTAAGAAAGAGGTTAGAAAGAAGTAATAAAGCAGTAAGAAAGAAGTAAGAAAGAAAAAAGTAAGAAAGAAGAAAGAAAGAAAGAATAAAGAAGTAAGAAAGAAGTAAGAAAGAAGTAAGAAAGAAGAAAAAAGAAGAAAGAAAGAAGTAAGAAAGAAGTAAGAAAGATGTAAGAAAGAAAGAAGAAAGAATTAAGAAAGAAGTAAGAAAGAAGTATGAAAGAAGTAAGAAAGAAGTAAGAAAAGTTAAAAAGAAGTAAGAAAGAAGTAAGAAAGAAAGAAGAAAGAAGTAAGAAAGAAGTAAGAAAGAAAGAAGTAAGAACGAAGTAAGAAAGAAGAAAGAAGTTTGAAAGAAGTAAGAAGGAATGAAGAAAGAAGTAAGAAAGAAGTAAGAAAGAAGAAATAAAGAAGTAAGAAGGAATGAAGAAAGAAGTAATAAAGAAGTAAGAAAGAAGTAAGAAAGAAGTATGAAAGAAGTAAGAAAGAAGTAAGAAAGAAAGAAGTAAGAAAGAAGTAAGAAAGAAGAAAGAAAGAAGTAAGAAAGAAGAAAGAAAGAAGTAAGAAAGGAGTAAGAAAGAAGAAAGAAGTAAGAAAGAAAGAAGAAAGAAGTAAGAAAGAAGTAAGAAAGAAGAAAGAAAGAAGTAAGAAGGAATGAAGAAAGAAGTAAGAAAGAAGTAAGAAAGAAGTTAGAAAGAAGTAAGAAAGAAGTAAGAAAGAAGTAAGAAAGAAGTAAGAAAGAAGTAAGAAAGAAGTAAGAAAGAAAGAAGAAAGAAGAAAGAAAGAAGTAAGAAAGAAGTAAGAAAGAAAGAAGTAAGAAAGAAGTAAGAAAGAGGTAAGAAAGAAGAAAAAAGAAGTTAGAAAGAAGTAAGAAAGAAGTAAGAAAGAAGTAAGAAAAAAGTAAGAAAGAAGTAAGAGAGAAGTAAGAAAGAAAGAAGAAATAAGTAAGAAGAAGTAAGAAAGAAGTATGAAAGAAGTAAGAAAGAAGAAAGAAAGTATTAAGAAAGAAGTAGGAAAGAAGTAAGAAAGAAGTAAGAAAGAAGAAAGAAGAAAGAAAGAAGTAAGAAAGAAGTAAGAAAGAAGTAAGAAAGAAGTAAGAAGGAATGAAGAAAGAAGTAAGAAAGAAGTAGGAAAGAAGTTAGAAAGAAGTAAGAAAGAAGAAAGAAGAAAGAAGTATGAAAGAAGTAAGAAAGAAGTAAGAAAGAAAGAAGTAAGAAAGAAGTAAGAAAGAAGTAAGAAAGAAGTTAGAAAGAAGTAAGAATGAAGTAAGAAAGAAGTTAGAAAGAAGAAAGAAATAAGTAAGAAAGAAGTAAGAAAGAAGTAAGAAAGAAGTAAGAAATAAAAAGTAAGAAAGAAGTAAGAAAGAAGTAAGAAAGAAGTAAGAAAGAAGAAAAAAGAAGTTAGAAAGAAGTAAGAAAGAAGTAAGAAAGAAGTAAGAAAGAAGTAAGAAGGAATGAAGAAAGAAGTAAGAAAGAAGTAAGAAAGAAGTAAGAAAGAAGTAAGAAAGAAAGAAGTAAGAAAGAAGTAAGAAAGAAGTAAGAAAGAAGTAAGAAAGAAGAAAGAAAGAAGTAAGAAAGAAGTAAGAAAGAAGTAAGAAAGAAAGAAGAAAGAAGTAAGAAAGAAGTAAGAAGGAATGAAGAAAGAAGTAAGAAAGAAGTATGAAAGAAGTAAGAAAGAAGTAAGAAAGAAGTAAGAAAGAAAGTAAGAAATAAAGAAGTAAGAAAGAAGTAAGAAAGAAGTAAGAAAGAAGTAAGAAAGAAGAAAAAAGAAGTTAGAAAGAAGTAAGAAAGAAGTTAGAAAGAAGTTAGAAAGAAGTAAGAAAGAAGTAAGAAAGAAGTAAGAAAGAAGTAAGAAAGAAGTAAGAAATAAAGAAGTAAGAAAGAAGTAAGAAAGAAGTAAGAAAGAAGAAAAAAGAAGTTAGAAAGAAGTAAGAAAGAAGTAAGAAAGAAGTAAGAAAGAAGTAAGAAGGAATGAAGAAAGAAGTAAGAAAGAATTAAGAAAGAAGTAAGAAAGAAGTAAGAAAGAAGTAAGAAAGAAAGAAGAGAGAAGTAAGAAAGAAGTAAGAAAGAAGTAAGAAAGAAGTAAGAAAGAAGAATGAAAGAAGTAAGAAAGAAGTATGAAAGAAGTAAGAAAGAAGAAAGAAAGAAGTAAGAAAGAAGTAAGAAAGAAGTAAGAAAGAAGTAAGAAAGAAAGAATAAAGAAGTAAGAAAGAAGAAAGAAAGAAGTAAGAAAGAAGTAATAAAGAAGTAAGAAAGAAGTAAGAAAGAAAGAAGAAAGAAAGAAGTAAGAAAGAAGTAAGAAAGAAGTAAGAAAGAAGAAAAAAGAAGTTAGAAAGAAGTAAGGAAGAAGTAAGAAAGAAGAAAGAAAGAAGTAAGAAAGAAGAAAGAAAGAAGTAAGAAAGAATTAAGAAAGAAGTAAGAGAGAAAGAAGAAAAAAGTAAGAAAGAAGTAAGAACGAAGTTGAAAGAAGAAAAAAGAAGTCAGAAAGAAGTAAGAAATAAGTTTGAAAGAAGTAAGAAAGAAGTAAGAAAGAAGTAAGAGAGAAGTAAGAAAGAAAGAAGAAAGAAGTAAGAAAGAAGTAAGAAAGAAGTATGAAAGAAGTAAGAAAGAAGAAAGAAAGAATTAAGAAAGAAGTAAGAAAGAAGTAAGAAAGAAGTAAGAAAGAAGAAAGAAGAAAGAATGAAGTAAGAAAGAAGTAAGAAAGAAGTAAGAAAGAAGTAAGAAGGAATGAAGAAAGAAGTAAGAAAGAAGTAGGAAAGAAGTTAGAAAGAAGTAAGAAAGAAGTAAGAAAGAAGAAAGAAGTATGAAAGAAGTAAGAAAGAAGTAAGAAAGAAAGAAGTAAGAAAGAAGTAAGAAAGAAGTAAGAAAGAAGTTAGAAAGAAGTAAGAATGAAGTAAGAAAGAAGTTAGAAAGAAGTAAGAAATAAGTAAGAAAGAAGTAAGAAATAAAGAAGTAAGAAAGAAGTAAGAAAGAAGTAAGAAAGAAGTAAGAAAGAAGAAAAAAGAAGTTAGAAAGAAGTAAGAAAGTAAGAAAGAAGTAAGAAAGAAGTAAGAAAGAAGTAAGAAGGAATGAAGAAAGAAGTAAGAAAGAAGTAAGAAAGAAGTAAGAAAGAAGTAAGAAAGAAGTAAGAAAGAAAGAAGAAAGAAGTAAGAAAGAAGTAAGAAAGAATTAAGAAAGAAGTAAGAAAGAAGAATGAAAGAAGTAAGAAAGAAGTAAGAAGGAATGAAGAAAGAAGTAAGAAAGAATTAAGAAAGAGGTAAGAAAGAAGTAAGAAAGAAGTAAGAAAGAAAGAAGAGAGAAGTAAGAAAGAAGTAAGAAAGAAGTAAGAAAGAAGTAAGAAAGAAGAATGAAAGATGTAAGAAAGAAGTATGAAAGAAGTAAGAAAGAAGAAAGAAAGAAGTAAGAAAGAAGTAAGAAAGAAGTAAGAAAGAAGTAAGAAAGAAAGAAGAAAGAAGAAAGAAAGAAGTAAGCAAGAAGTAAGAAAGAAGTAAGAAAGAAGTAAGAAGGAATGAATAAAGAAGTAAGAAAGAAGAAAGAAAGAAGTAAGAAAGAAGTAATAAAGAAGTAAGAAAGAAGTAAGAAAGAAAGAAGAAAGAAAGAAGTAAGAAAGAATTAAGAAAGAAGTAAGAAAGAAGAAAAAAGAAGTTAGAAAGAAGTAAGGAAGAAGTAAGAAAGAAGAAAGAAAGAAGTAAGAAAGAAGAAAGAAAGAATTAAGAAACAAGTAAGAAAGAAGTAAGAGAGAAAGAAGAAAAAAGTAAGAAAGAAGTAAGAACGAAGTTGAAAGAAGAAAAAAGAAGTTAGAAAGAAGTAAGAAATAAGTTTGAAAGAAGTAAGAAAGAAGTAAGAAAGAAGTAAGAGAGAAGTAAGAAAGAAAGAAGAAAGAAGTAAGAAAGAAGTAAGAAAGAAGTATGAAAGAAGTAAGAAAGAAGAAAGAAAGAATTAAGAAAGAAGTAAGAAAGAAGTAAGAAAGAAGTAAGAAAGAAGAAAGAAGAAAGAAAGAAGTAAGAAAGAAGTAAGAAAGAAGTAAGAAAGAAGTAAGAAGGAATGAAGAAAGAAGTAAGAAAGAAGTAAGAAAGAAGAAAAAAGAAGTTAGAAAGAAGTAAGAAAGTAAGAAAGAAGTAAGAAAGAAGTAAGAAAGAAGTAAGAAGGAATGAAGAAAGAAGTAAGAAAGAAGTAAGAAAGAAGTAAGAAAGAAGTAAGAAAGAAGTAAGAAAGAAAGAAGAAAGAAGTAAGAAAGAAGTAAGAAAGAAGTAAGAAAGAAGTAAGAAAGAAGAATGAAAGAAGTAAGAAAGAAGTATGAAAGAAGTAAGAAAGAAGTAAGAAAGAAGTAAGAAAGAAGTAAGAAAGAAGTAGGAAAGAAGTTAGAAAGAAGTAAGAAAGAAGTAAGAAAGAAGAAAGAAGTATGAAAGAAGTAAGAAAGAAGTAAGAAAGAAAGAAGTAAGAAAGAAGTAAGAAAGAAGTAAGAAAGAAGTTAGAAAGAAGTAAGAATGAAGTAAGAAAGAAGTTAGAAAGAAGAAAGAAATAAGTAAGAAAGAAGTAAGAAAGAAGTAAGAAAGAAGTAAGAAATAAAGAAGTAAGAAAGAAGTAAGAAAGAAAGAAGAAAGAAGTAAGAAAGAAGTAAGAAAGAAGTAAGAAAGAAGTAAGAAAGAAGAATGAAAGAAGTAAGAAAGAAGTATGAAAGTAGTAAGAAAGAAGAAAGAAAGAAGTAAGAAAGAAGTAAGAAAGAAGTAAGAAAGAAGTAAGAAAGAAAGAAGAAAGAAGAAAGAAGTAAGCAAGAAGTAAGAAAGAAGTAAGAAAGAAGTAAGAAGGAATGAATAAAGAAGTAAGAAAGAAGAAAAAAATTAGTAAGAAAGAAGAAAGAAAGAAGTAAGAAAGAAGTAAGAAAGAAGTAAGTGAGAAAGAAGAAAAAAGTAAGAAAGAAGTAAGAAGGAAGTTGAAAGAAGAAAAAAGAAGTTAGAAAGACGTAAGAAATAAGTAAGAAAGAGGTTAGAAAGAAGTAATAAAGCAGTAAGAAAGAAGTAAGAAAGAAAAAAGTAAGAAAGAAGAAAGAAAGAAAGAATAAAGAAGTAAGAAAGAAGTAAGAAAGAAGTAAGAAAGAAGAAAAAAGAAGAAAGAAAGAAGTAAGAAAGAAGTAAGAAAGATGTAAGAAAGAAAGAAGAAAGAATTAAGAAAGAAGTAAGAAAGAAGTATGAAAGAAGTAAGAAAGAAGTAAGAAAAGTTAAAAAGAAGTAAGAAAGAAGTAAGAAAGAAAGAAGAAAGAAGTAAGAAGTAAGAAAGAAAGAAGTAAGAAAGAAGTAAGAAAGAAGAAAGAAGTTTGAAAGAAGTAAGAAGGAATGAAGAAAGAAGTAAGAAAGAAGTAAGAAAGAAGAAAGAAAGAAGTAAGAAGGAATGAAGAAAGAAGTAATAAAGAAGTAAGAAAGAAGTAAGAAAGAAGTATGAAAGAAGTAAGAAAGAAGGAAGAAATAAAGAAGTAAGAAAGAAGTAAGAAAGAAGAAAGAAAGAAGTAAGAAAGAAGAAAGAAAGAAGTAAGAAAGGAGTAAGAAAGAAGAAAGAAGTAAGAAAGAAAGAAGAAAGAAGTAAGAAAGAAGTAAGAAAGAAGAAAGAAAGAAGTAAGAAGGAATGAAGAAAGAAGTAAGAAAGAAGTAAGAAAGAAGTTAGAAAGAAGTAAGAAAGAAGTAAGAAAGAAGTAAGAAAGAAGTAAGAAAGAAGTAAGAAAGAAGTAAGAAAGAAGTAAGAAAGAAAGAAGAAAGAAGAAAGAAAGAAGTAAGAAAGAAGTAAGAAAGAAAGAAGTAAGAAAGAAGTAAGAAAGAGGTAAGAAAGAAGAAAAAAGAAGTTAGAAAGAAGTAAGAAAGAAGTAAGAAAGAAGTAAGAAAGAAGTAAGAAGGAATGAAGAAAGAAGTAAGAAAGAAGTAAGAAAGAAGAAAAAAGAAGTTAGAAAGAAGTAAGAAAGTAAGAAAGAAGTAAGAAAGAAGTAAGAAAGAAGTAAGAAGGAATGAAGAAAGAAGTAAGAAAGAAGTAAGAAAGAAGTAAGAAAGAAGTAAGAAAGAAGTAAGAAAGAAAGAAGAAAGAAGTAAGAAAGAAGTAAGAAAGAAGTAAGAAAGAAGTAAGAAAGAAGAATGAAAGAAGTAAGAAAGAAGTATGAAAGAAGTAAGAAAGAAGTAAGAAAGAAGTAAGAAAGAAGTAAGAAAGAAAGAAGAAAGAAGTAAGAAAGAAGTAAGAAGGAATGAAGAAAGAAGTAAGAAAGAAGTAGGAAAGAAGTTAGAAAGAAGTAAGAAAGAAGTAAGAAAGAAGAAAGAAGTATGAAAGAAGTAAGAAAGAAGTAAGAAAGAAAGAAGTAAGAAAGAAGTAAGAAAGAAGTAAGAAAGAAGTTAGAAAGAAGTAAGAATGAAGTAAGAAAGAAGTTAGAAAGAAGAAAGAAATAAGTAAGAAAGAAGTAAGAAAGAAGTAAGAAAGAAGTAAGAAAGAAGTAAGAAAGAAGTAAGAAAGAAAGAAGAAAGAAGAAAGAAGTAAGCAAGAAGTAAGAAAGAAGTAAGAAAGAAGTAAGAAGGAATGAATAAAGAAGTAAGAAAGAAGAAAGAAATTAGTAAGAAAGAAGAAAGAAAGAAGTAAGAAAGAAGTAAGAAAGAAGTAAGAGAGAAAGAAGAAAAAAGTAAGAAAGAAGTAAGAAGGAAGTTGAAAGAAGAAAAAAGAAGTTAGAAAGACGTAAGAAATAAGTAAGAAAGAGGTTAGAAAGAAGTAATAAAGCAGTAAGAAAGAAGTAAGAAAGAAAAAAGTAAGAAAGAAGAAAGAAAGAAAGAATAAAGAAGTAAGAAAGAAGTAAGAAAGAAGTAAGAAAGAAGAAAAAAGAAGAAAGAAAGAAGTAAGAAAGAAGTAAGAAAGATGTAAGAAAGAAAGAAGAAAGAATTAAGAAAGAAGTAAGAAAGAAGTATGAAAGAAGTAAGAAAGAAGTAAGAAAAGTTAAAAAGAAGTAAGAAAGAAGTAAGAAAGAAAGAAGAAAGAAGTAAGAAAGAAGTAAGAAAGAAAGAAGTAAGAAAGAAGTAAGAAAGAAGAAAGAAGTTTGAAAGAAGTAAGAAGGAATGAAGAAAGAAGTAAGAAAGAAGTAAGAAAGAAGAAAGAAAGAAGTAAGAAGGAATGAAGAAAGAAGTAATAAAGAAGTAAGAAAGAAGTAAGAAAGAAGTATGAAAGAAGTAAGAAAGAAGGAAGAAATAAAGAAGTAAGAAAGAAGTAAGAAAGAAGAAAGAAAGAAGTAAGAAAGAAGAAAGAAAGAAGTAAGAAAGGAGTAAGAAAGAAGAAAGAAGTAAGAAAGAAAGAAGAAAGAAGTAAGAAAGAAGTAAGAAAGAAGAAAGAAAGAAGAAGGAATGAAGAAAGAAGTAAGAAAGAAGTAAGAAAGAAGTTAGAAAGAAGTAAGAAAGAAGTAGGAAAGAAGTAAGAAAGAAGTAAGAAAGAAGTAAGAAAGAAGTAAGAAAGAAGTAAGAAAGAAAGAAGAAAGAAGAAAGAAAGAAGTAAGAAAGAAGTAAGAAAGAAAGAAGTAAGAAAGAAGTAAGAAAGAGGTAAGAAAGAAGAAAAAAGAAGTTAGAAAGAAGTAAGAAAGAAGTAAGAAAGAAGTAAGAAAAAAGTAAGAAAGAAGTAAGAGAGAAGTAAGAAAGAAAGAAGAAATAAGTAAGAAAGAAGTAAGAAAGAAGTATGAAAGAAGTAAGAAAGAAGAAAGAAAGTATTAAGAAAGAAGTAAGAAAGAAGTAAGAAAGAAGAAAGAAGAAAGAAAGAAGTAAGAAAGAAGTAAGAAAGAAGTAAGAAAGAAGTAAGAAGGAATGAAGAAAGAAGTAAGAAAGAAGTAGGAAAGAAGTTAGAAAGAAGTAAGAAAGAAGTAAGAAAGAAGAAAGAAGTATGAAAGAAGTAAGAAAGAAGTAAGAAAGAAAGAAGTAAGAAAGAAGTAAGAAAGAAGTAAGAAAGAAGTAAGAAAGAAGAAAAAAGAAGTTAGAAAGAAGTAAGAAAGAAGTAAGAAAGAAGTAAGAAGGAATGAAGAAAGAAGTAAGAAAGAATTAAGAAAGAAGTAAGAAAGAAGTAAGAAAGAAGTAAGAAAGAAAGAAGAGAGAAGTAAGAAAGAAGTAAGAAAGAAGTAAGAAAGAAGTAAGAAAGAAGAATGAAAGAAGTAAGAAAGAAGTATGAAAGAAGTAAGAAAGAAGAAAGAAAGAAGTAAGAAAGAAGTAAGAAAGAAGTAAGAAAGAAGTAAGAAAGAAAGAAGAAAGAAGAAAGAAGTAAGCAAGAAGTAAGAAAGAAGTAAGAAAGAAGTAAGAAGGAATGAATAAAGAAGTAAGAAAGAAGAAAGAAAGAAGTAAGAAAGAAGTAATAAAGAAGTAAGAAAGAAGTAAGAAAGAAAGAAGAAAGAAAGAAGTAAGAAAGAAGTAAGAAAGAAGTAAGAAAGAAGAAAAAAGAAGTTAGAAAGAAGTAAGGAAGAAGTAAGAAAGAAGAAAGAAAAAAGTAAGAAAGAAGAAAGAAAGAAGTAAGAAAGAAGTAAGAAAGAAGTAAGAGAGAAAGAAGAAAAAAGTAAGAAAGAAGTAAGAACGAAGTTGAAAGAAGAAAAAAGAAGTTAGAAAGAAGTAAGAAATAAGTTTGAAAGAAGTAAGAAAGAAGTAAGAAAGAAGTAAGAAAGAAGTAAGAAAGAAAGAAGAAAGAAGTAAGAAAGAAGTAAGAAAGAAGTAAGAAAGAAGTAAGAAAGAAGAATGAAAGAAGTAAGAAAGAAGTATGAAAGAAGTAAGAAAGAAGTAAGAAAGAAGTAAGAAAGAAGTAAGAAAGAAGTAAGAAAGAAAGAAGAAAGAAGTAAGAAAGAAGTAAGAAGGAATGAAGAAAGAAGTAAGAAAGAAGTAGGAAAGAAGTTAGAAAGAAGTAAGAAAGAAGTAAGAAAGAAGAAAGAAGTATGAAAGAAGTAAGAAAGAAGTAAGAAAGAAAGAAGTAAGAAAGAAGTAAGAAAGAATTAAGAAAGAAGTTAGAAAGAAGTAAGAATGAAGTAAGAAAGAAGTTAGAAAGAAGTAAGAAATAAGTAAGAAAGAAGTAAGAAAGAAGTAAGAAAGAAGTAAGAAAGAAGTAAGAAATAAAGAAGTAAGAAAGAAGTAAGAAAGAAGTAAGAAAGAAGTAAGAAAGAAGAAAAAAGAAGTTAGAAAGAAGTAAGAAAGAAGTAAGAAAGATGTAAGAAAGATGTAAGAAGGAATGAAGAAAGAAGTAAGAAAGAAGTAAGAAAGAAGTATGAAAGAAGTAAGAAAGAAAGAAGAAAGAAGTAAGAAAGAAGTAAGAAAGAAGTAAGAAAGAAGAATGAAAGAAGTAAGAAAGAAGTATGAAAGAAGTAAGAAAGAAGAAAGAAAGAAGTAAGAAAGAAGTAAGAAAGAAGTAAGAAAGAAGTAAGAAAGAAAGAAGAAAGAAGAAAGAAAGAAGTAAGCAAGAAGTAAGAAAGAAGTAAGAAAGAAGTAAGAAGGAATGAATAAAAAAGTAAGAAAGAAGAAAGAAAGAAGTAAGAAAGAAGTAATAAAGAAGTAAGAAAGAAGTAAGAAAGAAAGAAGAAAGAAGTAAGAAAGAAGTAAGGAAGAAGTAAGAAGGAATGAATAAAGAAGTAAGAAAGAAGAAAGAAAGAAGTAAGAAAGAAGTAAGAAAGAAGTAAGAGAGAAAGAAGAAAAAAGTAAGAAAGAAGTAAGAACGAAGTTGAAAGAAGAAAAAAGAAGTTAGAAAGAAGTAAGAAATAAGTAAGAAAGAGGTTAGAAAGAAGTAATACAAGAGTAAGAAAGAAGTAAGAAAGAAAAAAAGTAAGAAAGACAGAAAGAATAAAGAAGTAAGAAAGAAGTAAGAAAGAAGTAAGAAAGAAGAAAAAAGAAGTTAGAAAGAATTAAGAAAGAAGTAAGAAAGAAGTAAGAAAGAAGAAAGAAAGAAGAAAGAAAGAATTAAGAAAGAAGTAAGAAAGAAGTAAGAAAGAAGTAAGAAAGAAGTAAGAAAGAAGTAAGAAGGAATGAAGAAAGAAGTAAGAAAGAAGTAAGAAAGAAGAAAGAAAGAAGTAAGAAAGAAGAAAGAAAGAAGTAAGCAAGAAGTAAGAAAGACGTAAGAAAGAAGTTAGAAAGAAGTAAGAAAGAAGTAAGAAAGAAGTAAGAAAGAAGAAAGAAGTAAGAAAGAAGTAAGAAAGAAGTAAGAAAGAAGAAAAAAGAGGTTAGAAAGAAGTATGATAGAAGTATGAAAGAAGTAAGAAAGAAGAAAGAAAGAAGTAAGAAAGAAGTAAGAAAGAAGTAAAAAAGAAGTAAGAAAGAAGTAAGAAAGAGAGAAGAAAGAAGTAAGAAAGAAGTAAGAAAGAAGTAAGAAAGAAGAAAGAAAGAAGTAAGAAAGAAGAAAGATGTAAGAAAGAAGTAAGAAAGAAGAAAGAAAGAAGTAAGAAAGAAGAAAGAAAGAATAAAGAAGAAAGAAAGAAGTAAGAAAGAAGTAAGAAAGAAAGAAGAAAGAAGTAAGAAAGAAGTAAGAAAGAAGTAAGAAAGAAGAAAAAAGAAGTTAGAAAGAAGTAATAAATAATTAAGAAAGAAGTAAGAAAGAAAGAAGTAACAAAGAAGTAAGAAAGAAGTAAGAAAGAAGATTGAAAGAAGGAACAAGGAATGAAGAAAGAAGTAAGAAAGAAGTAAGAAAGAAAGAAGAAAGAAGTAAGAAAGAAGTAAGAAAGAAGTAAGAAAGAAGTAAGAAAGAAGTAAGAAAGAAGAAAAAAGAAGTTAGAAAGAAGTAATAAAGAACTAAGAAAGAAGTAAGAAAGAAAGAAGTAAGAAAGAAGTAAGAAAGGAGTAAGAAAGGAGTAAGAAAGAAGTAAGAAAGAAGTAAGAAAGAAGAAAAAAGAAGTTAGAAAGAAGTAATAAAGAACTAAGAAAGAAGTAAGAAAGAAAGAAGTAAGAAAGAAGTAAGAAAGATGTAAGAAAGAAAGAAGAAAGAAGTAAGAAATAAGAAAGAAAGAAGTATGAAAGAAGTAAGAAAGAAGCAAGAAAGAAAGAAGTAAGAAGGAAGTAAGAAAGAAGTTAGAAAGAAGTAAGAAAGAAGTAAGAAAGAAGTTAGAAAGAAGTAAGAAATAAGTAAGAAAGAAGTAAGAAAGAAGTAAGAAAGAAGTAAGAAAGAAAGAAGTAAGAAAGAAGTAAGAAAGAAGAAAGAAAGAAGTAAGAAGAAAGAAAGAAGTAAGAAAGAAGTAAGAAAGAAGTAAGAAAGAAGTTAGAAAGAAGCAAGAAAGAAGTAAGAAAGAAGTAAGAAAGAAAGAAGAAAGAAGTAAGAAAGAAGTATGAAAGAAGTAAGAAAGAATTAAGAAAGAAAGAAGAAAGAAAGAAGTAAGAAAGAAGTAAGAAAGAAGTAAGAAAGAAGTAAGAAAGAAGTTAGAAAGAAGTAAGAAATAAGTAAGAAATAAGTAAGATAGAAGTAAGAAAGAAGTAAGAAAGAAAGAAGTAAGAAAGAAGTAAGAAAGAAGTAAGAAAGAAGTAAGAAAGAAGTAAGAAAGAAGAAAAAAGAAGTTAGAAAGAAGTAAGAAAGAAGTAAGAAAGAAGTAAGAAAGAAGTAAGAAAGAAGTAAGAAAGAAGTAAGAAAGAAGTAAGAAAGAAAGAAGAAAGAAGTAAGAATGAAGTAAGAAAGAAGTATGAAAGAAGTAAGAAAGAAGAAAGAAAGAAGAAAGAAGAAAGAAAGAAGTAAGAAAGAAGTAAGAAAGAAGAAAGAAAGAAGTAAGAAGGAATGAAGAAAGAAGTAAGAAAGAAGTAGGAAAGAAGTTAGAAAGAAGTAAGAAAGAAGTAAGAAAGAAGTAAGAAAGAAGTAAGAAAGAAGTAAGAAAGAAGTAAGTAAGAAAGAAGAAAGAAGTAAGAAAGAAGAAAGAATTATGAAAGACGTAAGAAAGAAGTAAGAAAGAAGTAAGAAAGAAGTTAGAAAGAAGTAAGAAAGAAGATAGAAAGCAGTAAGAAAGAAAGAAGAAAGAAGAAAGAAAGAAGTAAGAAAGAAGTAAGAAAGAAAGAAGTAAGAAAGAAGTAAGAAAGAGGTAAGAAAGAAGAAAAAAGAAGTTAGAAAGAAGTAAGAAAGAAGTAAGAAAGAAGTAAGAAAAAAGTAAGAAAGAAGTAAGAGAGAAGTAAGAAAGAAAGAAGAAAGAAGTAAGAAAGAAGTAAGAAAGAAGAAAGAAAGAATTAAGAAAGAAGTAAGAAAGAAGTAAGAAAGAAGTAAGAAAGAAGAAAGAAGAAAGAAAGAAGTAAGAAAGAAGTAAGAAAGAAGTAAGAAAGAAGTAAGAAGGAATGAAGAAAGAAGTAAGAAAGAAGTAGGAAAGAAGTTAGAAAGAAGTAAGAAAGAAGTAAGAAAGAAGAAAGAAGTATGAAAGAAGTAAGAAAGAAGTATGAAAGTAGTAAGAAAGAAGAAAGAAAGAAGTAAGAAAGAAGTAAGAAAGAAGTAAGAAAGAAGTAAGAAAGAAAGAAGAAAGAAGAAAGAAAGAAGTAAGCAAGAAGTAAGAAAGAAGTAAGAAAGAAGTAAGAAGGAATGAATAAACAAGTAAGAAAGAAGAAAGAAAGAAGTAAGAAAGAAGTAAGAAAGAAGTAAGAAAGAAGTAAGAAAGAAAGAAGAAAGAAGTAAGAAAGAAGTAAGGAAGAAGTAAGAAAGAAGAAAGAAAGAAGTAAGAAAGAAGAAAGAAAGAAGTAAGAAAGAAGTAAGAAAGAAGTAAGAGAGAAAGAAGAAAAAAGTAAGAAAGAAGTAAGAACGAAGTTGAAAGAAGAAAAAAGAAGTTAGAAAGAAGTAAGAAATAAGTAAGAAAGAAGTAAGAAAGAAGTAAGAAAGAAGTAAGAGAGAAGTAAGAAAGAAAGAAGAAAGAAGTAAGAAAGAAGTAAGAAAGAAGTATGAAAGAAGTAAGAAAGAAGAAAGAAAGAATTAAGAAAGAAGTAAGAAAGAAGTAAGAAAGAAGTAAGAAAGAAGAAAGAAGAAAGAAAGAAGTAAGAAAGAAGTAAGAAAGAAGTAAGAAGGAATGAAGAAAGAAGTAAGAAAGAAGTAGGAAAGAAGTTAGAAAGAAGTAAGAAAGAAGTAAGAAAGAAGAAAGAAGTATGAAAGAAGTAAGAAAGAAGTAAGAAAGAAAGAAGTAAGAAAGAAGTAAGAAAGAAGTAAGAAAGAAGTAAGAAAGAAGTAAGAATGAAGTAAGAAAGAAGTAAGAAAGAAGTAAGAAATAAAGAAGTAAGAAAGAAGTAAGAAAGAAGTAAGAAAGAAGTAAGAAAGAAGAAAAAAGAAGTTAGAAAGAAGTAAGATAGTAAGAAAGAAGTAAGAAAGAAGTAAGAAAGAAGTAAGAAGGAATGAAGAAAGAAGTAAGAAAGAAGTAAGAAAGAAGTAAGAAAGAAGTAAGAAAGAAGTAAGAAAGAAAGAAGAAAGAAGTAAGAAAGAAGTAAGAAAGAAGTAAGAAAGAAGTAAGAAAGAAGAATGAAAGAAGTAAGAAAGAAGTATGAAAGAAGTAAGAAAGAAGTAAGAAAGAAGTAAGAAAGAAGTAAGAAAGAAGTAAGAAAGAAAGAAGAAAGAAGTAAGAAAGAAGTAAGAAGGAATGAAGAAAGAAGTAAGAAAGAAGTAGGAAAGAAGTTAGAAAGAAGTAAGAAAGAAGTAAGAAAGAAGAAAGAAGTATGAAAGAAGTAAGAAAGACGTAAGAAAGAAAGAAGTAAGAAAGAAGTAAGAAAGAAGTAAGAAAGAAGTTAGAAAGAAGTAAGAATGAAGTAAGAAAGAAGTTAGAAAGAAGTAAGAAATAAGTAAGAAAGAAGTAAGAAAGAAGTAAGAAAGAAGTAAGAAAGAAGTAAGAAATAAAGAAGTAAGAAAGAAGTAAGAAAGAAGTAAGAAAGAAGTAAGAAAGAAGAAAAAAGAAGTTAGAAAGAAGTAAGAAAGAAGTAAGAAAGATGTAAGAAAGATGTAAGAAGGAATGAAGAAAGAAGTAAGAAAGAAGTAAGAAAGAAGTATGAAAGAAGTAAGAAAGAAAGAAGAAAGAAGTAAGAAAGAAGTAAGAAAGAAGTAAGAAAGAAGAATGAAAGAAGTAAGAAAGAAGTATGAAAGAAGTAAGAAAGAAGCAAGAAAGAAGTAAGAAAGAAGTAAGAAAGAAGTAAGAAAGAAAGAAGAAAGAAAAAGAAAGAAGTAACCAAGAAGTAAGAAAGAAGTAAGAAAGAAGTAAGAAAGAAAGAAGAAAGAAGTAAGAAAGAAGTAAGAAAGAAGTAAGAGAGAAAGAAGAAAAAAGTAAGAAAGAAGTAAGAACGAAGTTGAAAGAAGAAAAAAGAAGTTAGAAAGAAGTAAGAAATAAGTAAGAAAGAGGTTAGAAAGAAGTAATAAAAGAGTAAGAAAGAAGTAAGAAAGAAAAAAGTAAGAAAGAAGAAAGACAGAAAGAATAAAGAAGTAAGAAAGAAGTAAGAAAGAAGTAAGAAAGAAGAAAAAAGAAGTTAGAAAGAATTAAGAAAGAAGTAAGAAAGAAGTAAGAAAGAAGAAAGAAAGAAGAAAGAAAGAATTAAGAAAGAAGTAAGAAAGAAGTAAGAAAGAAGTAAGAAAGAAGTAAGAAGGAATGAAGAAAGAAGTAAGAAAGAAGTAAGAAAGAAGAAAGAAAGAAGTAAGAAAGAAGAAAGAAAGAAGTAAGCAAGAAGTAAGAAAGACGTAAGAAAGAAGTTAGAAAGAAGTAAGAAAGAAGTAAGAAAGAAGTAAGAAAGAAAGAAGAAAGAAGTAAGAAAGAAGTAAGAAAGAAGTAAGAAAGAAGAAAAAAGAGGTTAGAAAGAAGTATGAAAGAAGTATGAAAGAAGTAAGAAAGAAGAAAGAAAGAAGTAAGAAAGAAGTAAGAAAGAAGTAAAAAAGAAGTAAGAAAGAAGTAAGAAAGAGAGAAGAAAGAAGTAAGAAAGAAGTAAGAAAGAAGAAAGAAAGAAGTAAGAAAGAAGAAAGATGTAAGAAAGAAGTAAGAAAGAAGAAAGAAAGAAGTAAGAAAGAAGAAAGAAAGAATAAAGAAGAAAGAAAGAAGTAAGAAAGAAGTAAGAAAGAAAGAAGAAAGAATAAGAAAGAAGTAAGAAAGAAGTAAGAAAGAAGAAAAAAGAAGTTAGAAAGAAGTAATAAAGAATTAAGAAAGAAGTAAGAAAGAAAGAAGTAACAAAGAAGTAAGAAAGAAGTAAGAAAGAAGATTGAAAGAAGGAAGAAGGAATGAAGAAAGAAGTAAGAAAGAAGTAAGAAAGAAAGAAGAAAGAAGTAAGAAAGAAGTAAGAAAGGAGTAAGAAAGAAGTAAGAAAGAAGTAAGAAAGAAGAAAAAAGAAGTTAGAAAGAAGTAATAAAGAACTAAGAAAGAAGTAAGAAAGAAAGAAGTAAGAAAGAAGTAAGAAAGAAGTAAGAAAGGAGTAAGAAAGAAGTAAGAAAGAAGTAAGAAAGAAGGAAAAAGAAGTTAGAAAGAAGTAATAAAGAAGTAAGAAAGAAGTAAGAAAGAAAGAAGTAAGAAAGAAGTAAGAAAGATGTAAGAAAGAAAGAAGAAAGAAGTAAGAAATAAGAAAGAAAGAAGTATGAAAGAAGTAAGAAAGAAGCAAGAAAGAAAGAAGTAAGAAGGAAGTAAGAAAGAAGTTAGAAAGAAGTAAGAAAGAAGTAAGAAAGAAGTTAGAAAGAAGTAAGAAATAAGTAAGAAAGAAGTAAGAAAGAAGTAAGAAAGAAGTAAGAAAGAAAGAAGTAAGAAAGAAGTAAGAAAGAAGAAAGAGAGAAGTAAGAAGAAAGAAAGAAGTAAGAAAGAAATAAGAAAGAAGTAAGAAAGAAGTTAGAAAGAAGCAACAAAGAAGTAAGAAAGAAGTAAGAAAGAAGTAAGAAAGAAAGAAGTAAGAAAGAAGTAAGAAAGAAGTAAGAAAGAAGTAAGAAAGAAGTAAGAAAGAAGAAAAAAGAAGTTAGAAAGAAGTAAGAAAGAAGTAAGAAAGAAGTAAGAAAGAAGTAAGAAAGAAGTAAGAAAGAAGTAAGAAAGAAAGAAGAAAGAAGTAAGAATGAAGTAAGAAAGAAGTATGAAAGAAGTAAGAAAGAAGAAAGAAAGAAGAAAGAAGAAAGAAAGAAGTAAGAAAGAAGTAAGAAAGAAGTAAGAAAGAATTAAGAAGGAATGAAGAAAGAAGTAAGAAAGAATTAGGAAAGAAGTTAGAAAGAAGTAAGAAAGAAGTAAGAAAGAAGTAAGAAAGAAGTAAGAAAGAAGTAAGTAAGAAAGAAGAAAGAAGTAAGAAAGAAGAAAGAATTATGAAAGACGTAAGAAAGAAGTAAGAAAGAAGTAAGAAAGAAGTAAGAAAGAAGTAAGAAAGAATGAAGAAAGAAGTAAGAAAGAAGTAAGAAAGAAGTAAGAAAGAAGAATGAAAGAAGTAAGAAAGAAGTATGAAAGAAGTAAGAAGGAATGAATAAAGAAGTAAGAAAGAAGTAAGAAAGAAGTAAGAAAGAAGTAAGAAAGAAAGAAGAAAGAAGAAAGAAAGAAGAAAGCAAGAAGTAAGAAAGAAGTAAGAAAGAAGTAAGAAGGAATGAATAAAGAAGTAAGAAAGAAGTAAGAAAGAAGTAAGAAAGAAGTAAGAAAGAAGTAAGAAAGAAGTAAGAAAGAAGTAAGAAAGAAGTAAGAAAGAAGTAAGAAAGAAGAAAGAAAGAAGTAAGAAAGAAGTAAGAGAGAAAGAAGAAAAAAGTAAGAAAGAAGTAAGAAAGAAGTAAGAAAGAAGAAAAAAGAAGTTAGAAAGAAGTAAGAGAGAAGTAAGAAAGAGGTTAGAAAGAAGTAAGAAAGAAGTAAGAAAGAAGTAAGAAAGAAGTAAGAAAGAAGTAAGAAGGAATGAAGAAAGAAGTAAGAAATAAGTAAGAAAGAAGTAAGAAAGAAGAAAGAAGTAAGAAAGAAAGAAGTAAGAAAGAAGTAAGAAAGAAGTAAGAAAGAAGTAAGAAAGAAAGAAGAAAGAAGTAAGAAAGAAGTAAGAAAGAAGTAAGAAGGAATGAAGAAAGAAGTAAGAAAGAAGAAAGAAAGAAGTATGAAAGAAGAAAGAAAGAAGTAAGAAAGAAAGAAGTGAGAAAGAAGTAAGAAAGAAGTGAGAAAGAAGTAAGAAAGAAGTAAGAACGAAGTAAGAAAGAAGTAAGAAAGAAGTAAGAAAGAAGGAAAAAGAACTTAGAAAGAAGTAAGAAAGAAGTAAGAAAGAAAGAAGAAAGAAGTAAGAAAGAAGTAAGAAAGAAGTATGAAAGAAGGAAGAAAGAAGAAAGAAAGAAGTAAGAAAGAAGTAAGAAAGAAGTAAGAAAGAAGAAAGAAGAAAGAAGTAAGAAAGAAGAAAGAAGTATGAAAGAAGTAAGAAAGAAGTAAGAAAGAAGTTAGAAAGAAGTAAGAAATAAGTAAGAAAGAAGTAAGAAAGAAGTAAGAAAGAAGTAAGAAAGAAGTAAGAAAGAAGTAAGAAAGAAGTAAGAAAGAAGTAACAAAGAAAGAAGAAAGAAGTAAGAAAGAAGTAAGAAAGAAGTAAGAAAGAAGAAAGAAAGAAGTAAGAAAGAAGAAAGAAAGAAGTAAGAAAGAAATAAGAAAGAAGTAAGAAAGAAGTAAGAAAGAAGTAAGAAAGAAGTAAGAAAGAAGTAAGAAAGAAAGAAGTAAGAAAGAAGTAAGAAAGAAGTAAGAAAGAAGAAAAAAGAAGTTAGAAAGAAGTAAGAAAGAAGTAAGAAAGAAGTAAGAAAGAAGTAAGAAAGAAGTAAGAAAGAAAGAAGAAATAAGTAAGAATGAAGTAAGAAAGAAGTATGATAGAAGTAAGAAAGAAGAAAGAAAGAAGAAAGAAGAAAGAAAGAAGTAAGAATGAAGTAAGAAAGAAGTAAGAAAGAAGTAAGAAAGAAGTAAGAAAGAAGTAGGAAAGAAGTTAGAAAGAAGTAAGAAAGAAGTAAGAAAGAAAGAAGAAAGAAGTAAGAAAGAAGAAAGAATTATGAAAGAAGTAAGAAAGAAGTAAGAAAGAAAGAGGTAAGAAAGAAGTAAGAAAGAAGTAAGAAAGAAGTAAGAAAGAAGTAAGAAGGAATGAAGAAAGAAATAAGAAAGAAGAAGGAAGAAAGAAAGAAGTAAGAAAGAAGAAAGAAAGAAGTAAGCAAGAAGTAAGAAAGACGTAAGAAAGAAGTTAGAAAGAAGTAAGAAAGAAGTAAGAAAGAAGAAAAAAGAGGTTAGAAAGAAGTAAGAAAGAAGTATGAAAGAAGTAAGAAAGAAGAAAGAAAGAAGTAAGAAAGAAGAAAGAAAGAAGTTAGAAAGAAGTAAGAAAGAAGTAAGAAAGAAGATAGAAAGAAGTAAGAAATAAGTAAGAAAGAAGTAAGAAAGAAGTAAGAAAGAAGTAAGAAAGAAGTAAGAAAGAATGAAGAAAGAAGTAAGAAAGAAGTAAGAAAGAAGTAAGAAAGAAGTAAGAAAGAAGAATGAAAGAAGTAAGAAAGAAGTATGAAAGAAGTAAGAAGGAATGAATAAAGAAGTAAGAAAGAAGTAAGAAAGAAGTAAGAAAGAAGTAAGAAAGAAAGAAGAAAGAAGAAAGAAAGAAGTAAGCAAGAAGTAAGAAAGAAGTAAGAAAGAAGTAAGAAGGAATGAATAAAGAAGTAAGAAAGAAGTAAGAAAGAAGTAAGAAAGAAGTAAGAAAGAAGTAAGAAAGAAGTAAGAAAGAGGTTAGAAAGAAGTTAGAAAGAAGTAAGAAAGAAGTAAGAAAGAAAGAAGTAAGAAAGAAGAAAGAAAGAAATAATAAAGAAGTAAGAAAGAGGTAAGAAAGAAGTAAGAAAGAAGTAAGAAAGAAGTAAGAAGGAATGAAGAAAGAATTAAGAAAGAAGTAAGAAAGAAGTACGAAAGAAGTAAGAAAGAAGTAAGAAAGAAGTAAGAAAGAAAGAAGTAAGAAAGATGAAAGAAAGAAATAATAAAGAAGTAAGAAAGAGGTAAGAAAGAAGTAAGAAAGAAGTAAGAAAGAAGTAAGAAGGAATGAAGAAAGAATTAAGAAAGAAGTAAGAAAGAAGTAAGAAGGAATGAAGAAAGAATTAAGAAAGAAGTAAGAAAGAAGTACGAAAGAAGTAAGAAAGAAGAAAGAAGTAAGAAAGAAGAAAGAAAAAAGTAAGAAAGAAGTAAGAAAGAAAGAAGAAAGAAGTAAGAAAGAAGTAAGAAAGAAGTAAGAAAGAAGTAAGAAAGAAGAATGAAAGAAGTAAGAAAGAAGTATGAAAGAAGTAAGAAAGAAGTAAGAAAGAAGTAAGAAAGAAGTAAGAAAGAAGTAAGAAAGAAAGAAGAAAGAAGTAAGAAAGAAGTAAGAAGGAATGAAGAAAGAAGTAAGAAAGAAGTAGGAAAGAAGTTAGAAAGAAGTAAGAAAGAAGTAAGAAAGAAGTAAGAAAGAAAGAAGTAAGAAAGAAGTAAGAAAGAAGTAAGAAAGAAGTTAGAAAGAAGTAAGAATGAAGTAAGAAAGAAGTTAGAAAGAAGTAAGAAATAAGTAAGAAAGAAGTAAGAAAGAAGTAAGAAAGAAGTAAGAAAGAAGTAAGAAATAAAGAAGTAAGAAAGAAGTAAGAAAGAAGTAAGAAAGAAGAAAAAAGAAGTTAGAAAGAAGTAAGAAAGAAGTAAGAAAGATGTAAGAAAGATGTAAGAAGGAATGAAGAAAGAAGTAAGAAAGAAGTAAGAAAGAAGTATGAAAGAAGTAAGAAAGAAAGAAGAAAGAAGTAAGAAAGAAGTAAGAAAGAAGTAAGAAAGAAGAATGAAAGAAGTAAGAAAGAAGTATGAAAGAAGTAAGAAAGAAGAAAGAAAGAAGTAAGAAAGAAGTAAGAAAGAAGTAAGAAAGAAGTAAGAAAGAAAGAAGAAAGAAGAAAGAAAGAAGTAAGCAAGAAGTAAGAAAGAAGTAAGAAAGAAGTAAGAAGGAATGAATAAAAAAGTAAGAAAGAAGAAAGAAAGAAGTAAGAAAGAAGTAATAAAGAAGTAAGAAAGAAGTAAGAAAGAAAGAAGAAAGAAGTAAGAAAGAAGTAAGGAAGAAGTAAGAAGGAATGAATAAAGAAGTAAGAAAGAAGAAAGAAAGAAGTAAGAAAGAAGTAAGAAAGAAGTAAGAGAGAAAGAAGAAAAAAGTAAGAAAGAAGTAAGAACGAAGTTGAAAGAAGAAAAAAGAAGTTAGAAAGAAGTAAGAAATAAGTAAGAAAGAGGTTAGAAAGAAGTAATACAAGAGTAAGAAAGAAGTAAGAAAGAAAAAAAGTAAGAAAGACAGAAAGAATAAAGAAGTAAGAAAGAAGTAAGAAAGAAGTAAGAAAGAAGAAAAAAGAAGTTAGAAAGAATTAAGAAAGAAGTAAGAAAGAAGTAAGAAAGAAGAAAGAAAGAAGAAAGAAAGAATTAAGAAAGAAGTAAGAAAGAAGTAAGAAAGAAGTAAGAAAGAAGTAAGAAAGAAGTAAGAAGGAATGAAGAAAGAAGTAAGAAAGAAGTAAGAAAGAAGAAAGAAAGAAGTAAGAAAGAAGAAAGAAAGAAGTAAGCAAGAAGTAAGAAAGACGTAAGAAAGAAGTTAGAAAGAAGTAAGAAAGAAGTAAGAAAGAAGTAAGAAAGAAAGAAGAAAGAAGTAAGAAAGAAGTAAGAAAGAAGTAAGAAAGAAGAAAAAAGAGGTTAGAAAGAAGTATGAAAGAAGTATGAAAGAAGTAAGAAAGAAGAAAGAAAGAAGTAAGAAAGAAGTAAGAAAGAAGTAAAAAAGAAGTAAGAAAGAAGTAAGAAAGAGAGAAGAAAGAAGTAAGAAAGAAGTAAGAAAGAAGTAAGAAAGAAGAAAGAAAGAACTAAGAAAGAAGAAAGATGTAAGAAAGAAGTAAGAAAGAAGAAAGAAAGAAGTAAGAAAGAAGAAAGAAAGAATAAAGAAGAAAGAAAGAAGTAAGAAAGAAGTAAGAAAGAAAGAAGAAAGAAGTAAGAAAGAAGTAAGAAAGAAGTAAGAAAGAAGAAAAAAGAAGTTAGAAAGAAGTAATAAAGAACTAAGAAAGAAGTAAGAAAGAAAGAAGTAAGAAAGAAGTAAGAAAGGAGTAAGAAAGGAGTAAGAAAGAAGTAAGAAAGAAGTAAGAAAGAAGAAAAAAGAAGTTAGAAAGAAGTAATAAAGAACTAAGAAAGAAGTAAGAAAGAAAGAAGTAAGAAAGAAGTAAGAAAGATGTAAGAAAGAAAGAAGAAAGAAGTAAGAAATAAGAAAGAAAGAAGTATGAAAGAAGTAAGAAAGAAGCAAGAAAGAAAGAAGTAAGAAGGAAGTAAGAAAGAAGTTAGAAAGAAGTAAGAAAGAAGTAAGAAAGAAGTTAGAAAGAAGTAAGAAATAAGTAAGAAAGAAGTAAGAAAGAAGTAAGAAAGAAGTAAGAAAGAAAGAAGTAAGAAAGAAGTAAGAAAGAAGAAAGAAAGAAGTAAGAAGAAAGAAAGAAGTAAGAAAGAAGTAAGAAAGAAGTAAGAAAGAAGTTAGAAAGAAGCAAGAAAGAAGTAAGAAAGAAGTAAGAAAGAAAGAAGAAAGAAGTAAGAAAGAAGTATGAAAGAAGTAAGAAAGAATTAAGAAAGAAAGAAGAAAGAAAGAAGTAAGAAAGAAGTAAGAAAGAAGTAAGAAAGAAGTAAGAAAGAAGTTAGAAAGAAGTAAGAAATAAGTAAGAAATAAGTAAGATAGAAGTAAGAAAGAAGTAAGAAAGAAAGAAGTAAGAAAGAAGTAAGAAAGAAGTAAGAAAGAAGTAAGAAAGAAGTAAGAAAGAAGAAAAAAGAAGTTAGAAAGAAGTAAGAAAGAAGTAAGAAAGAAGTAAGAAAGAAGTAAGAAAGAAGTAAGAAAGAAGTAAGAAAGAAGTAAGAAAGAAAGAAGAAAGAAGTAAGAATGAAGTAAGAAAGAAGTATGAAAGAAGTAAGAAAGAAGAAAGAAAGAAGAAAGAAGAAAGAAAGAAGTAAGAAAGAAGTAAGAAAGAAGAAAGAAAGAAGTAAGAAGGAATGAAGAAAGAAGTAAGAAAGAAGTAGGAAAGAAGTTAGAAAGAAGTAAGAAAGAAGTAAGAAAGAAGTAAGAAAGAAGTAAGAAAGAAGTAAGAAAGAAGTAAGTAAGAAAGAAGAAAGAAGTAAGAAAGAAGAAAGAATTATGAAAGACGTAAGAAAGAAGTAAGAAAGAAGTAAGAAAGAAGTAAGAAAGAAGTTAGAAAGAAGTAAGAAAGAAGATAGAAATCAGTAAGAAAGAAAGAAGAAAGAAGAAAGAAAGAAATAAGAAAGAAGTAAGAAAGAAAGAAGTAAGAAAGAAGTAAGAAAGAGGTAAGAAAGAAGAAAAAAGAAGTTAGAAAGAAGTAAGAAAGAAGTAAGAAAGAAGTAAGAAAAAAGTAAGAAAGAAGTAAGAGAGAAGTAAGAAAGAAAGAAGAAAGAAGTAAGAAAGAAGTAAGAAAGAAGAAAGAAAGAATTAAGAAAGAAGTAAGAAAGAAGTAAGAAAGAAGTAAGAAAGAAGAAAGAAGAAAGAAAGAAGTAAGAAAGAAGTAAGAAAGAAGTAAGAAAGAAGTAAGAAGGAATGAAGAAAGAAGTAAGAAAGAAGTAGGAAAGAAGTTAGAAAGAAGTAAGAAAGAAGTAAGAAAGAAGAAAGAAGTATGAAAGAAGTAAGAAAGAAGTATGAAAGTAGTAAGAAAGAAGAAAGAAAGAAGTAAGAAAGAAGTAAGAAAGAAGTAAGAAAGAAGTAAGAAAGAAAGAAGAAAGAAGAAAGAAAGAAGTAAGCAAGAAGTAAGAAAGAAGTAAGAAAGAAGTAAGAAGGAATGAATAAACAAGTAAGAAAGAAGAAAGAAAGAAGTAAGAAAGAAGTAAGAAAGAAGTGAGAAAGAAGTAAGAAAGAAAGAAGAAAGAAGTAAGAAAGAAGTAAGGAAGAAGTAAGAAAGAAGAAAGAAAGAAGTAAAAAAGAAGAAAGAAAGAAGTAAGAAAGAAGTAAGAAAGAAGTAAGAGAGAAAGAAGAAAAAAGTAAGAAAGAAGTAAGAACGAAGTTGAAAGAAGAAAAAAGAAGTTAGAAAGAAGTAAGAAATAAGTAAGAAAGAAGTAAGAAAGAAGTAAGAAAGAAGTAAGAGAGAAGTAAGAAAGAAAGAAGAAAGAAGTAAGAAAGAAGTAAGAAAGAAGTATGAAAGAAGTAAGAAAGAAGAAAGAAAGAATTAAGAAAGAAGTAAGAAAGAAGTAAGAAAGAAGTAAGAAAGAAGAAAGAAGAAAGAAAGAAGTAAGAAAGAAGAAAGAAGTAAGAAGGAATGAAGAAAGAAGTAAGAAAGAAGTAGGAAAGAAGTTAGAAAGAAGTAAGAAAGAAGTAAGAAAGAAGAAAGAAGTATGAAAGAAGTAAGAAAGAAGTAAGAAAGAAAGAAGTAAGAAAGAAGTAAGAAAGAAGTAAGAAAGAAGTAAGAAAGAAGTAAGAAATAAAGAAGTAAGAAAGAAGTAAGAAAGAAGTAAGAAAGAAGTAAGAAAGAAGAAAAAAGAAGTTAGAAAGAAGTAAGAAAGAAGTAAGAAAGATGTAAGAAAGATGTAAGAAGGAATGAAGAAAGAAGTAAGAAAGAAGTAAGAAAGAAGTATGAAAGAAGTAAGAAAGAAAGAAGAAAGAAGTAAGAAAGAAGTAAGAAAGAAGTAAGAAAGAAGAATGAAAGAAGTAAGAAAGAAGTATGAAAGAAGTAAGAAAGAAGAAAGAAAGAAGTAAGAAAGAAGTAAGAAAGAAGTAAGAAAGAAGTAAGAAAGAAAGAAGAAAGAAGAAAGAAAGAAGTAAGCAAGAAGTAAGAAAGAAGTAAGAAAGAAGTAAGAAGGAATGAATAAAAAAGTAAGAAAGAAGAAAGAAAGAAGTAAGAAAGAAGTAATAAAGAAGTAAGAAAGAAGTAAGAAAGAAAGAAGAAAGAAGTAAGAAAGAAGTAAGGAAGAAGTAAGAAGGAATGAATAAAGAAGTAAGAAAGAAGAAAGAAAGAAGTAAGAAAGAAGTAAGAAAGAAGTAAGAGAGAAAGAAGAAAAAAGTAAGAAAGAAGTAAGAACGAAGTTGAAAGAAGAAAAAAGAAGTTAGAAAGAAGTAAGAAATAAGTAAGAAAGAGGTTAGAAAGAAGTAATACAAGAGTAAGAAAGAAGTAAGAAAGAAAAAAAGTAAGAAAGACAGAAAGAATAAAGAAGTAAGAAAGAAGTAAGAAAGAAGTAAGAAAGAAGAAAAAAGAAGTTAGAAAGAATTAAGAAAGAAGTAAGAAAGAAGTAAGAAAGAAGAAAGAAAGAAGAAAGAAAGAATTAAGAAAGAAGTAAGAAAGAAGTAAGAAAGAAGTAAGAAAGAAGTAAGAAAGAAGTAAGAAGGAATGAAGAAAGAAGTAAGAAAGAAGTAAGAAAGAAGAAAGAAAGAAGTAAGAAAGAAGAAAGAAAGAAGTAAGCAAGAAGTAAGAAAGACGTAAGAAAGAAGTTAGAAAGAAGTAAGAAAGAAGTAAGAAAGAAGTAAGAAAGAAAGAAGAAAGAAGTAAGAAAGAAGTAAGAAAGAAGTAAGAAAGAAGAAAAAAGAGGTTAGAAAGAAGTATGAAAGAAGTATGAAAGAAGTAAGAAAGAAGAAAGAAAGAAGTAAGAAAGAAGTAAGAAAGAAGTAAAAAAGAAGTAAGAAAGAAGTAAGAAAGAGAGAAGAAAGAAGTAAGAAAGAAGTAAGAAAGAAGTAAGAAAGAAGAAAGAAAGAAGTAAGAAAGAAGAAAGATGTAAGAAAGAAGTAAGAAAGAAGAAAGAAAGAAGTAAGAAAGAAGAAAGAAAGAATAAAGAAGAAAGAAAGAAGTAAGAAAGAAGTAAGAAAGAAAGAAGAAAGAAGTAAGAAAGAAGTAAGAAAGAAGTAAGAAAGAAGAAAAAAGAAGTTAGAAAGAAGTAATAAAGAATTAAGAAAGAAGTAAGAAAGAAAGAATTAACAAAGAAGTAAGAAAGAAGTAAGAAAGAAGATTGAAAGAAGGAACAAGGAATGAAGAAAGAAGTAAGAAAGAAGTAAGAAAGAAAGAAGAAAGAAGTAAGAAAGAAGTAAGAAAGAAGTAAGAAAGAAGTAAGAAAGAAGTAAGAAAGAAGAAAAAAGAAGTTAGAAAGAAGTAATAAAGAACTAAGAAAGAAGTAAGAAAGAAAGAAGTAAGAAAGAAGTAAGAAAGGAGTAAGAAAGGAGTAAGAAAGAAGTAAGAAAGAAGTAAGAAAGAAGAAAAAAGAAGTTAGAAAGAAGTAATAAAGAACTAAGAAAGAAGTAAGAAAGAAAGAAGTAAGAAAGAAGTAAGAAAGATGTAAGAAAGAAAGAAGAAAGAAGTAAGAAATAAGAAAGAAAGAAGTATGAAAGAAGTAAGAAAGAAGCAAGAAAGAAAGAAGTAAGAAGGAAGTAAGAAAGAAGTTAGAAAGAAGTAAGAAAGAAGTAAGAAAGAAGTTAGAAAGAAGTAAGAAATAAGTAAGAAAGAAGTAAGAAAGAAGTAAGAAAGAAAGAAGTAAGAAAGAAGTAAGAAAGAAGAAAGAAAGAAGTAAGAAGAAAGAAAGAAGTAAGAAAGAAGTAAGAAAGAAGTAAGAAAGAAGTTAGAAAGAAGGAAGAAAGAAGTAAGAAAGAAGTAAGAAAGAAAGAAGAAAGAAGTAAGAAAGAAGTATGAAAGAAGTAAGAAAGAATTAAGAAAGAAAGAAGAAAGAAAGAAGTAAGAAAGAAGTAAGAAAGAAGTAAGAAAGAAGTAAGAAAGAAGTTAGAAAGAAGTAAGAAATAAGTAAGAAATAAGTAAGATAGAAGTAAGAAAGAAGTAAGAAAGAAAGAAGTAAGAAAGAAGTAAGAAAGAAGTAAGAAAGAAGAAAGAAAGAAGTAAGAAGGAATGAAGAAAGAAGTAAGAAAGAAGTAGGAAAGAAGTTAGAAAGAAGTAAGAAAGAAGTAAGAAAGAAGTAAGAAAGAAGTAAGAAAGAAGTAAGAAAGAAGTAAGTAAGAAAGAAGAAAGAAGTAAGAAAGAAGAAAGAATTATGAAAGACGTAAGAAAGAAGTAAGAAAGAAGTAAGAAAGAAGTAAGAAAGAAGTTAGAAAGAAGTAAGAAAGAAGATAGAAATCAGTAAGAAAGAAAGAAGAAAGAAGAAAGAAAGAAGTAAGAAAGAAGTAAGAAAGAAAGAAGTAAGAAAGAAGTAAGAAAGAGGTAAGAAAGAAGAAAAAAGAAGTTAGAAAGAAGTAAGAAAGAAGTAAGAAAGAAGTAAGAAAAAAGTAAGAAAGAAGTAAGAGAGAAGTAAGAAAGAAAGAAGAAAGAAGTAAGAAAGAAGTAAGAAAGAAGAAAGAAAGAATTAAGAAAGAAGTAAGAAAGAAGTAAGAAAGAAGTAAGAAAGAAGAAAGAAGAAAGAAAGAAGTAAGAAAGAAGTAAGAAAGAAGTAAGAAAGAAGTAAGAAGGAATGAAGAAAGAAGTAAGAAAGAAGTAGGAAAGAAGTTAGAAAGAAGTAAGAAAGAAGTAAGAAAGAAGAAAGAAGTATGAAAGAAGTAAGAAAGAAGTATGAAAGTAGTAAGAAAGAAGAAAGAAAGAAGTAAGAAAGAAGTAAGAAAGAAGTAAGAAAGAAGTAAGAAAGAAAGAAGAAAGACGAAAGAAAGAAGTAAGCAAGAAGTAAGAAAGAAGTAAGAAAGAAGTAAGAAGGAATGAATAAACAAGTAAGAAAGAAGAAAGAAAGAAGTAAGAAAGAAGTAAGAAAGAAGTAAGAAAGAAGTGAGAAAGAAAGAAGAAAGAAGTAAGAAAGAAGTAAGGAAGAAGTAAGAAAGAAGAAAGAAAGAAGTAAGAAAGAAGAAAGAAAGAAGTAAGAAAGAAGTAAGAAAGAAGTAAGAGAGAAAGAAGAAAAAAGTAAGAAAGAAGTAAGAACGAAGTTGAAAGAAGAAAAAAGAAGTTAGAAAGAAGTAAGAAATAAGTAAGAAAGAAGTAAGAAAGAAGTAAGAAAGAAGTAAGAGAGAAGTAAGAAAGAAAGAATAAAGAAGTAAGAAAGAAGTAAGAAAGAAGTATGAAAGAAGTAAGAAAGAAGAAAGAAAGAATTAAGAAAGAAGTAAGAAAGAAGTAAGAAAGAAGTAAGAAAGAAGAAAGAAGAAAGAAAGAAGTAAGAAAGAAGAAAGAAGTAAGAAGGAATGAAGAAAGAAGTAAGAAAGAAGTAGGAAAGAAGTTAGAAAGAAGTAAGAAAGAAGTAAGAAAGAAGAAAGAAGTATGAAAGAAGTAAGAAAGAAGTAAGAAAGAAAGAAGTAAGAAAGAAGTAAGAAAGAAGTAAGAAAGAAGTAAGAAAGAAGTAAGAATGAAGTAAGAAAGAAGTTAGAAAGAAGTAAGAAATAAGTAAGAAAGAAGTAAGAAAGAAGTAAGAAAGAAGTAAGAAAGAAGTAAGAAATAAAGAAGTAAGAAAGAAGTAAGAAAGAAGTAAGAAAGAAGTAAGAAAGAAGAAAAAAGAAGTTAGAAAGAAGTAAGATAGTAAGAAAGAAGTAAGAAAGAAGTAAGAAAGAAGTAAGAAGGAATGAAGAAAGAAGTAAGAAAGAAGTAAGAAAGAAGTAAGAAAGAAGTAAGAAAGAAGTAAGAAAGAAAGAAGAAAGAAGTAAGAAAGAAGTAAGAAAGAAGTAAGAAAGAAGTAAGAAAGAAGAATGAAAGAAGTAAGAAAGAAGTAAGAAAGAAGTAAGAAAGAAGTAAGAAAGAAAGAAGAAAGAAGTAAGAAAGAAGTAAGAAGGAATGAAGAAAGAAGTAAGAAAGAAGTAGGAAAGAAGTTAGAAAGAAGTAAGAAAGAAGTAAGAAAGAAGAAAGAAGTATGAAAGAAGTAAGAAAGAAGTAAGAAAGAAAGAAGTAAGAAAGAAGTAAGAAAGAAGTAAGAAAGAAGTTAGAAAGAAGTAAGAATGAAGTAAGAAAGAAGTTAGAAAGAAGTAAGAAATAAGTAAGAAAGAAGTAAGAAAGAAGTAAGAAAGAAGTAAGAAAGAAGTAAGAAATAAAGAAGTAAGAAAGAAGTAAGAAAGAAGTAAGAAAGAAGTAAGAAAGAAGAAAAAAGAAGTTAGAAAGAAGTAAGAAAGAAGTAAGAAAGATGTAAGAAAGATGTAAGAAGGAATGAAGAAAGAAGTAAGAAAGAAGTAAGAAAGAAGTATGAAAGAAGTAAGAAAGAAAGAAGAAAGAAGTAAGAAAGAAGTAAGAAAGAAGTAAGAAAGAAGAATGAAAGAAGTAAGAAAGAAGTATGAAAGAAGTAAGAAAGAAGCAAGAAAGAAGTAAGAAAGAAGTAAGAAAGAAGTAAGAAAGAAGTAAGAAAGAAAGAAGAAAGAAAAAGAAAGAAGTAACCAAGAAGTAAGAAAGAAGTAAGAAAGAAGTAAGAAAGAAAGAAGAAAGAAGTAAGAAAGAAGTAAGAAAGAAGTAAGAGAGAAAGAAGAAAAAAGTAAGAAAGAAGTAAGAACGAAGTTGAAAGAAGAAAAAAGAAGTTAGAAAGAAGTAAGAAATAAGTAAGAAAGAGGTTAGAAAGAAGTAATAAAAGAGTAAGAAAGAAGTAAGAAAGAAAAAAGTAAGAAAGAAGAAAGACAGAAAGAATAAAGAAGTAAGAAAGAAGTAAGAAAGAAGTAAGAAAGAAGAAAAAAGAAGTTAGAAAGAATTAAGAAAGAAGTAAGAAAGAAGTAAGAAAGAAGAAAGAAAGAAGAAAGAAAGAATTAAGAAAGAAGTAAGAAAGAAGTAAGAAAGAAGTAAGAAAGAAGTAAGAAGGAATGAAGAAAGAAGTAAGAAAGAAGTAAGAAAGAAGAAAGAAAGAAGTAAGAAAGAAGAAAGAAAGAAGTAAGCAAGAAGTAAGAAAGACGTAAGAAAGAAGTTAGAAAGAAGTAAGAAAGAAGTAAGAAAGAAGTAAGAAAGAAAGAAGAAAGAAGTAAGAAAGAAGTAAGAAAGAAGTAAGAAAGAAGAAAAAAGAGGTTAGAAAGAAGTATGAAAGAAGTATGAAAGAAGTAAGAAAGAAGAAAGAAAGAAGTAAGAAAGAAGTAAGAAAGAAGTAAAAAAGAAGTAAGAAAGAAGTAAGAAAGAGAGAAGAAAGAAGTAAGAAAGAAGTAAGAAAGAAGAAAGAAAGAAGTAAGAAAGAAGAAAGATGTAAGAAAGAAGTAAGAAAGAAGAAAGAAAGAAGTAAGAAAGAAGAAAGAAAGAATAAAGAAGAAAGAAAGAAGTAAGAAAGAAGTAAGAAAGAAAGAAGAAAGAAGTAAGAAAGAAGTAAGAAAGAAGTAAGAAAGAAGAAAAAAGAAGTTAGAAAGAAGTAATAAAGAATTAAGAAAGAAGTAAGAAAGAAAGAAGTAACAAAGAAGTAAGAAAGAAGTAAGAAAGAAGATTGAAAGAAGGAAGAAGGAATGAAGAAAGAAGTAAGAAAGAAGTAAGAAAGAAAGAAGAAAAAGTAAGAAAGAAGTAAGAAAGGAGTAAGAAAGAAGTAAGAAAGAAGTAAGAAAGAAGAAAAAAGAAGTTAGAAAGAAGTAATAAAGAACTAAGAAAGAAGTAAGAAAGAAAGAAGTAAGAAAGAAGTAAGAAAGAAGTAAGAAAGGAGTAAGAAAGAAGTAAGAAAGAAGTAAGAAAGAAGGAAAAAGAAGTTAGAAAGAAGTAATAAAGAAGTAAGAAAGAAGTAAGAAAGAAAGAAGTAAGAAAGAAGTAAGAAAGATGTAAGAAAGAAAGAAGAAAGAAGTAAGAAATAAGAAAGAAAGAAGTATGAAAGAAGTAAGAAAGAAGCAAGAAAGAAAGAAGTAAGAAGGAAGTAAGAAAGAAGTTAGAAAGAAGTAAGAAAGAAGTAAGAAAGAAGTTAGAAAGAAGTAAGAAATAAGTAAGAAAGAAGTAAGAAAGAAGTAAGAAAGAAGTAAGAAATAAAGAAGTAAGAAAGAAGTAAGAAAGAAGAAAGAGAGAAGTAAGAAGAAAGAAAGAAGTAAGAAAGAAATAAGAAAGAAGTAAGAAAGAAGTTAGAAAGAAGCAACAAAGAAGTAAGAAAGAAGTAAGAAAGAAGTAAGAAAGAAAGAAGTAAGAAAGAAGTAAGAAAGAAGTAAGAAAGAAGTAAGAAAGAAGTAAGAAAGAAGAAAAAAGAAGTTAGAAAGAAGTAAGAAAGAAGTAAGAAAGAAGTAAGAAAGAAGTAAGAAAGAAGTAAGAAAGAAGTAAGAAAGAAAGAAGAAAGAAGTAAGAATGAAGTAAGAAAGAAGTATGAAAGAAGTAAGAAAGAAGAAAGAAAGAAGAAAGAAGAAAGAAAGAAGTAAGAAAGAAGTAAGAAAGAAGTAAGAAAGAATTAAGAAGGAATGAAGAAAGAAGTAAGAAAGAATTAGGAAAGAAGTTAGAAAGAAGTAAGAAAGAAGTAAGAAAGAAGTAAGAAAGAAGTAAGAAAGAAGTAAGTAAGAAAGAAGAAAGAAGTAAGAAAGAAGAAAGAATTATGAAAGACGTAAGAAAGAAGTAAGAAAGAAGTAAGAAAGAAGTAAGAAAGAAGTAAGAAAGAATGAAGAAAGAAGTAAGAAAGAAGTAAGAAAGAAGTAAGAAAGAAGAATGAAAGAAGTAAGAAAGAAGTATGAAAGAAGTAAGAAGGAATGAATAAAGAAGTAAGAAAGAAGTAAGAAAGAAGTAAGAAAGAAGTAAGAAAGAAAGAAGAAAGAAGAAAGAAAGAAGTAAGCAAGAAGTAAGAAAGAAGTAAGAAAGAAGTAAGAAGGAATGAATAAAGAAGTAAGAAAGAAGTAAGAAAGAAGTAAGAAAGAAGTAAGAAAGAAGTAAGAAAGAAGTAAGAAAGAAGTAAGAAAGAAGTAAGAAAGAAGAAAGAAAGAAGTAAGAAAGAAGTAAGAGAGAAAGAAGAAAAAAGTAAGAAAGAAGTAAGAAAGAAGTAAGAAAGAAGAAAAAAGAAGTTAGAAAGAAGTAAGAGAGAAGTAAGAAAGAGGTTAGAAAGAAGTAAGAAAGAAGTAAGAAAGAAGTAAGAAAGAAGTAAGAAAGAAGTAAGAAAGAAGTAAGAAGGAATGAAGAAAGAAGTAAGAAATAAGTAAGAAAGAAGTAAGAAAGAAGAAAGAAGTAAGAAAGAAAGAAGTAAGAAAGAAGTAAGAAAGAAGTAAGAAAGAAGTAAGAAAGAAGAAATAAAGAAGTAAGAAAGAAGAAAGAAAGAAGTAAGAAAGAAGTAAGAAAGAAAGAAGAAAGAAGTAAGAAAGAAGTAAGAAAGAAGTAAGAAGGAATGAAGAAAGAAGTAAGAAAGAAGAAAGAAAGAAGTATGAAAGAAGAAAGAAAGAAGTAAGAAAGAAAGAAGTGAGAAAGAAGTAAGAAAGAAGTGAGAAAGAAGTAAGAAAGAAGTAAGAACGAAGTAAGAAAGAAGTAAGAAAGAAGTAAGAAAGAAGGAAAAAGAACTTAGAAAGAAGTAAGAAAGAAGTAAGAAAGAAAGAAGAAAGAAGTAAGAAAGAAGTAAGAAAGAAGTAAGAAAGAAGTAAGAAAGAAGTAAGAAAGAAGTAAGAAAGAAAGAAGAAAGAAGTAAGAAAGAAGTAAGAAAGAAGAAAGAAAGAAGAAAGAAAGAAGTAAGAAAGAAGAAAGAAAGAAGTAAGAAAGAAATAAGAAAGAAGTAAGAAAGAAGTAAGAAAGAAGTAAGAAAGAAGTAAGAAAGAAGTAAGAAAGAAGTAAGAAAGAAGTAAGAAAGAAGTAAGAAAGAAGTAAGAAAGAAGTAAGAAAGAAGAATGAAAGAAGTAAGAAAGAAGTATGAAAGAAGTAAGAAGGAATGAATAAAGAAGTAAGAAAGAAGTAAGAAAGAAGTAAGAAAGAAGTAAGAAAGAAAGAAGAAAGAAGAAAGAAAGAAGTAAGCAAGAAGTAAGAAAGAAGTAAGAAAGAAGTAAGAAGGAATGAATAAAGAAGTAAGAAAGAAGTAAGAAAGAAGTAAGAAAGAAGTAAGAAAGAAGTAAGAAAGAAGTAAGAAAGAGGTTAGAAAGAAGTTAGAAAGAAGTAAGAAAGAAGTAAGAAAGAAAGAAGTAAGAAAGAAGAAAGAAAGAAATAATAAAGAAGTAAGAAAGAGGTAAGAAAGAAGTAAGAAAGAAGTAAGAAAGAAGTAAGAAGGAATGAAGAAAGAATTAAGAAAGAAGTAAGAAAGAAGTACGAAAGAAGTAAGAAAGAAGTAAGAAAGAAGTAAGAAAGAAAGAAGTAAGAAAGAAGAAAGAAAGAAATAATAAAGAAGTAAGAAAGAGGTAAGAAAGAAGTAAGAAAGAAGTAAGAAAGAAGTAAGAAGGAATGAAGAAAGAATTAAGAAAGAAGTAAGAAAGAAGTACGAAAGAAGTAAGAAAGAAGAAAGAAGTAAGAAAGAAGAAAGAAAAAAGTAAGAAAGAAGTAAGAAAGAAAGAAGAAAGAAGTAAGAAAGAAGTTAGAAAGAAGTAAGAAATAAGTAAGAAATAAGTAAGAAAGAAGTAAGAAAGAAGTAAGAAAGAAAGAAGTAAGAAAGAAGTAAGAAAGAAGTAAGAAAGAAGTAAGAAAGAAATAAGAAAGAAGAAAAAAGAAGTTAGAAAGAAGTAAGAAAGAAGTAAGAAAGAAGTAAGAAAGAAGTAAGAAAGAAGTATGAAAGAAGTAAGAAAGAAGAAAGAAAGAAGAAAGAAGAAAGAAAGAAGTAAGAAAGAAGTAAGAAAGAAGTAAGAAAGAAGTAAGAAAGAAGTAAGTAAGAAAGAAGAAAGAAGTAAGAAAGAAGAAAGAATTATGAAAGAAGTAAGAAAGAAGTAAGAAAGAAGTAAGAAAGAAGTAAGAAAGAAGTTAGAAAGAAGTAAGAAAGAAGTAAGAAAGAAGATAGAAAGAAGTAAGAAATAAGTAAGAAAGAAGTAAGAAAGAAGTAAGAAAGAAGTAAGAAAGAAGTAAGAAAGAAGTAAGAAAGAATGAAGAAAGAAGTAAGAAAGAAGTAAGAAAGAAGTAAGAAAGAAGTAAGAAAGAAGAATGAAAGAAGTTAGAAAGAAGTATGAAAGAAGTAAGAAGGAATGAATAAAGAAGTAAGAAAGAAGTAAGAAAGAAGTAAGAAAGAAAGAAGAAAGAAGAAAGAAAGAAGTAAGCAAGAAGTAAGAAAGAAGTAAGAAAGAAGTAAGAAGGAATGAATAAAGAAGTAAGAAAGAAGTAAGAAAGAAGTAAGAAAGAAGTAAGAAAGAAGTAAGAAAGAAGTAAGAAAGAAGTAAGAAAGAAGTAAGAAAGAAGAAAGAAGTAAGAAAGAAGTAAGAGAGAAAGAAGAAAAAAGTAAGAAAGAAGTAAGAAAGAAGTAAGAAAGAAGAAAAAAGAAGTTAGAAAGAAGTAAGAAAGAAGTAAGAAAGAAGTAAGAAAGAAGTAAGAAAGAAGTAAGAAAGAAAGAAGAAATAAGTAAGAATGAAGTAAGAAAGAAGTATGATAGAAGTAAGAAAGAAGAAAGAAAGAAGAAAGAAGAAAGAAAGAAGTAAGAAAGAAGAAAGAAAGAAGTAAGAAAGAAATAAGAAAGAAGTAAGAAAGAAGTAAGAAAGAAGTAAGAAAGAAGTAAGAAAGAAGTAAGAAAGAAAGAAGAAATAAGTAAGAAAGAAGTAAGAAAGAAGTAAGAAAGAAGTAAGAAAGAAAGAAGTAAGAAAGAAGTAAGAAAGAAGTAAGAGAGAAGAAAAAAGAAGTTAGAAAGAAGTAAGAAAGAAGTAAGAAAGAAGTAAGAAAGAAGTAAGAAAGAAGTAAGAAAGAAAGAAGAAATAAGTAAGAATGAAGTAAGAAAGAAGTATGATAGAAGTAAGAAAGAAGAAAGAAAGAAGAAAGAAGAAAGAAAGAAGTAAGAAAGAAGTTAGAAAGAAGTAAGAAAGAAGTAAGAAAGAAGAAAAAAGAGGTTAGAAAGAAGTAAGAAAGAAGTATGAAAGAAGTAAGAAAGAAGAAAGAAAGAAGTAAGAAAGAAGTAAGAAAGAAGTTAGAAAGAAGTAAGAAAGAAGTAAGAAAGAAGATAGAAAGAAGTAAGAAATAAGTAAGAAAGAAGTAAGAAAGAAGTAAGAAAGAAGTAAGAAAGAAGTAAGAAAGAATGAAGAAAGAAGTAAGAAAGAAGTAAGCAAGAAGTAAGAAAGAAGTAAGAAAGAAGAATGAAAGAAGTAAGAAAGAAGTATGAAAGAAGTAAGAAGGAATGAATAAAGAAGTAAGAAAGAAGTAAGAAAGAAGTAAGAAAGAAGTAAGAAAGAAAGAAGAAAGAAGAAAGAAAGAAGTAAGCAAGAAGTAAGAAAGAAGTAAGAAAGAAGTAAGAAGGAATGAATAAAGAAGTAAGAAAGAAGTAAGAAAGAAGTAAGAAAGAAGTAAGAAAGAAGTAAGAAAGAAGTAAGAAAGAAGTAAGAAAGAAGTAAGAAAGAAGAAAGAAGTAAGAAAGAAGTAAGAGAGAAAGAAGAAAAAAGTAAGAAAGAAGTAAGAAAGAAGTAAGAAAGAAGAAAAAAGAAGTTAGAAAGAAGTAAGAAAGAAGTAAGAAAGAAGTAAGAAAGAAGTAAGAAAGAAGTAAGAAAGAAAGAAGAAATAAGTAAGAATGAAGTAAGAAAGAAGTATGATAGAAGTAAGAAAGAAGAAAGAAAGAAGAAAGAAGAAAGAAAGAAGTAAGAAAGAAGAAAGAAAGAAGTAAGAAAGAAATAAGAAAGAAGTAAGAAAGAAGTAAGAAAGAAGTAAGAAAGAAGTAAGAAAGAAGTAAGAAAGAAAGAAGAAATAAGTAAGAAAGAAGTAAGAAAGAAGTAAGAAAGAAGTAAGAAAGAAAGAAGTAAGAAAGAAGTAAGAAAGAAGTAAGAGAGAAGAAAAAAGAAGTTAGAAAGAAGTAAGAAAGAAGTAAGAAAGAAGTAAGAAAGAAGTAAGAAAGAAGTAAGAAAGAAAGAAGAAATAAGTAAGAATGAAGTAAGAAAGAAGTATGATAGAAGTAAGAAAGAAGAAAGAAAGAAGAAAGAAGAAAGAAAGAAGTAAGAAAGAAGTTAGAAAGAAGTAAGAAAGAAGTAAGAAAGAAGAAAAAAGAGGTTAGAAAGAAGTAAGAAAGAAGTATGAAAGAAGTAAGAAAGAAGAAAGAAAGAAGTAAGAAAGAAGTAAGAAAGAAGTTAGAAAGAAGTAAGAAAGAAGTAAGAAAGAAGATAGAAAGAAGTAAGAAATAAGTAAGAAAGAAGTAAGAAAGAAGTAAGAAAGAAGTAAGAAAGAAGTAAGAAAGAATGAAGAAAGAAGTAAGAAAGAAGTAAGCAAGAAGTAAGAAAGAAGTAAGAAAGAAGAATGAAAGAAGTAAGAAAGAAGTATGAAAGAAGTAAGAAGGAATGAATAAAGAAGTAAGAAAGAAGTAAGAAAGAAGTAAGAAAGAAGTAAGAAAGAAAGAAGAAAGAAGAAAGAAAGAAGTAAGCAAGAAGTAAGAAAGAAGTAAGAAAGAAGTAAGAAGGAATGAAGAAAGAATTAAGAAAGAAGTAAGAAAGAAGTACGAAAGAAGTAAGAAAGAAGTAAGAAAGAAGTAAGAAAGAAAGAAGTAAGAAAGAAGAAAGAAAGAAATAATAAAGAAGTAAGAAAGAGGTAAGAAAGAAGTAAGAAAGAAGTAAGAAAGAAGTAAGAAGGAATGAAGAAAGAATTAAGAAAGAAGTAAGAAAGAAGTACGAAAGAAGTAAGAAAGAAGAAAGAAGTAAGAAAGAAGAAAGAAAAAAGTAAGAAAGAAGTAAGAAAGAAAGAAGAAAGAAGTAAGAAAGAAGTTAGAAAGAAGTTAGAAATAAGTAAGAAATAAGTAAGAAAGAAGTAAGAAAGAAGTAAGAAAGAAAGAAGTAAGAAAGAAGTAAGAAAGAAGTAAGAAAGAAGTAAGAAAGAAGTAAGAAAGAAGTAAGAAAGAAGTTAGAAAGAAGTAAGAAAGAAGTAAGAAAGAAGATAGAAAGAAGTAAGAAATAAGTAAGAAAGAAGTAAGAAAGAAGTAAGAAAGAAGTAAGAAAGAAGTAAGAAAGAATGAAGAAAGAAGTAAGAAAGAAGTAAGCAAGAAGTAAGAAAGAAGTAAGAAAGAAGAATGAAAGAAGTAAGAAAGAAGTATGAAAGAAGTAAGAAGGAATGAATAAAGAAGTAAGAAAGAAGTAAGAAAGAAGTAAGAAAGAAGTAAGAAAGAAAGAAGAAAGAAGAAAGAAAGAAGTAAGCAAGAAGTAAGAAAGAAGTAAGAAAGAAGTAAGAAGGAATGAATAAAGAAGTAAGAAAGAAGTAAGAAAGAAGTAAGAAAGAAGTAAGAAAGAAGTAAGAAAGAAGTAAGAAAGAAGTAAGAAAGAAGTAAGAAAGAAGAAAGAAGTAAGAAAGAAGTAAGAGAGAAAGAAGAAAAAAGTAAGAAAGAAGTAAGAAAGAAGTAAGAAAGAAGAAAAAAGAAGTTAGAAAGAAGTAAGAAAGAAGTAAGAAAGAAGTAAGAAAGAAGTAAGAAAGAAGTAAGAAAGAAAGAAGAAATAAGTAAGAATGAAGTAAGAAAGAAGTATGATAGAAGTAAGAAAGAAGAAAGAAAGAAGAAAGAAGAAAGAAAGAAGTAAGAAAGAAGAAAGAAAGAAGTAAGAAAGAAATAAGAAAGAAGTAAGAAAGAAGTAAGAAAGAAGTAAGAAAGAAGTAAGAAAGAAGTAAGAAAGAAAGAAGAAATAAGTAAGAAAGAAGTAAGAAAGAAGTAAGAAAGAAGTAAGAAAGAAAGAAGTAAGAAAGAAGTAAGAAAGAAGTAAGAGAGAAGAAAAAAGAAGTTAGAAAGAAGTAAGAAAGAAGTAAGAAAGAAGTAAGAAAGAAGTAAGAAAGAAGTAAGAAAGAAAGAAGAAATAAGTAAGAATGAAGTAAGAAAGAAGTATGATAGAAGTAAGAAAGAAGAAAGAAAGAAGAAAGAAGAAAGAAAGAAGTAAGAAAGAAGTTAGAAAGAAGTAAGAAAGAAGTAAGAAAGAAGAAAAAAGAGGTTAGAAAGAAGTAAGAAAGAAGTATGAAAGAAGTAAGAAAGAAGAAAGAAAGAAGTAAGAAAGAAGTAAGAAAGAAGTTAGAAAGAAGTAAGAAAGAAGTAAGAAAGAAGATAGAAAGAAGTAAGAAATAAGTAAGAAAGAAGTAAGAAAGAAGTAAGAAAGAAGTAAGAAAGAAGTAAGAAAGAATGAAGAAAGAAGTAAGAAAGAAGTAAGCAAGAAGTAAGAAAGAAGTAAGAAAGAAGAATGAAAGAAGTAAGAAAGAAGTATGAAAGAAGTAAGAAGGAATGAATAAAGAAGTAAGAAAGAAGTAAGAAAGAAGTAAGAAAGAAGTAAGAAAGAAAGAAGAAAGAAGAAAGAAAGAAGTAAGCAAGAAGTAAGAAAGAAGTAAGAAAGAAGTAAGAAGGAATGAAGAAAGAATTAAGAAAGAAGTAAGAAAGAAGTACGAAAGAAGTAAGAAAGAAGTAAGAAAGAAGTAAGAAAGAAAGAAGTAAGAAAGAAGAAAGAAAGAAATAATAAAGAAGTAAGAAAGAGGTAAGAAAGAAGTAAGAAAGAAGTAAGAAAGAAGTAAGAAGGAATGAAGAAAGAATTAAGAAAGAAGTAAGAAAGAAGTACGAAAGAAGTAAGAAAGAAGAAAGAAGTAAGAAAGAAGAAAGAAAAAAGTAAGAAAGAAGTAAGAAAGAAAGAAGAAAGAAGTAAGAAAGAAGTTAGAAAGAAGTTAGAAATAAGTAAGAAATAAGTAAGAAAGAAGTAAGAAAGAAGTAAGAAAGAAAGAAGTAAGAAAGAAGTAAGAAAGAAGTAAGAAAGAAGTAAGAAAGAAGAAAAAAGAAGTTAGAAAGAAGTAAGAAAGAAGTAAGAAAGAAGTAAGAAAGAAGTAAGAAAGAAGTATGAAAGAAGTAAGAAAGAAGAAAGAAAGAAGAAAGAAGAAAGAAAGAAGTAAGAAAGAAGTAAGAAAGAAGTAAGAAAGAAGTAGGAAAGAAGTTAGAAAGAAGTAAGAAAGAAGTAAGAAAGAAGTAAGAAAGAAGTAAGTAAGAAAGAAGAAAGAAGTAAGAAAGAAGAAAGAATTATGAAAGACGTAAGAAAGAAGTAAGAAAGAAGTAAGAAAGAAGTAAGAAAGAAGTTAGAAAGAAGTAAGAAAGAAGTAAGAAAGAAGATAGAAAGAAGTAAGAAATAAGTAAGAAAGAAGTAAGAAAGAAGTAAGAAAGAAGTAAGAAAGAAGTAAGAAAGAAGTAAGAAAGAATGAAGAAAGAAGTAAGAAAGAAGTAAGAAAGAAGTAAGAAAGAAGTAAGAAAGAAGAATGAAAGAAGTTAGAAAGAAGTATGAAAGAAGTAAGAAGGAATGAATAAAGAAGTAAGAAAGAAGTAAGAAAGAAGTAAGAAAGAAAGAAGAAAGAAGAAAGAAAGAAGTAAGCAAGAAGTAAGAAAGAAGTAAGAAAGAAGTAAGAAGGAATGAATAAAGAAGTAAGAAAGAAGTAAGAAAGAAGTAAGAAAGAAGTAAGAAAGAAGTAAGAAAGAAGTAAGAAAGAAGTAAGAAAGAAGTAAGAAAGAAGAAAGAAGTAAGAAAGAAGTAAGAGAGAAAGAAGAAAAAAGTAAGAAAGAAGTAAGAAAGAAGTAAGAAAGAAGAAAAAAGAAGTTAGAAAGAAGTAAGAAAGAAGTAAGAAAGAGGTTAGAAAGAAGTAAGAAAGAAGTAAAAAAGAAAGACGTAAGAAAGAAGTAAGAAAGAAGTAAGAAAGAAGAAATAAAGAAGTAAGAAAGAAGTAAGAAAGAAGTAAGAAGGAATGAAGAAAGAAGTAATAAAGAAGAAAGAAAGAAGTATGAAAGAAGAAAGAAAGAAGTAAGAAAGAAAGAAGTGAGAAAGAAGTAAGAAAGAAGTGAGAAAGAAGTAAGAAAGAAGTAAAAACGAAGTAAGAAAGAAGTAAGAAAGAAGTAAGAAAGAAAGAAGTAAGAAAGAAGTAAGAAAGAAGTAAGAAAGAAGTAAGAAAGAAGTAAGAAAGAAGGAAAAAGAACTTAGAAAGAAGTAAGAAAGAAGTAAGAAAGAAAGAAGAAAGAAGTAAGAAAGAAGTAAGAAAGAAGTATGAAAGAAGTAAGAAAGAAGAAAGAAAGAAGTAAGAAAGAAGTAAGAAAGAAGTAAGAAAGAAAGAAGAAAGAAGTAAGAAAGAAGTAAGAAAGAAGTATGAAAAAAGTAAGAAAGAAGAAAGAAAGAAGTAAGAAAGAAGTAAGAAAGAAGTAAGAAAGAAGAAAGAAGAAAGAAGTAAGAAAGAAGAAAGAAGTATGAAAGAAGTAAGAAAGAAGTAAGAAAGAAGTTAGAAAGAAGTAAGAAATAAGTAAGAAATAAGTAAGAAAGAAGTAAGAAAGAAGTAAGAAAGAAGTAAGAAAGAAGTAAGAAAGAAGTAAGAAAGAAAGAAGAAAGAAGTAAGAAAGAAGTAAGAAAGAAGTAAGAAAGAAGAAAGAAAGAAGTAAGAAAGAAGAAAGAAAGAAGTAAGAAAGAAATAAGAAAGAAGTAAGAAAGAAGTAAGAGAGAAAGAAGAAAAAAGTAAAAAAGAAGTAAGAAAGAAGTAAGAAAGAAGAAAAAAGAAGTTAGAAAGAAGTAAGAAAGAAGTAAGAAAGAGGTTAGAAAGAAGTAATAAAGAAGTAAGAAAGAAGTAAGAAAGAAAGAAGTAAGAAAGAAGAAAGAAAGAAATAATAAAGAAGTAAGAAAGAGGTAAGAAAGAAGTAAGAAAGAAGTAAGAAAAAAGTAAGAAGGAATGAAGAAAGAATTAAGAAAGAAGTAAGAAAGAAGTACGAAAGAAGTAAGAAAGAAGTAAGAAAGAAGTAAGAAAGAAGAAAGAAAAAAGTAAGAAAGAATTAAGAAAGAAAGAAGAAAGAAGTAAGAAAGAAGTAAGAAAGAAGTAAGAAAGAAGAAAAAAGAAGTTAGAAAGAAGTAATAAAGAATTAAGAAAGAAGTAAGAAAGAAAGAAGTAAGAAAGAAGTAAGAAAGAAGTAAGAAAGAAGATTGAAAGAAGGAAGAAGGAATGAAGAAAGAAGTAAGAAAGAAGTAAGAAAGAAAGAAGAAAGAAGTAAGAAAGAAGTAAGAAAGAAGTAAGAAAGAAGTAAGAAAGAAGAAAAAAGAAGTTAGAAAGAAGTAATAAAGAATTAAGAAAGAAGTAAGAAAGAAAGAAGTAAGAAAGAAGTAAGAAAGAAGTAAGAAAGGAGTAAGAAAGAAGTAAGAAATAAGTAAGAAGGAATGAAGAAAGAAGTAAGAAAGAAGTAAGAAAGAAGTAAGAAAGATGTAATAAAGAAAGAAGAAAGAAGTAAGGAATAAGAAAGAAAGAAGTATGAAAAAAGTAAGAAAGAAGCAAGAAAGAAAGAAGTAAGAAGGAAGTAAGAAAGAAGTTAGAAAGAAGTAAGAAAGAAGTAAGAAAGAAGTTAGAAAGAAGTAAGAAATAAGTAAGAAAGAAGTAAGAAAGAAGTAAGAAAGAAAGAAGTAAGAAAGAAGTAAGAAAGAAGAAAGAAAGAAGTAAGAAGAAAGAAAGAAGTAAGAAAGAAGTAAGAAAGAAGTAAGAAAGAAGTTAGAAAGAAGCAAGAAAGAAGTAAGAAAGAAGTAAGAAAGAAAGAAGAAAGAAGTAAGAAAGAAGTATGAAAGAAGTAAGAAAGAATGAAAAAAGAAAGAAGAAAGAAAGAAGTAAGAAAGAAGTATGAAAGAAGTTACAAAGAAGTAAGAAAGAAGTAAGAAAGAAGTTAGAAACAAGTAAGAAATAAGTAAGAAATAAGTAAGAAAGAAGTAAGAAAGAAGTAAGAAAGAAAGAAGTAAGAAAGAAGTAAGAAAGAAGTAAGAAAGAAGTAAGAAAGAAGTAAGAAAGAAGTAAGAAGGAATGAAGAAAGAAGTAAGAAAGAAGTAGGAAAGAAGTTAGAAAGAAGTAAGAAAGAAGTAAGAAAGAAGTAAGAAAGAAGTAAGAAAGAAAGAAGAAAGAAGTAAGAAAGAAGAAAGAATTATGAAAGAAGTAAGAAAGAAGTAAGAAAGAAAGAGGTAAGAAAGAATTAAGAAAGAAATAAGAAAGAAGTTAGAAAGAAGTAGGAAAGAAGTAAGAAAGAAGATAGAAAGAAGTAAGAAATAAGTAAGAAAGAAGTAAGAAAGAAGTAAGAAAGAAAGAAGAAAGAAAGAAGAAAGAAAGAAGTAAGAAAGAAGTAAGAAAGAAGTTAGAAAGAAGTAAGAAAGAAGTAAGAAAGAAGTTATAAAGAAGAAAGAAAGAAGAAAGAAAGAAGTAAGAAAGAAGTTAGAAAGAAGTAAGAAAGAAGTAAGAAAGAAGTTAGAAACAAGTAAGAAATAAGTAAGAAATAAGTAAGAAAGAAGTAAGAAAGAAGTAAGAAAGAAAGAAGTAAGAAAGAAGTAAGAAAGAAGTAAGAAAGAAGAAAAAAGAAGTTAGAAAGAAGTAAGAAAGAAGTAACAAAGAAGTAAGAAAGAAGTAAGAAAGAAGTAAGAAAGAAGTAAGAAAGAAAGAAGAAATAAGTAAGAATGAAGTAAGAAAGAAGTATGATAGAAGTAAGAAAGAAGAAAGAAAGAAGAAAGAAAGAAGTAAGAAAGAAGTAAGAAAGAAGTAAGAAAGAAGTAAGAAGGAATGAAGAAAGAAGTAAGAAAGAAGTAGGAAAGAAGTTAGAAAGAAGTAAGAAAGAAGTAAGAAAGAAGTAAGAAAGAAGTAAGAAAGAAATAAGAAAGAAGTTAGAAAGAAGTAGGAAAGAAGTAAGAAAGAAGATAGAAAGAAGTAAGAAATAAGTAAGAAAGAAGTAAGAAAGAAGTAAGAAAGAAAGAAGAAAGAAAGAAGAAAGAAAGAAGTAAGAAAGAAGTAAGAAAGAAGTTAGAAAGAAGTAAGAAAGAAGTAAGAAAGAAGTAAGAAAGAAGAAAGAAAGAAGAAAGAAAGAAGTAAGAAAGAAGTAAGAAAGAAGTAAGAAAGAAGTAAGAAAGAAGTAAGAAAGAAAGAAGAAAGAAGTAAGAAAGAAGTAAGAAAGAAGTAAGAAAGAAGTAAGAAAGAAGTAAGAAAGAAGAATGAAAGAAGTAAGAAAGAAGTATGAAAGAAGTAAGAAAGAAGTAAGAAAGAAGAATGAAAGAAGTAAGAAAGAAGTATGAAAGAAGTAAGAAAGAAGAAAGAAAGAAGTAAGAAAGAAGTAAGAAAGAAGTAAGAAAGAAGTAAGAAAGAAAGAAGAAAGAAGAAAGAAAGAAGTAAGCAAGAAGTAAGAAAGAAGTTAGAAAGAAGTAAGAAAGAAGTAAGAAGGAATGAAGAAAGAAGTAAGAAAGAAGAAAGAAGAAAGAAAGAAGTAAGAAAGAAGAAAGAAAGAAGTAAGCAAGAAGTAAGAAAGACGTAAGAAAGAAGTTAGAAAGAAGTAAGAAAGAAGTAAGAAAGAAGTAAGAAAGAAAGAAGAAAGAAGTAAGAAAGAAGTAAGAAAGAAGTAAGAAAGAAGAAAAAAGAGGTTAGAAAGAAGTAAGAAAGAAGTATGAAAGAAGTAAGAAAGAAGAAAGAAAGAAGTAAGAAAGAAGTAAGAAAGAAGTAAAAAAGAAGTAAGAAAGAAGAAAGAAAGAAGTATGAAAGAAGAAAGAAAGAAGTAAGAAAGAAAGAAGTGAGAAAGAAGTAAGAAAGGAGTGAGAAAGAAGTAAGAAAGAAGTAAGAACGAAGTAAGAAAGAAGTAAGAAAGAAGTTAAGAAAGAAAGAAGTAAGAAAGAAGTAAGAAAGAAGTAAGAAAGAAGTAAGAAAGAAGTAAGAAAGAAGGAAAAAGAACTTAGAAAGAAGTAAGAAAGAAGTAAGAAAGAAAGAAGAAAGAAGTAAGAAAGAAGTAAGAAAGAAGTATGAAAGAAGTAAGAAAGAAGAAAGAAAGAAGTAAGAAAGAAGTAAGAAAGAAGTAAGAAAGAAAGAAGAAAGAAGTAAGAAAGAAGTAAGAAAGAAGTATGAAAGAAGTAAGAAAGAAGAAAGAAAGAAGTAAGAAAGAAGTAAGAAAGAAGTAAGAAAGAAGAAAGAAGAAAGAAGTAAGAAAGAAGAAAGAAGTATGAAAGAAGTAAGAAAGAAGTAAGAAAGAAAGAAGTAAGAAAGAAGTAAGAAAGAAGAAAGAAGTTAGAAAGAAGTAAGAAAGAAGTAAGAAAGAAGTTAGAAAGAAGTAAGAAAGAAAGAAGTGAGAAAGAAGTAAGAAAGGAGTGAGAAAGAAGTAAGAAATAAGTAAGAACGAAGTAAGAAAGAAGTAAGAAAGAAGTAAGAAAGAAAGAAGTAAGAAAGAAGTAAGAAAGAAGTAAGAAAGAAGTAAGAAAGAAGTAAGAAAGAAGGAAAAAGAACTTAGAAAGAAGTAAGAAAGAAGTAAGAAAGAAAGAAGAAAGAAGTAAGAAAGAAGTAAGAAAGAAGTATGAAAGAAGTAAGAAAGAAGAAAGAAAGAAGTAAGAAAGAAGTAAGAAAGAAGTAAGAAAGAAAGAAGAAAGAAGTAAGAAAGAAGTAAGAAAGAAGTATGAAAGAAGTAAGAAAGAAGAAAGAAAGAAGTAAGAAAGAAGTAAGAAAGAAGTAAGAAAGAAGAAAGAAGAAAGAAGTAAGAAAGAAGAAAGAAGTATGAAAGAAGTAAGAAAGAAGTAAGAAAGAAAGAAGTAAGAAAGAAGTAAGAAAGAAGAAAGAAGTTAGAAAGAAGTAAGAAAGAAGTAAGAAAGAAGTTAGAAAGAAGTAAGAAATAAGTAAGAAATAAGTAAGAAAGAAGTAAGAAAGAAGTAAGAAAGAAGTAAGAAAGAAGTAAGAAAGAAGTAAGAAAGAAGTAAGAAAGAAGTAAGAAAGAAGAAAGAAAGAAGTAAGAAAGAAGAAAGAAAGAAGTAAGAAAGAAGTAAGAAAGAAGTAAGAAAGAAGTAAGAGAGAAAGAAGAAAAAAGTAAGAAAGAAGTAAGAAAGGAGTAAGAAAGAAGAAAAAAGAAGTTAGAAAGAAGTAAGAAAGAAGTAAGAAAGAGGTTAGAAAGAAGTAATAAAGAAGTAAGAAAGAAGTAAGAAAGAAAGAAGTAAGAAAGAAGAAAGAAAGAAATAATAAAGAAGTAAGAAAGAGGTAAGAAAGAAGTAAGAAAGAAGTAAGAAAGAAGTAAGAAGGAATGAAGAAAGAATTAAGAAAGAAGTAAGAAAGAAGTACGAAAGAAGTAAGAAAGAAGAAAGAAGTAAGAAAGAAGAAAGAAAAAAGTAAGAAAGAAGTAAGAAAGAAAGAAGAAAGAAGTAAGAAAGAAGTAAGAAAGAAGTAAGAAAGAAGAAAAAAGAAGTTAGAAAGAAGTAATAAAGTATTAAGAAAGAAGTAAGAAAGAAAGAAGTAAGAAAGAAGTAAGAAAGAAGTAAGAAAGGAGTAAGAAAGAAGTAAGAAAGAAGTAAGAAGGACTGAAGAAAGAAGTAAGAAATAAGTAAGAAAGAAGTAAGAAAGATGTAAGAAAGAAAGAAGAAAGAAGTAAGGAATAAGAAAGAAAGAAGTATGAAAGAAGTAAGAAAGAAGCAAGAAAGAAAGAAGTAAGAAGGAAGTAAGAAAGAAGTTAGAAAGAAGTAAGAAAGAAGTAAGAAAGAAGTTAGAAAGAAGTAAGAAATAAGTAAGAAAGAAGTAAGAAAGAAGTAAGAAAGAAAGAAGTAAGAAAGAAGTAAGAAAGAAGAAAGAAAGAAGTAAGAAGAAAGAAAGAAGTAAGAAAGAAGTAAGAAAGAAGTAAGAAAGAAGTTAGAAAGAAGCAAGAAAGAAGTAAGAAAGAAGTAAGAAAGAAAGAAGAAAGAAGTAAGAAAGAAGTATGAAAGAAGTAAGAAAGAATTAAGAAAGAAAGAAGAAAGAAAGAAGTAAGAAAGAAGTAAGAAAGAAGTTAGAAAGAAGTAAGAAAGAGGTAAGAAAGAAGTTAGAAACAAGTAAGAAATAAGTAAGAAATAAGTAAGAAAGAAGTAAGAAAGAAGTAAGAAAGAAAGAAGTAAGAAAGAAGTAAGAAAGAAGTAAGAAAGAAGAAAAAAGAAGTTAGAAAGAAGTAAGAAAGAAGTAAGAAAGAAGTAAGAAAGAAGTAAGAAAGAAGTAAGAAAGAAAGAAGAAATAAGTAAGAAAGAAGTAAGAAAGAAAGAAGAAAGAAGTAAGAAAGAAGAAAGAATTATGAAAGAAGTAAGAAAGAAGTAAGAAAGAAAGAGGTAAGAAAGAATTAAGAAAGAAGTAAGAAAGAAGTTAGAAAGAAGTAAGAAAGAAGTAAGAAAGAAGATAGAAAGAAGTAAGAAATAAGTAAGAAAGAAGTAAGAAAGAAGTAAGAAAGAAAGAAGAAAGAAAGAAGAAAGAAAGAAGTAAGAAAGAAGTAAGAAAGAAGTTAGAAAGAAGTAAGAAAGAAGTAAGAAAGAAGTAAGAAAGAAGAAAGAAAGAAGAAAGAAAGAAGTAAGAAAGAAGTAAGAAGAAGTAAGAAAGAAGTAAGAAAGAAGTAAGAAAGAAAGAAGAAAGAAGTAAGAAAGAAGTAAGAAAGAAGTAAGAAAGAAGTAAGAAAGAAGAATGAAAGAAGTAAGAAAGAAGTATGAAAGAAGTAAGAAAGAAGAAAGAAAGAAGTAAGAAAGAAGTAAGAAAGAAGTAAGAAAGAAGTAAGAAAGAAAGAAGAAAGAAGAAAGAAAGAAGTAAGCAAGAAGTAAGAAAGAAGTAAGAAAGAAGTAAGAAAGAAGTAAGAAGGAATGAAGAAAGAAGTAAGAAAGAAGAAAGAAGAAATAAAGAAGTAAGAAAGAAGAAAGAAAGAAGTAAGCAAGAAGTAAGAAAGACGTAAGAAAGAAGTTAGAAAGAAGTAAGAAAGAAGTAAGAAAGAAGTAAGAAAGAAAGAAGAAAGAAGTAAGAAAGAAGTAAGAAAGAAGAAAAAAGAGGTTAGAAAGAAGTAAGAAAGAAGTATGAAAGAAGTAAGAAAGAAGAAAGAAAGAAGTAAGAAAGAAGTAAGAAAGAAGTAAAAAAGAAGTAAGAAAGAAGAAAGAAAGAAGTATGAAAGAAGAAAGAAAGAAGTAAGAAAGAAAGAAGTGAGAAAGAAGTAAGAAAGGAGTGAGAAAGAAGTAAGAAAGAAGTAAGAACGAAGTAAGAAAGAAGTAAGAAAGAAGTAAGAAAGAAAGAATTAAGAAAGAAGTAAGAAAGAAGTAAGAAAGAAGTAAGAAAGAAGTAAGAAAGAAGGAAAAAGAACTTAGAAAGAAGTAAGAAAGAAGTAAGAAAGAAAGAAGAAAGAAGTAAGAAAGAAGTAAGAAAGAAGTATGAAAGAAGTAAGAAAGAAGAAAGAAAGAAGTAAGAAAGAAGTAAGAAAGAAGTAAGAAAGAAAGAAGAAAGAAGTAAGAAAGAAGTAAGAAAGAAGTATGAAAGAAGTAAGAAAGAAGAAAGAAAGAAGTAAGAAAGAAGTAAGAAAGAAGTAAGAAAGAAGAAAGAAGAAAGAAGTAAGAAAGAAGAAAGAAGTATGAAAGAAGTAAGAAAGAAGTAAGAAAGAAAGAAGTAAGAAAGAAGTAAGAAAGAAGAAAGAAGTTAGAAAGAAGTAAGAAAGAAGTAAGAAAGAAGTTAGAAAGAAGTAAGAAAGAAAGAAGTGAGAAAGAAGTAAGAAAGGAGTGAGAAAGAAGTAAGAAATAAGTAAGAACGAAGTAAGAAAGAAGTAAGAAAGAAGTAAGAAAGAAAGAAGTAAGAAAGAAGTAAGAAAGAAGTAAGAAAGAAGTAAGAAAGAAGTAAGAAAGAAGGAAAAAGAACTTAGAAAGAAGTGAGAAAGAAGTAAGAAAGAAAGAAGAAAGAAGTAAGAAAGAAGTAAGAAAGAAGTATGAAAGAAGTAAGAAAGAAGAAAGAAAGAAGTAAGAAAGAAGTAAGAAAGAAGTAAGAAAGAAAGAAGAAAGAAGTAAGAAAGAAGAAAGAAGTATGAAAGAAGTAAGAAAGAAGTAAGAAAGAAAGAAGTAAGAAAGAAGTAAGAAAGAAGAAAGAAGTTAGAAAGAAGTAAGAAAGAAGTAAGAAAGAAGTTAGAAAGAAGTAAGAAATAAGTAAGAAATAAGTAAGAAAGAAGTAAGAAAGAAGTAAGAAAGAAGTAAGAAAGAAGTAAGAAAGAAGTAAGAAAGAAGTAAGAAAGAAGTAAGAAAGAAGAAAGAAAGAAGTAAGAAAGAAGAAAGAAAGAAGTAAGAAAGAAGTAAGAAAGAAGTAAGAAAGAAGTAAGAGAGAAAGAAGAAAAAAGTAAGAAAGAAGTAAGAAAGGAGTAAGAAAGAAGAAAAAAGAAGTTAGAAAGAAGTAAGAAAGAAGTAAGAAAGAGGTTAGAAAGAAGTAATAAAGAAGTAAGAAAGAAGTAAGAAAGAAAGAAGTAAGAAAGAAGAAAGAAAGAAATAATAAAGAAGTAAGAAAGAGGTAAGAAAGAAGTAAGAAAGAAGTAAGAAAGAAGTAAGAAGGAATGAAGAAAGAATTAAGAAAGAAGTAAGAAAGAAGTACGAAAGAAGTAAGAAAGAAGAAAGAAGTAAGAAAGAAGAAAGAAAAAAGTAAGAAAGAAGTAAGAAAGAAAGAAGAAAGAAGTAAGAAAGAAGTAAGAAAGAAGTAAGAAAGAAGAAAAAAGAAGTTAGAAAGAAGTAATAAAGTATTAAGAAAGAAGTAAGAAAGAAAGAAGTAAGAAAGAAGTAAGAAAGAAGTAAGAAAGGAGTAAGAAAGAAGTAAGAAAGAAGTAAGAAGGACTGAAGAAAGAAGTAAGAAATAAGTAAGAAAGAAGTAAGAAAGATGTAAGAAAGAAAGAAGAAAGAAGTAAGGAATAAGAAAGAAAGAAGTATGAAAGAAGTAAGAAAGAAGCAAGAAAGAAGTAAGAAAGAAGTAAGAAAGAAGTAAGAAAGAAGTTAGAAAGAAGCAAGAAAGAAGTAAGAAAGAAGTAAGAAAGAAAGAAGAAAGAAGTAAGAAAGAAGTAAGAAAGAAGTAAGAAAGAATTAAGAAAGAAAGAAGAAAGAAAGAAGTAAGAAAGAAGTAAGAAAGAAGTTAGAAAGAAGTAAGAAAGAAGTAAGAAAGAAGTTAGAAACAAGTAAGAAATAAGTATGAAATAAGTAAGAAAGAAGTAAGAAAGAAGTAAGAAAGAAAGAAGTAAGAAAGAAGTAAGAAAGAAGTAAGAAAGAAGAAAAAAGAAGTTAGAAAGAAGTAAGAATGAAGTAAGAAAGAAGTAAGAAAGAAGTAAGAAAGAAGTAAGAAAGAAAGAAGAAATAAGTAAGAATGAAGTAAGAAAGAAGTATGATAGAAGTAAGAAAGAAGAAAGAAAGAAGAAAGAAGAAAGAAAGAAGTAAGAAAGAAGTAAGAAAGAAGTAAGAAAGAAGTAAGAAGGAATGAAGAAAGAAGTAAGAAAGAAGTAGGAAAGAAGTTAGAAAGAATTAAGAAAGAAAGAAGAAAGAAAGAAGTAAGAAAGAAGATAGAAAGAAGTAAGAAATAAGTAAGAAAGAAGTAAGAAAGAAGTAAGAAAGAAGTAAGAAAGAAGTAAGAAAGAAGTAAGAAAGAATGAAGAAAGAAGTAAGAAAGAAGTAAGAAAGAAGTAAGAAAGAAGTAAGAAAGAAGTAAGAAAGAAGTAAGAAAGAAGTAAGAAAGAAGTAAGAAAGAAGAAAGAAGTAAGAAAGAAGTAAGAGAGAAAGAAGAAAAAAGTAAGAAAGAAGTAAGAAAGAAGTAAGAAAGAAGAAAAAAGAAGTTAGAAAGAAGTAAGAAAGAAGTAAGAAAGAGGTTAGAAAGAAGTAAGAAAGAAGTAAAAAAGAAAGACGTAAGAAAGAAGTAAGAAAGAAGTAAGAAAGAAGAAATAAAGAAGTAAGAAAGAAGAAAGAAAGAAGTAAGAAAGAAGTAAGAAAGAAAGAAGAAAGAAGTAAGAAAGAAGTAAGAAAGAAGTAAGAAGGAATGAAGAAAGAAGTAAGAAAGAAGAAAGAAAGAAGTATGAAAGAAGAAAGAAAGAAGTAAGAAAGAAAGAAGTGAGAAAGAAGTAAGAAAGAAGTGAGAAAGAAGTAAGAAAGAAGTAAAAACGAAGTAAGAAAGAAGTAAGAAAGAAGTAAGAAAGAAAGAAGTAAGAAAGAAGTAAGAAAGAAGTAAGAAAGAAGTAAGAAAGAAGTAAGAAAGAAGGAAAAAGAACTTAGAAAGAAGTAAGAAAGAAGTAAGAAAGAAAGAAGAAAGAAGTAAGAAAGAAGTAAGAAAGAAGTATGAAAGAAGTAAGAAAGAAGAAAGAAAGAAGTAAGAAAGAAGTAAGAAAGAAGTAAGAAAGAAAGAAGAAAGAAGTAAGAAAGAAGTAAGAAAGAAGTATGAAAGAAGTAAGAAAGAAGAAAGAAAGAAGTAAGAAAGAAGTAAGAAAGAAGTAAGAAAGAAGAAAGAAGAAAGAAGTAAGAAAGAAGAAAGAAGTATGAAAGAAGTAAGAAAGAAGTAAGAAAGAAGTTAGAAAGAAGTAAGAAATAAGTAAGAAATAAGTAAGAAAGAAGTAAGAAAGAAGTAAGAAAGAAGTAAGAAAGAAGTAAGAAAGAAGTAAGAAAGAAAGAAGAAAGAAGTAAGAAAGAAGTAAGAAAGAAGTAAGAAAGAAGAAAGAAAGAAGTAAGAAAGAAGAAAGAAAGAAGTAAGAAAGAAATAAGAAAGAAGTAAGAAAGAAGTAAGAGAGAAAGAAGAAAAAAGTAAAAAAGAAGTAAGAAAGAAGTAAGAAAGAAGAAAAAAGAAGTTAGAAAGAAGTAAGAAAGAAGTAAGAAAGAGGTTAGAAAGAAGTAATAAAGAAGTAAGAAAGAAGTAAGAAAGAAAGAAGTAAGAAAGAAGAAAGAAAGAAATAATAAAGAAGTAAGAAAGAGGTAAGAAAGAAGTAAGAAAGAAGTAAGAAAAAAGTAAGAAGGAATGAAGAAAGAATTAAGAAAGAAGTAAGAAAGAAGTACGAAAGAAGTAAGAAAGAAGTAAGAAAGAAGTAAGAAAGAAGAAAGAAAAAAGTAAGAAAGAATTAAGAAAGAAAGAAGAAAGAAGTTAGAAAGAAGTAAGAAAGAAGTAAGAAAGAAGAAAGAAAGAAGTAAGAAAGAAGAAAGAAAGAAGTAAGAAAGAAGTAAGAAAGAAGTAAGAAAAGTAAGAGAGAAAGAAGAAAAAAGTAAGAAAGAAGTAAGAAAGAAGAAAAAAGAAGTTAGAAAGAAGTAAGAAAGAAGTAAGAAAGAAGTAAGAAAGAAGTAATAAAGAAGTAAGAAAGAAGTAAGAAAGAAAGAAGTAAGAAAGAAGAAAGAAAGAAATAATAAAGAAGTAAGAAAGAGGTAAGAAAGAAGTAAGAAAGAAGTAAGAAAAAAGTAAGAAGGAATGAAGAAAGAATTAAGAAAGAAGTAAGAAAGAAGTAAGAAAGAAGTAAGAAAGAAGAAAAAAGAAGTTAGAAAGAAGTAATAAAGAATTAAGAAGTAAGAAAGAAAGAAGTAAGAAAGAAGTAAGAAAGAAGTAAGAAAGAAGATTGAAAGAAGGAAGAAGGAATGAAGAAAGAAGTAAGAAAGAAGTAAGAAAGAAAGAAGAAAGAAGTAAGAAAGAAGTAAGAAAGAAGTAAGAAAGAAGTAAGAAAGAAGAAAAAAGAAGTTAGAAAGAAGTAATAAAGAATTAAGAAAGAAGTAAGAAAGAAAGAAGTAAGAAAGAAGTAAGAAAGAAGTAAGAAAGGAGTAAGAAAGAAGTAAGAAATAAGTAAGAAGGAATGAAGAAAGAAGTAAGAAAGAAGTAAGAAAGAAGTAAGAAAGATGTAATAAAGAAAGAAGAAAGAAGTAAGGAATAAGAAAGAAAGAAGTATGAAAAAAGTAAGAAAGAAGCAAGAAAGAAAGAAGTAAGAAGGAAGTAAGAAAGAAGTTAGAAAGAAGTAAGAAAGAAGTAAGAAAGAAGTTAGAAAGAAGTAAGAAATAAGTAAGAAAGAAGTAAGAAAGAAGTAAGAAAGAAAGAAGTAAGAAAGAAGAAAGAAAGAAGAAAGAAAGAAGTAAGAAGAAAGAAAGAAGTAAGAAAGAAGTAAGAAAGAAGTAAGAAAGAAGTTAGAAAGAAGCAAGAAAGAAGTAAGAAAGAAGTAAGAAAGAAAGAAGAAAGAAGTAAGAAAGAAGTATGAAAGAAGTAAGAAAGAATGAAAAAAGAAAGAAGAAAGAAAGAAGTAAGAAAGAAGTAAGAAAGAAGTTACAAAGAAGTAAGAAAGAAGTAAGAAAGAAGTTAGAAACAAGTAAGAAATAAGTAAGAAATAAGTAAGAAAGAAGTAAGAAAGAAGTAAGAAAGAAAGAAGTAAGAAAGAAGTAAGAAAGAAGTAAGAAAGAAGTAAGAAAGAAGTAAGAAAGAAGTAAGAAGGAATGAAGAAAGAAGTAAGAAAGAAGTAGGAAAGAAGTTAGAAAGAAGTAAGAAAGAAGTAAGAAAGAAGTAAGAAAGAAGTAAGAAAGAAAGAAGAAAGAAGTAAGAAAGAAGAAAGAATTATGAAAGAAGTAAGAAAGAAGTAAGAAAGAAAGAGGTAAGAAAGAATTAAGAAAGAAATAAGAAAGAAGTTAGAAAGAAGTAGGAAAGAAGTAAGAAAGAAGATAGAAAGAAGTAAGAAATAAGTAAGAAAGAAGTAAGAAAGAAGTAAGAAAGAAAGAAGAAAGAAAGAAGAAAGAAAGAAGTAAGAAAGAAGTAAGAAAGAAGTTAGAAAGAAGTAAGAAAGAAGTAAGAAAGAAGTTATAAAGAAGAAAGAAAGAAGAAAGAAAGAAGTAAGAAAGAAGTTAGAAAGAAGTAAGAAAGAAGTAAGAAAGAAGTTAGAAACAAGTAAGAAATAAGTAAGAAATAAGTAAGAAAGAAGTAAGAAAGAAGTAAGAAAGAAAGAAGTAAGAAAGAAGTAAGAAAGAAGTAAGAAAGAAGAAAAAAGAAGTTAGAAAGAAGTAAGAAAGAAGTAACAAAGAAGTAAGAAAGAAGTAAGAAAGAAGTAAGAAAGAAAGAAGAAATAAGTAAGAATGAAGTAAGAAAGAAGTATGATAGAAGTAAGAAAGAAGAAAGAAAGAAGAAAGAAAGAAGTAAGAAAGAAGTAAGAAAGAAGTAAGAAAGAAGTAAGAAGGAATGAAGAAAGAAGTAAGAAAGAAGTAGGAAAGAAGTTAGAAAGAAGTAAGAAAGAAGTAAGAAAGAAGTAAGAAAGAAGTAAGAAAGAAATAAGAAAGAAGTTAGAAAGAAGTAGGAAAGAAGTAAGAAAGAAGATAGAAAGAAGTAAGAAATAAGTAAGAAAGAAGTAAGAAAGAAGTAAGAAAGAAAGAAGAAAGAAAGAAGAAAGAAAGAAGTAAGAAAGAAGTAAGAAAGAAGTTAGAAAGAAGTAAGAAAGAAGTAAGAAAGAAGTAAGAAAGAAGAAAGAAAGAAGAAAGAAAGAAGTAAGAAAGAAGTAAGAAAGAAGTAAGAAAGAAGTAAGAAAGAAGTAAGAAAGAAAGAAGAAAGAAGTAAGAAAGAAGTAAGAAAGAAGTAAGAAAGAAGTAAGAAAGAAGTAAGAAAGAAGAATGAAAGAAGTAAGAAAGAAGTATGAAAGAAGTAAGAAAGAAGTAAGAAAGAAGAATGAAAGAAGTAAGAAAGAAGTATGAAAGAAGTAAGTAAGAAGAAAGAAAGAAGTAAGAAAGAAGTAAGAAAGAAGTAAGAAAGAAGTAAGAAAGAAAGAAGAAAGAAGAAAGAAAGAAGTAAGCAAGAAGTAAGAAAGAAGTTAGAAAGAAGTAAGAAAGAAGTAAGAAGGAATGAAGAAAGAAGTAAGAAAGAAGAAAGAAGAAAGAAAGAAGTAAGAAAGAAGAAAGAAAGAAGTAAGCAAGAAGTAAGAAAGACGTAAGAAAGAAGTTAGAAAGAAGTAAGAAAGAAGTAAGAAAGAAGTAAGAAAGAAAGAAGAAAGAAGTAAGAAAGAAGTAAGAAACAAGTAAGAAAGAAGAAAAAAGAGGTTAGAAAGAAGTAAGAAAGAAGTATGAAAGAAGTAAGAAAGAAGAAAGAAAGAAGTAAGAAAGAAGTAAGAAAGAAGTAAAAAAGAAGTAAGAAAGAAGAAAGAAAGAAGTATGAAAGAAGAAAGAAAGAAGTAAGAAAGAAAGAAGTGAGAAAGAAGTAAGAAAGGAGTGAGAAAGAAGTAAGAAAGAAGTAAGAACGAAGTAAGAAAGAAGTAAGAAAGAAGTAAGAAAGAAAGAAGTAAGAAAGAAGTAAGAAAGAAGTAAGAAAGAAGTAAGAAAGAAGTAAGAAAGAAGGAAAAAGAACTTAGAAAGAAGTAAGAAAGAAGTAAGAAAGAAAGAAGAAAGAAGTAAGAAAGAAGTAAGAAAGAAGTATGAAAGAAGTAAGAAAGAAGAAAGAAAGAAGTAAGAAAGAAGTAAGAAAGAAGTAAGAAAGAAAGAAGAAAGAAGTAAGAAAGAAGTAAGAAAGAAGTATGAAAGAAGTAAGAAAGAAGAAAGAAAGAAGTAAGAAAGAAGTAAGAAAGAAGTAAGAAAGAAGAAAGAAGAAAGAAGTAAGAAAGAAGAAAGAAGTATGAAAGAAGTAAGAAAGAAGTAAGAAAGAAAGAAGTAAGAAAGAAGTAAGAAAGAAGAAAGAAGTTAGAAAGAAGTAAGAAAGAAGTAAGAAAGAAGTTAGAAAGAAGTAAGAAATAAGTAAGAAATAAGTAAGAAAGAAGTAAGAAAGAAGTAAGAAAGAAGTAAGAAAGAAGTAAGAAAGAAGTAAGAAAGAAGTAAGAAAGAAGTAAGAAAGAAGAAAGAAAGAAGTAAGAAAGAAGAAAGAAAGAAGTAAGAAAGAAGTAAGAAAGAAGTAAGAAAGAAGTAAGAGAGAAAGAAGAAAAAAGTAAGAAAGAAGTAAGAAAGGAGTAAGAAAGAAGAAAAAAGAAGTTAGAAAGAAGTAAGAAAGAAGTAAGAAAGAGGTTAGAAAGAAGTAATAAAGAAGTAAGAAAGAAGTAAGAAAGAAAGAAGTAAGAAAGAAGAAAGAAAGAAATAATAAAGAAGTAAGAAAGAGGTAAGAAAGAAGTAAGAAAGAAGTAAGAAAGAAGTAAGAAGGAATGAAGAAAGAATTAAGAAAGAAGTAAGAAAGAAGTACGAAAGAAGTAAGAAAGAAGAAAGAAGTAAGAAAGAAGAAAGAAAAAAGTAAGAAAGAAGTAAGAAAGAAAGAAGAAAGAAGTAAGAAAGAAGTAAGAAAGAAGTAAGAAAGAAGAAAAAAGAAGTTAGAAAGAAGTAATAAAGTATTAAGAAAGAAGTAAGAAAGAAAGAAGTAAGAAAGAAGTAAGAAAGAAGTAAGAAAGGAGTAAGAAAGAAGTAAGAAAGAAGTAAGAAGGACTGAAGAAAGAAGTAAGAAATAAGTAAGAAAGAAGTAAGAAAGATGTAAGAAAGAAAGAAGAAAGAAGTAAGGAATAAGAAAGAAAGAAGTATGAAAGAAGTAAGAAAGAAGCAAGAAAGAAAGAAGTAAGAAGGAAGTAAGAAAGAAGTTAGAAAGAAGTAAGAAAGAAGTAAGAAAGAAGTTAGAAAGAAGTAAGAAATAAGTAAGAAAGAAGTAAGAAAGAAGTAAGAAAGAAAGAAGTAAGAAAGAAGAAAGAAAGAAGTAAGAAGAAAGAAAGAAGTAAGAAAGAAGTAAGAAAGAAGTAAGAAAGAAGTTAGAAAGAAGCAAGAAAGAAGTAAGAAAGAAGTAAGAAAGAAAGAAGAAAGAAGTAAGAAAGAAGTATGAAAGAAGTAAGAAAGAATTAAGAAAGAAAGAAGAAAGAAAGAAGTAAGAAAGAAGTAAGAAAGAAGTTAGAAAGAAGTAAGAAAGAGGTAAGAAAGAAGTTAGAAACAAGTAAGAAATAAGTAAGAAATAAGTAAGAAAGAAGTAAGAAAGAAGTAAGAAAGAAAGAAGTAAGAAAGAAGTAAGAAAGAAGTAAGAAAGAAGAAAAAAGAAGTTAGAAAGAAGTAAGAAAGAAGTAAGAAAGAAGTAAGAAAGAAGTAAGAAAGAAGTAAGAAAGAAAGAAGAAATAAGTAAGAAAGAAGTAAGAAAGAAAGAAGAAAGAAGTAAGAAAGAAGAAAGAATTATGAAAGAAGTAAGAAAGAAGTAAGAAAGAAAGAGGTAAGAAAGAATTAAGAAAGAAGTAAGAAAGAAGTTAGAAAGAAGTAAGAAAGAAGTAAGAAAGAAGATAGAAAGAAGTAAGAAATAAGTAAGAAAGAAGTAAGAAAGAAGTAAGAAAGAAAGAAGAAAGAAAGAAGAAAGAAAGAAGTAAGAAAGAAGTAAGAAAGAAGTTAGAAAGAAGTAAGAAAGAAGTAAGAAAGAAGTAAGAAAGAAGAAAGAAAGAAGAAAGAAAGAAGTAAGAAAGAAGTAAGAAAGAAGTAAGAAAGAAGTAAGAAAGAAGTAAGAAAGAAAGAAGAAAGAAGTAAGAAAGAAGTAAGAAAGAATTTAGAAAGAAGTAAGAAAGAAGAATGAAAGAAGTAAGAAAGTAGTATGAAAGAAGTAAGAAAGAAGAAAGAAAGAAGTAAGAAAGAAGTAAGAAAGAAGTAAGAAAGAAGTAAGAAAGAAAGAAGAAAGAAGAAAGAAAGAAGTAAGCAAGAAGTAAGAAAGAAGTAAGAAAGAAGTAAGAAAGAAGTAAGAAGGAATGAAGAAAGAAGTAAGAAAGAAGAAAGAAGAAATAAAGAAGTAAGAAAGAAGAAAGAAAGAAGTAAGCAAGAAGTAAGAAAGACGTAAGAAAGAAGTTAGAAAGAAGTAAGAAAGAAGTAAGAAAGAAGTAAGAAAGAAAGAAGAAAGAAGTAAGAAAGAAGTAAGAAAGAAGAAAAAAGAGGTTAGAAAGAAGTAAGAAAGAAGTATGAAAGAAGTAAGAAAGAAGAAAGAAAGAAGTAAGAAAGAAGTAAGAAAGAAGTAAAAAAGAAGTAAGAAAGAAGAAAGAAAGAAGTATGAAAGAAGAAAGAAAGAAGTAAGAAAGAAAGAAGTGAGAAAGAAGTAAGAAAGGAGTGAGAAAGAAGTAAGAAAGAAGTAAGAACGAAGTAAGAAAGAAGTAAGAAAGAAGTAAGAAAGAAAGAAGTAAGAAAGAAGTAAGAAAGAAGTAAGAAAGAAGTAAGAAAGAAGTAAGAAAGAAGGAAAAAGAACTTAGAAAGAAGTAAGAAAGAAGTAAGAAAGAAAGAAGAAAGAAGTAAGAAAGAAGTAAGAAAGAAGTATGAAAGAAGTAAGAAAGAAGAAAGAAAGAAGTAAGAAAGAAGTAAGAAAGAAGTAAGAAAGAAAGAAGAAAGAAGTAAGAAAGAAGTAAGAAAGAAGTATGAAAGAAGTAAGAAAGAAGAAAGAAAGAAGTAAGAAAGAAGTAAGAAAGAAGTAAGAAAGAAGAAAGAAGAAAGAAGTAAGAAAGAAGAAAGAAGTATGAAAGAAGTAAGAAAGAAGTAAGAAAGAAAGAAGTAAGAAAGAAGTAAGAAAGAAGAAAGAAGTTAGAAAGAAGTAAGAAAGAAGTAAGAAAGAAGTTAGAAAGAAGTAAGAAAGGAGTGAGAAAGAAGTAAGAAATAAGTAAGAACGAAGTAAGAAAGAAGTAAGAAAGAAGTAAGAAAGAAAGAAGTAAGAAAGAAGTAAGAAAGAAGTAAGAAAGAAGTAAGAAAGAAGTAAGAAAGAAGGAAAAAGAACTTAGAAAGAAGTAAGAAAGAAGTAAGAAAGAAAGAAGAAAGAAGTAAGAAAGAAGTAAGAAAGAAGTATGAAAGAAGTAAGAAAGAAGAAAGAAAGAAGTAAGAAAGAAGTAAGAAAGAAGTAAGAAAGAAAGAAGAAAGAAGTAAGAAAGAAGTAAGAAAGAAGTATGAAAGAAGTAAGAAAGAAGAAAGAAAGAAGTAAGAAAGAAGTAAGAAAGAAGTAAGAAAGAAGAAAGAAGAAAGAAGTAAGAAAGAAGAAAGAAGTATGAAAGAAGTAAGAAAGAAGTAAGAAAGAAAGAAGTAAGAAAGAAGTAAGAAAGAAGAAAGAAGTTAGAAAGAAGTAAGAAAGAAGTAAGAAAGAAGTTAGAAAGAAGTAAGAAATAAGTAAGAAATAAGTAAGAAAGAAGTAAGAAAGAAGTAAGAAAGAAGTAAGAAAGAAGTAAGAAAGAAGTAAGAAAGAAGTAAGAAAGAAGTAAGAAAGAAGAAAGAAAGAAGTAAGAAAGAAGAAAGAAAGAAGTAAGAAAGAAGTAAGAAAGAAGTAAGAAAGAAGTAAGAGAGAAAGAAGAAAAAAGTAAGAAAGAAGTAAGAAAGGAGTAAGAAAGAAGAAAAAAGAAGTTAGAAAGAAGTAAGAAAGAAGTAAGAAAGAGGTTAGAAAGAAGTAATAAAGAAGTAAGAAAGAAGTAAGAAAGAAAGAAGTAAGAAAGAAGAAAGAAAGAAATAATAAAGAAGTAAGAAAGAGGTAAGAAAGAAGTAAGAAAGAAGTAAGAAAGAAGTAAGAAGGAATGAAGAAAGAATTAAGAAAGAAGTAAGAAAGAAGTACGAAAGAAGTAAGAAAGAAGAAAGAAGTAAGAAAGAAGAAAGAAAAAAGTAAGAAAGAAGTAAGAAAGAAAGAAGAAAGAAGTAAGAAAGAAGTAAGAAAGAAGTAAGAAAGAAGAAAAAAGAAGTTAGAAAGAAGTAATAAGGTATTAAGAAAGAAGTAAGAAAGAAAGAAGTAAGAAAGAAGTAAGAAAGAAGTAAGAAAGAAGTAAGAAAGGAGTAAGAAAGAAGTAAGAAAGAAGTAAGAAGGACTGAAGAAAGAAGTAAGAAATAAGTAAGAAAGAAGTAAGAAAGATGTAAGAAAGAAAGAAGAAAGAAGTAAGGAATAAGAAAGAAAGAAGTATGAAAGAAGTAAGAAAGAAGCAAGAAAGAAGTAAGAAAGAAGTAAGAAAGAAGTAAGAAAGAAGTTAGAAAGAAGCAAGAAAGAAGTAAGAAAGAAGTAAGAAAGAAAGAAGAAAGAAGTAAGAAAGAAGTATGAAAGAAGTAAGAAAGAATTAAGAAAGAAAGAAGAAAGAAAGAAGTAAGAAAGAAGTAAGAAAGAAGTTAGAAAGAAGTAAGAAAGAAGTAAGAAAGAAGTTAGAAACAAGTAAGAAATAAGTATGAAATAAGTAAGAAAGAAGTAAGAAAGAAGTAAGAAAGAAAGAAGTAAGAAAGAAGTAAGAAAGAAGTAAGAAAGAAGAAAAAAGAAGTTAGAAAGAAGTAAGAATGAAGTAAGAAAGAAGTAAGAAAGAAGTAAGAAAGAAGTAAGAAAGAAAGAAGAAATAAGTAAGAATGAAGTAAGAAAGAAGTATGATAGAAGTAAGAAAGAAGAAAGAAAGAAGAAAGAAGAAAGAAAGAAGTAAGAAAGAAGTAAGAAAGAAGTAAAAAAGAAGTAAGAAGGAATGAAGAAAGAAGTAAGAAAGAAGTAGGAAAGAAGTTAGAAAGAAGTAAGAAAGAAGTAAGAAAGAAGTAAGAAAGAAGTAAGAAAGAAGTAAGAAAGAAAGAAGAAAGAAGTAAGAAAGAAGAAAGAATTATGAAAGAAGTAAGAAAGAAGTAAGAAAGAAAGAGGTAAGAAAGAAGTAAGAAAGAAGTAAGAAAGAAGTTAGAAAGAAGTAAGAAAGAAGTAAGAAAGAAGATAGAAAGAAGTAAGAAATAAGTAAGAAAGAAGTAAGAAAGAAGTAAGAAAGAAAGAAGAAAGAAAGAAGAAAGAAAGAAGTAAGAAAGAAGTAAGAAAGAAGTTAGAAAGAAGTAAGAAAGAAGTAAGAAAGAAGTAAGAAAGAAGAAAGAAAGAAGAAAGAAAGAAGTAAGAAAGAAGTAAGAAAGAAGTAAGAAAGAAGTAAGAAAGAAGTAAGAAAGAAGTAAGAAAGAAAGAAGAAAGAAGTAAGAAAGTAGTAAGAAAGAAGTAAGAAAGAAGTAAGAAGGAATGAAGAAAGAAGTAAGAAGGAATGAAGAAAGAAGTAAGAAAGAAGTAGGAAAGAAGTTAGAAAGAAGTAAGAAAGAAGTAAGAAAGAAGTAAGAAAGAAGTAAGAAAGAAGTAAGAAAGAAAGAAGAAAGAAGTAATAAAGAAGAAAGAATTATGAAAGAAGTAAGAAAGAAGTAAGAAAGAAAGAAGTAAGAAAGAAGTAAGAAAGAAGTAAGAAAGAAGTTAGAAAGAAGTAAGAAATAAGTAAGAAAGAAGTAAGAAAGAAGTAAGAAAGAAAGAAGAAAGAAGTAAGAAAGAAGTAAGAAAGAAGTAAGAAAGAAGTAAGAAAGAAGTAAGAAGGAATGAAGAAAGAAGTAAGAAGGAATGAAGAAAGAAGTAAGAAAGAAGTAAGAAAGAAGTAAGAAAGAAGAAAGAAAGAAGTAAGAAAGAAGAAAGAAAGAAGTAAGAAAGAAGTAAGAAAGAAAGAAGAAAGAAGTAAGAAAGAAGTAAGAAAGAAGTAAGAAGGAATGAAGAAAGAAATAAGAAAGAAGAAAGAAAGAAGTATGAAAGTAGAAAGAAAGAAGTAAGAAAGAAAGAAGTGAGAAAGAAGTAAGAAAGAAGTAAGAAAGAAGTAAGAAAGAAGTAAGAAAGAAAGAAGTAAGAAAGAAGTAAGAAAGAAGTAAGAAAGAAGTAAGAAAGAAGTAAGAAAGAAGTAAGAAAGAAGAATAAAGAACTTAGAAAGAAGTAAGAAAGAAGAATAAAGAACTTAGAAAGAAGTAAGAAAGAACTAAGAAAGAAGTAAGAAAGAAAGAAGTAAGAAAGAAGTATGAAAGAAGTAAGAAAGAAGTTAGAAAGAAGTAAGAAAGAAGAAAGAAGTTAGAAAGAAGTAAGAAAGAAGTAAGAAAGAAGTAAGAAAGAAGTAAGAAATAAGTAAGAAAGAAGTAAGAAAGAAAGAAGAAGTTAGAAAGAAGTAAGAAAGAAGTAAGAAAGAAGAAAGAAAGAAGTAAGAAAGAAGAAAGAAAGAAGTAAGAAAGAAGTAAGAAAGAAGTAAGAAAGAAGTAAGAAAGAAGAAAAAAGAAGTTAGAAAGAAGTAAGAAAGAAGTAAGAAAGAAGTAAGAAATAAGTTAGAAACAAGTAAGAAAGAAGTAAGAAAGAAGTAAGAAAGAAGTAAGAAAGAAGTAAGAAAGAAGTAAGAAAGAAGTAAGAAGGAATGAAGAAAGAAGTAAGAAAGAAGTAAGAAAGAAGTAAGAAAGAAGTAAGAAAGAAAGAAGTAATAAAGAAGTAAGAAAGAAGTAAGAGAGAAGAAAGAAGAAAAAAGAAGTTAGAAAGAAGTAAGAAAGAAGTAAGAAAGAAGTAAGAAAGAAGTAAGAAAGAAGAAAGAAAGAAGTAAGAAGAAAGAAAGAAGTAAGAAAGAAGTAAGAAAGAAGTAAGAAAGAAGTAAGAAGGAATGAAGAAAGAAGTAAGAAAGAAGTAAGAAGGAATGAAGAAAGAAGTAAGAAAGAAGTAAGAAAGAAGTACGAAAGAAGTAAGAAAGAAGTAAGAAAGAAGTAAGAAAGAAGAAAGAAAGAAGTAAGAAAGAAGTAAGAAAGAAAGAAGAAAGAAGTAAGAAAGAAGTAAGAAAGAAGTAAGAAAGAAGAATAAAGAACTTAGAAAGAAGTAAGAAAGAAGTAAGAAAGAAAGAAGTAAGAAAGAAGTATGAAAGAAGTAAGAAAGAAGTTAGAAAGAAGTAAGAAAGAAGTAAGAAAGAAGTAAGAAAGAAGTAAGAAAGAAGTAAGAAAGAAGTAAGAAAGAAGTAAGAAAGAAGTAAGAAAGAAGTAAGAAAGAAAGAAGAAAGAAGTTAGAAAGAAGTAAGAAAGAAGTAAGAAAGAAGAAAGAAAGAAGTAAGAAAGAAGAAAGAAAGAAGTAAGAAAGAAGTAAGAAAGAAGTTAGAAAGAAGTAAGAAAGAAGAAAAAAGAAGTTAGAAAGAAGTAAGAAAGAAGTAAGAAAGAAGTAAGAAAGAAGTAAGAAAGAAGTAAGAAAGAAGTAAGAAGGAATGAAGAAAGAAGTAAGAAAGAAGTAAGAAAGAAGTAAGAAAGAAGTAAGAAAGAAGTAAGAAAGAAAGAAGTAATAAAGAAGTAAGAAAGAAGTAAGAAAGAAGAAAGAAGAAAAAAGAAGTTAGAAAGAAGTAAGAAAGAAGTAAGAAAGAAGTAAGAAAGAAGTATGAAAGAAGTAAGAAAGAAGAAAGAAAGAAGAAAGAAGAAAGAATGAAGTAAGAAAGAAGTAAGAAAGAAGTAAGAAAGAAGTAAGAAGGAATGAAGAAAGAAGTAAGAAAGAAGTAAGAAGGAATGAAGAAAGAAGTAAGAAAGAAGTAAGAAAGAAGTACGAAAGAAGTAAGAAAGAAGTAAGAAAGAAGTAAGAAAGAAGAAAGAAAGAAGTAAGAAAGAAGTAAGAAAGAAAGAAGAAAGAAGTAAGAAAGAAGTAAGAAAGAAGTAAGAAAGAAGAAAAAAGAACTTAGAAAGAAGTAAGAAAGAATTAAGAAAGAAGTAAGAAAGAAAGAAGTAAGAAAGAAGTAAGAAAGAAGTAAGAAAGAAGATTGAAAGAAGGAAGAAGGAATGAAGAAAGAAGTAAGAAAGAAGTAAGAAAGAAAGAAGAAAGAAGTAAGAAAGAAGTAAGAAAGAAGTAAGAAAGAAGTAAGAAAGAAGAAAAAAGAAGTTAGAAAGAAGTAATAAAGAATTAAGAAAGAAGTAAGAAAGAAAGAAGTAAGAAAGAAGTAAGAAAGAAGTAAGAAAGGAGTAAGAAAGAAGTAAGAAAGAAGTAAGAAGGAATGAAGAAAGAAGTAGGAAAGTAGTAAGAAAGAAGTAAGAAAGATGTAAGAAAGAAAGAAGAAAGAAGTAAGGAATAAGAAAGAAAGAAGTATGAAAGAAGTAAGAAAGAAGTAAGAAAGAAGTTAGAAAGAAGTAAGAAATAAGTAAGAAAGAAGTAAGAAAGAAGTAAGAAATAAGTAAGAAAGAAAGAAGTAAGAAAGAATTAAGAAAGAAGTAAGAAAGAAGTAAGAAGAAAGAAAGAAGTAAGAAAGAAGTAAGAAAGAAGTAAGAAAGAAGTAAGAAAGAAGTAAGAAAGAAGTAAGAAAGAAAGAAGAAAGAAGTAAGAAAGAAGTAAGAAAGAAGTAAGAAAGAAGAATGAAAGAATTAAGAAAGAAGTATGAAAGAAGTAAGAAAGAATTAAGAAAGAAAGAAGAAAGAAAGAAGTAAGAAAGAAGTAAGAAAGAAGTTAGAAAGGAGTAAGAAAGAAGTAAGAAAGAAGTTAGAAACAAGTAAGAAATAAGTGAGAAATAAGTAAGAAAGAAGTAAGAAAGAAGTAAGAAAGAAGTAAGAAAGAAAGAAGTAAGAAAGAAGTAAGAAAGAAGTAAGAAAGAAGAAAAAAGAAGTTAGAAAGAAGTAAGAAAGAAGTAAGAAAGAAGTAAGAAAGAAGTATGAAAGAAGTAAGAAAGAAGAAAGAAAGAAGAAAGAAGAAAGAAAGAAGTAAGAAAGAAGTAAGAAAGAAGTAAGAAAGAAGTAAGAAGGAATGAAGAAAGAAGTAAGAAAGAAGTAGGAAAGAAGTTAGAAAGAAGTAAGAAAGAAGTAAGAAAGAAGTTAGAAAGAAGTAAGAAAGAAGTAAGAAAGAAGATAGAAAGAAGTAAGAAATAAGTAAGAAAGAAGTAAGAAAGAAGTAAGAAAGAAAGAAGAAAGAAAGAAGAAAGAAAGAAGTAAGAAAGAAGTAAGAAAGAAGAAAAAAGAAGTTAGAAAGAAGTAAGAAAGAAGTAAGAAAGAAGTAAGAAAGAAGTAAGAAAGAAGTAAGAAAGAAGTAAGAAAGAAGAAAGAAAGAAGTAAGAAAGAAGTAAGGAAGAAGTATAGAAAGAAGTAAGAAAGAAAGAAGAAAGAAGTAAGAAAAAAGTAAGAAAGAAGTAAGAAAGAAGTAAGAAAGAAGAATGAAAGAAGTAAGAAAGAAGTATGAAAGAAGTAAGAAAGAAGTAAGAAAGAAGTAAGAAAGAAGTAAGAGAGAAGTAAGAAAGAAGTAAGAAAGAAGTAAGAAAGAAGTAAGAAAGAAGTAAGAAAGAAGAAAGAAAGAAGTAAGAAAGAAGTAAGAGAGAAAGAAGAAAAAAGTAAGAAAGAAGTAAGAAAGAAGTAAGAAAAAAGAAAAAAGAAGTTAGAAAGAAGTAAGAAAGAAGTAAGAAAGAGGTTAGAAAGAAGTAAGAAAGAAGTAAGAAAGAAGTAAGAAAGAAGTAAGAAAGAAGTAAGAAAGAAGTAAGAAAGAAGTAAGAAGGAATGAAGAAAGAAGTAAGAAAGAAGTAAGAAAGAAGTAAGAAAAAAGTAAGAAAGAATGAAGAAAGAAGTAAGAAAGAAGTAAGAAAGAAGTACGAAAGAAGTAAGAAAGAAGTAAGAAATAAGTAAGAAAGAAGTAAGAAAGAAGAAAGAAGTAAGAAAGAAAGAAGTAGGAAAGAAGTAAGAAAGAAGTAAGAAAGAAGTAAGAAAGAAGAAAGAAAGAAGTAAGAAAGAAGAAAGAAAGAAATAAGAAAGAAGTAAGAAAGAAAGAAGAAAGAAGTAAGAAAGAAGTAAAAAAGAAGTAAGAAGGAATGAAGAAAGAAATAAGAAAGAAGAAAGAAAGAAGTATGAAAGTAGAAAGAAAGAAGTAAGAAAGAAAGAAGTGAGAAAGAAGTAAGAAAGAAGTGAGAAAGAAGTAAGAAAGAAGTAAGAAAGAAGTAAGAAAGAAGTAAGAAAGAAGAAAGAAAGAAAGAAGTAAGAAAGAAGTTAGAAAGAAGTAAGAAAGAAGTAAGAAAGAAGTTAGAAAGAAGTAAGAAATAAGTAAGAAAGAAGTAAGAAAGAAGTAAGAAAGAAAGAAGAAAGAAGTTAGAAAGAAGTAAGAAAGAAGTAAGAAAGAAGAAAGAAAGAAGTAAGAAAGAAGAAAGAAAGAAGTAAGAAAGAAGTAAGAAAGAAGTAAGAAAAGTAAGAGAGAAAGAAGAAAAAAGTAAGAAAGAAGTAAGAAAGAAGAAAAAAGAAGTTAGAAAGAAGTAAGAAAGAAGTAAGAAAGAAGTAAGAAAGAAGTAATAAAGAAGTAAGAAAGAAGTAAGAAAGAAAGAAGTAAGAAAGAAGAAAGAAAGAAATAATAAAGAAGTAAGAAAGAGGTAAGAAAGAAGTAAGAAAGAAGTAAGAAGGAATGAAGAAAGAAGTAAGAAAGAAGTAAGAAAGAAGTAAGAAAGAAGTAAGAAGGAATGAAGAATGAAGTAAGAAAGAAGTAAGAAAGAAGTAAGAAAGAAAGAAGTAAGAAAGAAGTAAGAAAGAAGTAAGAAAGAAGTAAGAAAGAAGAATGAAAGAAGTAAGAAAGAAGAAAGAAAGAAGAAAGAAGAAAGAAAGAAGTAAGAAAGAAGTAAGAAAGAAGTAAGAAAGAAGTAAGAAGGAATGAAGAAAGAAGTAAGAAAGAAGTAAGAAGGAATGAAGAAAGAAGTAAGAAAGAAGTAAGAAGGAATGAAGAAAGAAGTAAGAAAGAAGTAAGAAAGAAGTAAGAAGGAATGAAGAAAGAAGTAAGAAAGAAGTAAGAAAGAAAGAAGAAAGAAGTAAGAAAGAAGTAAGAAAGAAGTAAGAAAGAAGAAAAAAGAAGTTAGAAAGAAGTAATAAACAATTAACAAAGAAGTAAGAAAGAAAGAAGTAAGAAAGAAGTAAGAAAGAAGTAAGAAAGAAGATTGAAAGAAGGAAGAAGGAATGAAGAAAGAAGTAAGAAAGAAGTAAGAAAGAAGAAAGAAGTAAGAAAGAAGTAAGAAAGAAGTAAGAAAGAAGTAAGAAAGAAGTAAGAAAGAAGAAAAAAGAAGTTAGAAAGAAGTAATAAAGAATTAAGAAAGAAGTAAGAAAGAAAGAAGTAAGAAAGAAGTAAGAAAGAAGTAAGAAAGAAGTAAGAAAGAAGTAAGAAGGAATGAAGAAAGAAGTAGGAAAGTAGTAAGAAAGAATTAAGAAAGATGTAAGAAAGAAAGAAGAAAGAAGTAAGGAATAAGAAAGAAAGAAGTATGAAAGAAGTAAGAAAGAAGCAAGAAAGAAAGAAGTAAGAAGGAAGTAAGAAAGAAGTTAGAAAGAAGTAAGAAAGAAGTAAGAAAGAAGTTAGAAAGAAGAAAGAAATAAGTAAGAAAGAAGTAAGAAAGAAGTAAGAAATAAGTAAGAAAGAAAGAAGTTAGAAAGAAGTAAGAAAGAAGTAAGAAAGAAGTAAGAAAGAAGTATGAAAGAAGTAAGAAAGAAGAAAGAAAGAAGAAAGAAGAAAGAAGTAAGAAAGAAGTAAGAAAGAAGTAAGAAAGAAGTAAGAAGGAACGAAGAAAGAAGTAAGAAAGAAGTAGGAAAGAAGTTAGAAAGAAGTAAGAAAGAAGTAAGAAAGAAGTAAGAAAGAAGTAAGAAAGAAGTAAGAAAAAAGAAGAAAGAAGTAAGAAAGAAGAAAGAATTATGAAAGAAGTAAGAAAGAAGTAAGAAAGAAAGAAGTAAGAAAGAAGTAAGAAAGAAGCAAGAAAGACGTTAGAAAGAAATAAGAAAGAAGTAAGAAAGAAGTAAGAAAGAAGAAAAAAGAAGTTAGAAAGAAGTAAGAGAGAAGTAAGAAAGAAGTAAGAAAGAAGAAAGAAAGAAGAAAGAAAGAAGTAAGAAAGAAGTAACAAAGAAGTAAGAAAGAAGTAAGAAAGAAGTAAGAAAGAAGTAAGAAAGAAAGAAGAAAGAAGTAAGAAAGAAGAAAAAAGAAGTTAGAAAGAAGTAAGAGAGAAGTAAGAAAGAAGTAAGAAAGAAGAAAGAAAGAAGAAAGAAAGAAGTAAGAAAGAAGTAACAAAGAAGTAAGAAAGAAGTAAGAAAGAAGTAAGAAAGAAGTAAGAAAGAAAGAAGAAAGAAGTAAGAAAGAAGTAAGAAAGAAGTAAGAAAGAAGTAAGAAAGAAGAATGAAAGAAGTAAGAAAGAAGTATGAAAGAAGTAAGAAAGAAGAAAGAAAGAAGTAAGAAAGAAGTAAGAAAGAAGTAAGAAGGAATGAATAAAGAAGTAAGAAAGAAGTAAGAAAGAAGTAAGGAAGAAAGAAGTAAGAAAGAAGTAAGAAAGAAGTATGAAAGAAGTAAGAAAGAAGAAAGAAAGAAGTAAGAAAGAAGTAAGAAAGAAGTAAGAAAGAAGTAAGAAAGAAAGAAGAAAGAAGAAAGAAGAAAGAAGTAAGATAGAAGTAAGAAAGAAGTAAGAAAGAAGTAAGAAAGAAGTAAGAAGGAATGAAGAAAGAAGTAAGAAAGAAGTAAGAAAGAAGTACGAAAGAAGTAAGAAAGAAGTAAGAAAGAAGTAAGAAAGAAGAAAGAAAGAAGTAAGAAAGAAGTAAGAAAGAAAGAAGAAAGAAGTAAGAAAGAAGTAAGAAAGAAGTAAGAAAGAAGAAAAAAGAAGTTAGAAAGAAGTAATAAAGAATTAAGAAAGAAGTAAGAAAGAAAGAAGTAAGAAAGAAGTAAGAAAGAAGTAAGAAAGAAGATTGAAAGAAGGAAGAAGGAATGAAGAAAGAAGTAAGAAAGAAGTAAGAAAGAAGTACGAAAGAAGTAAGAAAGAAGTAAGAAAGAAGTAAGAAAGAAGAAAGAAAGAAGTAAGAAAGAAAGAAGAAAGAAAGAAGAAAGAAGTAAGAAAGAAGTAAGAAAGAAGTAAGAAAGAAGAAAAAAGAAGTTAGAAAGAAGTAATAAAGAATTAAGAAAGAAGTAAGAAAGAAAGAAGTAAGAAAGAAGTAAGAAAGAAGTAAGAAAGAAGTAAGAAAGAAGTAAGAAAGAAGTAAGAAGGAATGAAGAAAGAAGTAGGAAAGTAGTAAGAAAGAAGTAAGAAAGATGTAAGAAAGAAGCAAGAAAGAAAGAAGTAAGGAATAAGAAAGAAAGAAGTATGAAAGAAGTAAGAAAGAAGCAAGAAAGAAAGAAGTAAGAAGGAAGTAAGAAAGAAGTTAGAAAGAAGTAAGAAAGAAGTAAGAAAGAAGTTAGAAAGAAGTAAGAAATAAGTAAGAAAGAAGTAAGAAAGAAGTAAGAAATAAGTAAGAAAGAAAGAAGTAAGAAAGAATTAAGAAAGAAGTAAGAAAGAAGTAAGAAGAAAGAAAGAAGTAAGAAAGAAGTAAGAAAGAAGTAAGAAAGAAGTTAGAAAGAAGCAAGAAAGAAGTAAGAAAGAAGTAAGAAAGAAAGAAGAAAGAAGTAAGAAAGAAGTATGAAAGAAGTAAGAAAGAATTAAGAAAGAATGAAGAAAGAAAGAAGTAAGAAAGAAGTAAGAAAGAAGTTAGAAAGAAGTAAGAAAGAAGTAAGAAAGAAGTTAGAAACAAGTAAGAAATAAGTAAGAAATAAGTAAGAAATAAGTAAGAAAGAAGTAAGAAAGAAAGAAGTAAGAAAGAAGTAAGAAAGAAGAAAGAAGAAAAAAGAAGTTAGAAAGAAGTAAGAAAGAAGTAAGAAAGAAGTAAGAAAGAAGTATGAAAGAAGTAAGAAAGAAGAAAGAAAGAAGAAAGAAGAAAGAAAGAAGTAAGAAAGAAGTAAGAAAGAAGTAAGAAAGAAGTAAGAAGGAACGAAGAAAGAAGTAAGAAAGAAGTAGGAAAGAAGTTAGAAAGAAGTAAGAAAGAAGTAAGAAAGAAGTAAGAAAGAAGTAAGAAAGAAGTAAGAAAAAAGAAGAAAGAAGTAAGAAAGAAGAAAGAATTATGAAAGAAGTAAGAAAGAAGTAAGAAAGAAAGAAGTAAGAAAGAAGTAAGAAAGAAGCAAGAAAGACGTTAGAAAGAAATAAGAAAGAAGTAAGAAAGAAGTAAGAAAGAAGTAAGAAAGAAAGAAGAAAGAAAGAAGAAAGAAAGAAGTAAGAAAGAAGTAAGAAAGAAGAAAAAAGAAGTTAGAAAGAAGTAAGAGAGAAGTAAGAAAGAAGTAAGAAAGAAGAAAGAAAGAAGAAAGAAAGAAGTAAGAAAGAAGTAACAAAGAAGTAAGAAAGAAGTAAGAAAGAAGTAAGAAAGAAGTAAGAAAGAAAGAAGAAAGAAGTAAGAAAGAAGTAAGAAAGAAGTAAGAAAGAAGTAAGAAAGAAGAATGAAAGAAGTAAGAAAGAAGTATGAAAGAAGTAAGAAAGAAGAAAGAAAGAAGTAAGAAAGAAGTAAGAAAGAAGTAAGAAGGAATGAATAAAGAAGTAAGAAAGAAGTAAGAAAGAAGTAAGGAAGAAAGAAGTAAGAGAGAAGTAAGAAAGAAGTAAGAAAGAAGAAAGAAAGAAGAAAGAAAGAAGAAAGAAAGAAGTAAGAAAGAAGTAAGAAAGAAGTAAGAAAGAAGTAAGAAAGAAAGAAGAAAGAAGAAAGAAGTAAGATAGAAGTAAGAAAGAAGTAAGAAAGAAGTAAGAAAGAAGTAAGAAAGAAGTAAGAAGGAATGAAGAAAGAAGTAAGAAAGAAGTAAGAAAGAAGAAAGAAAGAAGAAAGAAAGAAGAAAGAAAGAAGTAAGCAAGAAGTAAGAAAGAAGTAAGAAAGAAGTAAGAAAGAAAGAAGTAAGAAAGAAGAAAGAAAGAAATAATAAAGAAGTAAGAAAGAGGTAAGAAAGAAGTAAGAAAGAAGTAAGAAGGAATGAAGAAAGAAGTAAGAAAGAAGTAAGAAAGAAGTAAGAAAGAAGTAAGAAAGAAGTAAGAAAGAAGTAAGAAGGAATGAAGAAAGAAGTAAGAAAGAAGTAAGAAAGAAGTAAGAAAGAAGTAAGAAAGAAAGAAGTAATAAAGAAGTAAGAAAGAAGTAAGAAAGAAGTAAGAATGAAGAAAAAAGAAGTTAGAAAGAAGTAAGAAAGAAGAAAGAAAGAAGTAAGAAAGATGTATGAAAGAAGTAAGAAAGAAGAAAGAAAGAAGAAAGAAGAAAGAAAGAAGTAAGAAAGAAGTAAGAAAGAAGTAAGAAAGAAGTAAGAAGGAATGAAGAAAGAAGTAAGAAAGAAGTAAGAAGGAATGAAGAAAGAAGTAAGAAAGAAGTAAGAAAGAAGTACGAAAGAAGTAAGAAAGAAGTAAGAAAGAAGTAAGAAAGAAGAAAGAAAGAAGAAAGAAAGAAGTAAGAAAGAAAGAAGAAAGAAGTAAGAAAGAAGTAAGAAAGAAGTAAGAAAGAAGAAAAAAGAAGTTAGAAAGAAGTAATAAAGAATTAAGAAAGAAGTAAGAAAGAAAGAAGTAAGAAAGAAGTAAGAAAGAAGTAAGAAAGAAGATTGAAAGAAGGAAGAAGGAATGAAGAAAGAAGTAAGAAAGAAGTAAGAAAGAAAGAAGAAAGAAGTAAGAAAGAAGTAAGAAAGAAGTAAGAAAGAAGTAAGAAAGAAGAAAAAAGAAGTTAGAAAGAAGTAAGAAAGAAGTAAGAAAGAAGTAAGAAAGAAAGAAGTAAGAAAGAAGTAAGAAAGAAGTAAGAAAGAAGTAAGAAAGAAGTAAGAAGGAATGAAGAAAGAAGTAGGAAAGTAGTAAGAAAGAAGTAAGAAAGATGTAAGAAAGAAAGAAGAAAGAAGTAAGGAATAAGAAAGAAAGAAGTATGAAAGAAGTAAGAAAGAAGCAAGAAAGAAAGAAGTAAGAAGGAAGTAAGAAAGAAGTTAGAAAGAAGTAAGAAAGAAGTAAGAAAAAAGTTATAAAGAAGTAAGAAATAAGTAAGAAAGAAGTAAGAAAGAAGTAAGAAATAAGTAAGAAAGAAAGAACTAAGAAAGAATTAAGAAAGAAGTAAGAAAGAAGTAAGAAGAAAGAAAGAAGTAAGAAAGAAGTAAGAAAGAAGTTAGAAAGAAGCAAGAAAGAAGTAAGAAAGAAGTAAGAAAGAAAGAAGAAAGAAGTAAGAAAGAAGTATGAAAGAAGTAAGAAAGAATTAAGAAAGAAAGAAGAAAGAAAGAAGTAAGAAAAAAGTAAGAAAGAAGTTAGAAAGAAGTAAGAAAGAAGTAAGAAAGAAGTTAGAAACAAGTAAGAAATAAGTAAGAAATAAGTAAGAAATAAGTAAGAAAGAAGTAAGAAAGAAAGAAGTAAGAAAGAAGTAAGAAAGAAGTAAGAAAGAAGTAAGAAAGAAGTAAGAAAGAAGAAAAAATAAGTTAGAAAGAAGTAAGAAAGAAGTAAGAAAGAAGAAAGAAAGAAGTAAGAAGAAAGAAAGAAGTAAGAAAGAAGTAAGAAAGAAGTTAGAAAGAAGCAAGAAAGAAGTAAGAAAGAAGTAAGAAAGAAAGAAGAAAGAAGTAAGAAAGAAGTATGAAAGAAGTAAGAAAGAATTAAGAAAGAAAGAAGAAAGAAAGAAGTAAGAAAGAAGTAAGAAAGAAGTTAGAAAGAAGTAAGAAAGAAGTAAGAAAGAAGTTAGAAACAAGTAAGAAATAAGTAAGAAATAAGTAACAAAGAAGTAAGAAAGAAGTAAGAAAGAAAGAAGTAAGAAAGAAGTAAGAAAGAAGAAAGAAGAAAAAAGAAGTTAGAAAGAAGTAAGAAAGAAGTAAGAAAGAAGTAAGAAAGAAGTATGAAAGAAGTAAGAAAGAAGAAAGAAAGAAGAAAGAAGAAAGAAAGAAGTAAGAAAGAAGTAAGAAAGAAGTAAGAAAGAAGTAAGAAGGAACGAAGAAAGAAGTAAGAAAGAAGTAGGAAAGAAGTTAGAAAGAAGTTAGAAAGAAGTAAGAAAGAAGTAAGAAAGAAGTAAGAAAAAAGAAGAAAGAAGTAAGAAAGAAGAAAGAATTATGAAAGAAGTAAGAAAGAAGTAAGAAAGAAAGAAGTAAGAAAGAAGTAAGAAAGAAGCAAGAAAGACGTTAGAAAGAAGTAAGAAAGAAGTAAGAGAGAAGATAGAAAGAAGTAAGAAATAAGTAAGAAAGAAGTAAGAATGAAGTAAGAAAGAAAGAAGAAAGAAAGAAGAAAGAAAGAAGTAAGAAAGAAGTAAGAAAGAAGAAAAAAGAAGTTAGAAAGAAGTAAGAGATAAGTAAGAAAGAAGTAAGAAAGAAGAAAGAAAGAAGAAAGAAAGAAGTAGGAAAGAAGTAAGAAAGAAGTAAGAAAGAAGTAAAAAGAAGTAAGAAAGAAGTAAGAAAGAAAGAAGAAAGAAGTAAGAAAGAAGTAAGAAAGAAGTAAGAAAGAAGTAAGAAAGAAGAATGAAAGAAGTAAGAAAGAAGTATGAAAGAAGTAAGAAAGAAGAAAGAAAGAAGTAAGAAAGAAGTAAGAAAGAAGTAAGAAAGAAGTAAGAAAGAAAGAAGAAAGAAGAAAGAAAGAAGTAAGCAAGAAGTAAGAAAGAAGTAAGAAAGAAGTAAGAAGGAATGAATAAAGAAGTAAGAAAGAAGTAAGAAAGAAGTAAGGAAGAAAGAAGTAAGAAAGAAGTAAGAAAGAAGTATGAAAGAAGTAAGAAAGAAGAAAGAAAGAAGTAAGAAAGAAGTAAGAAAGAAAGAAGAAAGAAGTAAGAAAGAAGTAAGAAAGAAGTAAGAAAGAAGTAAGAAAGAAGAATGAAAGAAGTAAGAAAGAAGTATGAAAGAAGTAAGAAAGAAGAAAGAAAGAAGTAAGAAAGAAGTAAGAAAGAAGTAAGAAAGAAGTAAGAAAGAAAGAAGAAAGAAGAAAGAAAGAAGTAAGCAAGAAGTAAGAAAGAAGTAAGAAAGAAGTAAGAAGGAATGAATAAAGAAGTAAGAAAGAAGTAAGAAAGAAGTAAGGAAGAAAGAAGTAAGAAAGAAGTAAGAAAGAAGTATGAAAGAAGTAAGAAAGAAGAAAGAAAGAAGTAAGAAAGAAGTAAGAAAGAAGTAAGAAAGAAAGAAGAAAGAAGAAAGAAGAAAGAAGTAAGAAAGAAGTAAGAAAGAAGTAAGAAAGAAGTAAGAAAGAAGTAAGAAGGAATGAAGAAAGAAGTAAGAAAGAAGTAAGAAAGAAGAAAGAAAGAAGTAAGAAAGAAGAAAGAAATAAGTAAGCAAGAAGTAAGAAAGAAGTAAGAAAGAAAGAAGAAAGAAGTAAGAAAGAAGTAAGAAAGAAGTAAGAAGGAATGAAGAAAGAAATAAGAAAGAAGAAAGAAAGAAGTATGAAAGTAGAAAGAAAGAAGTAAGAAAGAAAGAAGTGAGAAAGAAGTAAGAAAGAAGTGAGAAAGAAGTAAGAAAGAAGTAAGAAAGAAGTAAGAAAGAAAGAAGTAAGAAAGAAGTAAGAAAGAAGTAAGAAAGGAGTAAGAAAGAAGAATAAAGAACTTAGAAAGAAGTAAGAAAGAAGTAAGAAAGAAGTAAGAAAGAAGTAAGAAAGAAGTAAGAAAGAAGTAAGAAAGAAAGAAGTAAGAAAGAAGTATGAAAGAAGTAAGAAAGAAGTTAGAAAGAAGTAAGAAAGAAGTAAGAAAGAAGTTAGAAACAAGTAAGAAATAAGTAAGAAATAAGTAAGAAAGAAGTAAGAAAGAAGTAAGAAAGAAAGAAGTAAGAAAGAAGTAAGAAAGAAGAAAGAAGAAAAAAGAAGTTAGAAAGAAGTAAGAAAGAAGTAAGAAAGAAGTAAGAAAGAAGTATGAAAGAAGTAAGAATGAAGAAAGAAAGAAGAAAGAAGAAAGAAAGAAGTAAGAAAGAAGTAAGAAAGAAGTAAGAAAGAAGTAAGAAGGAACGAAGAAAGAAGTAAGAAAGAAGTAGGAAAGAAGTTAGAAAGAAGTAAGAAAGAAGTAAGAAAGAAGTAAGAAAGAAGTAAGAAAGAAGTAAGAAAAAAGAAGAAAGAAGTAAGAAAGAAGAAAGAAGAAAGAAAGAAGTAAGCAAGAAGTAAGAAAGAAGTAAGAAAGAAGTAAGAAGGAATGAATAAAGAAGTAAGAAAGAAGTAAGAAAGAAGTAAGGAAGAAAGAAGTAAGAAAGAAGTAAGAAAGAAGTATGAAAGAAGTAAGAAAGAAGAAAGAAAGAAGTAAGAAAGAAGTAAGAAAGAAGTAAGAAAGAAGTAAGAAAGAAAGAAGAAAGAAGAAAGAAGAAAGAAGTAAGAAAGAAGTAAGAAAGAAGTAAGAAAGAAGTAAGAAAGAAGTAAGAAAGAAGTAAGAAGGAATGAAGAAAGAAGTAAGAAAGAAGTAAGAAAGAAGAAAGAAAGAAGTAAGAAAGAAGAAAGAAAGAAGTAAGCAAGAAGTAAGAAAGAAGTAAGAAAGAAGTAAGAAGGAATGAAGAAAGAAATAAGAAAGAAGAAAGAAAGAAGTATGAAAGTAGAAAGAAAGAAGTAAGAAAGAAAGAAGTGAGAAAGAAGTAAGAAAGAAGTGAAAAAGAAGTAAGAAAGAAGTAAGAAAGAAGTAAGAAAGAAGTAAGAAAGAAGAATAAAGAACTTAGAAAGAAGTAAGAAAGAAGTAAGAAAGAAGTAAGAAAGAAGTAAGAAAGAAGTAAGAAAGAAGTAAGAAAGAAAGAAGTAAGAAAGAAGTATGAAAGAAGTAAGAAAGAAGTTAGAAAGAAGTAAGAAAGAAGTAAGAAAGAAGTTAGAAAGAAGTAAGAAATAAGTAAGAAAGAAGTAAGAAAGAAGTAAGAAAGAAGTAAGAAAGAAGTAAGAAAGAAGTAAGAAAGAAAGAAGAAAGAAGTTAGAAAGAAGTAAGAAAGAAGTAAGAAAGAAGAAAGAAAGAAGTAATAAAGAAGTAAGAAAGAAGTAAGAAAGAAAGAAGTAAGAAAGAAGAAAGAAAGAAATAATAAAGAAGTAAGAAAGAGGTAAGAAAGAAGTAAGAAAGAAGTAAGAAGGAATGAAGAAAGAAGTAAGAAAGAAGTAAGAAAGAAGTAAGAAAGAAGTAAGAAAGAAAGAAGTAATAAAGAAGTAAGAAAGAAGTAATAAAGAAGTAAGAAAGAAGTAATAAAGAAAGAAGTAAGAAAGAAGAAAGAAAGAAATATTAAAGAAGTAAGAAAGAGGTAAGAAAGAAGTAAGAAAGAAGTAAGAAGGAATGAAGAAAGAAGTAAGAAAGAAGTAAGAAAGAAGTAAGAAAGAAGTAAGAAAGAAGTAAGAAAGAAGTAAGAAGGAATGAAGAAAGAAGTAAGAAAGAAGTAAGAAAGAAGTAAGAAAGAAGTAAGAAAGAAAGAAGTAATAAAGAAGTAATAAAGAAGTAATAAAGAAGTAAGAAAGAAGTAAGAAAGAAGAAAAAAGAAGTTAGAAAGAAGTAAGAAAGAAGTAAGAAAGAAGTATGAAAGAAGTAAGAAAGAAGAAAGAAAGAAGAAAGAAGAAAGAAAGAAGTAAGAAAGAAGTAAGAAAGAAGTAAGAAAGAAGTAAGAAGGAATGAAGAAAGAAGTAAGAAAGAAGTAAGAAGGAATGAAGAAAGAAGTAAGAAAGAAGTAAGAAAGAAGTACGAAAGAAGTAAGAAAGAAGTAAGAAAGAAGTAAGAAAGAAGAAAGAAAGAAGTAAGCAAGAAGTAAGAAAGACGTAAGAAAGAAGTAAGAAAGAAGTAAGAAAGAAGTAAGAAAGAAGAAAAAAGAAGTTAGAAAGAAGTAATAAAGAATTAAGAAAGAAGTAAGAAAGAAAGAAGTAAGAAAGAAGTAAGAAAGAAGTAAGAAAGAAGATTGAAAGAAGGAAGAAGGAATGAAGAAAGAAGTAAGAAAGAAGTAAGAAAGAAAGAAGAAAGAAGTAAGAAAGAAGTAAGAAAGGAGTAAGAAAGAAGTAAGAAGGAATGAAGAAAGAAGTAGGAAAGTAGTAAGAAAGAAGTAAGAAAGATGTAAGAAAGAAAGAAGAAAGAAGTAAGGAATAAGATAGAAAGAAGTATGAAAGAAGTAAGAAAGAAGCAAGAAAGAAAGAAGTAAGAAGGAAGTAAGAAAGAAGTTAGAAAGAAGTAAGAAAGAAGTAAGAAAGAAGTTAGAAAGAAGTAAGAAATAAGTAAGAAAGAAGTAAGAAAGAAGTAAGAAATAAGTAAGAAAGAAAGAAGTAAGAAAGAATTAAGAAAGAAGTAAGAAAGAAGTAAGAAGAAAGAAAGAAGTAAGAAAGAAGTAAGAAAGAAGTTAGAAAGAAGCAAGAAAGAACTAAGAAAGAAGTAAGAAAGAAAGAAGAAAGAAGTAAGAAAGAAGTATGAAAGAAGTAAGAAAGAATTAAGAAAGAAAGAAGAAAGAAAGAAGTAAGAAAGAAGTAAGAAAGAAGTTAGAAAGAAGTAAGAAAGAAGTAAGAAAGAAGTTAGAAACAAGTAAGAAATACGTAAGAAATAAGTAAGAAAGAAGTAAGAAAGAAGTAAGAAAGAAAGAAGTAAGAAAGAAGTAAGAAAGAAGTAAGAAAGAAGTAAGAAAGAAGAAAAAAGAAGTTAGAAAGAAGTAAGAAAGAAGTAAGAAAGAAGAAAGAAAGAAGTAAGAAGAAAGAAAGAAGTAAGAAAGAAGTAAGAAAGAAGTAAGAAAGAAGTTAGAAAGAAGCAAGAAAGAAGTAAGAAAGAATTAAGAAAGAAAGAAGAAAGAAGTAAGAAAGAAGTATGAAAGAAGTAAGAAAGAATTAAGAAAGAAAGAAGAAAGAAAGAAGTAAGAAAGAAGTAAGAAAGAAGTTAGAAAGAAGTAAGAAAGAAGTAAGAAAGAAGTTAGAAACAAGTAAGAAATAAGTAAGAAAGAAGTAAGAAAGAAGTAAGAAAGAAGTAAGAAAGAAAGAAGTAAGAAAGAAGTAAGAAAGAAGAAAGAAGAAAAAAGAAGTTAGAAAGAAGTAAGAAAGAAGTAAGAAAGAAGTAAGAAAGAAGTATGAAAGAAGTAAGAAAGAAGAAAGAAAGAAGAAAGAAGAAAGAAAGAAGTAAGAAAGAAGTAAGAAAGAAGTAAGAAAGAAGTAAGAAGGAACGAAGAAAGAAGTAAGAAAGAAGTAGGAAAGAAGTTAGAACAAAGTAAGAAAGAAGTAAGAAAGAAGTAAGAAAGAAGTAAGAAAGAAGTAAGAAAAAAGAGGAAAGAAGTAAGAAAGAAGAAAGAATTATGAAAGAAGTAAGAAAGAAGTAAGAAAGAAAGAAGTAAGAAAGAAGTAAGAAAGAAGTAAGAAAGAAGCAAGAAAGAAGTTAGAAAGAAGTAAGAAAGAAGTAAGAAAGAAGATAGAAAGAAGTAAGAAATAAGTAAGAAAGAAGTAAGAAAGAAGTAAGAAAGAAAGAAGAAAGAAAGAAGAAAGAAAGAAGTAAGAAAGAAGTAAGAAAGAAGAAAAAAGAAGTTAGAAAGAAGTAAGAGAGAAGTAAGAAAGAAGTAAGAAAGAAGAAGGAAAGAAGAAAGAAAGAAGTAAGAAAGAAGTAAGAAAGAAGTAAGAAAGAAGTAAGAAAGAAGTAAGAAAGAAGAAAGAAAGAAGAAAGAAGTAAGAAAGAAGTAAGAAAGAAGTAAGAAAGAAGTAAGAAAGAAGAATGAAAGAAGTAAGAAAGAAGTATGAAAGAAGTAAGAAAGAAGAATGAAAGAAGTAAGAAAGAAGTAAGAAAGAAGTAAGAAAGAAATAAGAAAGAAAGAAGAAAGAAGAAAGAAAGAAGTAAGCAAGAAGTAAGAAAGAAGTAAGAAAGAAGTAAGAAGGAATGAATAAAGAAGTAAGAAAGAAGTAAGAAAGAAGTAAGGAAGAAAGAAGTAAGAAAGAAGTAAGAAAGAAGAAAAAAAGAAGTAAGAAAGAAGTAAGAAAGAAAGAAGAAAGAAGTAAGAAAGAAGTAAGAAAGAAGTAAGAAAGAAAGAAGAAAGAAGAAAGAAGAAAGAAGTAAGAAAGAAGTAAGAAAGAAGTAAGAAAGAAGTAAGCAAGAAGTAAGAAAGAAGTAAGAAAGAATTTAGAAAGAAAGAAGAAAGAAGTAAGAAAGAAGTAAGAAAGAAGTAAGAAAGAAGTAAGAAAGAAGAAAAAAGAGGTTAGAAAGAAGTAAGAAAGAAGTAAAAAAGAAGTAAGAAAGAAGTAAGAAAGAAAGAAGAAAGAAGTAAGAAAGAAGTAAGAAAGAAGAAAGAAAGAAGTAAGAAAGAAGTAAGAAAGAAAGAAGAAAGAAGTAAGAAAGAAGTAAGAAAGAAGTAAGAAAGAAGTAAGAAAGAAGAAAAATGAAGTTAGAAAGAAGTAATAAAGAAGTAAGAAAGAAGTAAGAAAGAAAGAAGTAAGAAAGAAGTAAGAAAGAAGAAAGAAGTTTGAAAGAAGTAAGAAGGAATGAAGAAAGAAGTAAGAAAGAAGTAAGAAAGAAGTAAGAAAGAAGTAAGAAGGAATGAAGAAAGAAGTAAGAAAGAAGTAAGAAAGAATTAAGAAAGAAGTAAGAAAGAAGTAAGAAAGAAGTAAGAAAGATATAAGAAAGAAAGAAGAAAGAAGTAAGGAAGAAGAAAGAAAGAAGTATGAAAGAAGTAAGAAAGAAGTAAGAAAGAAAGAAGTAAGAAAGAAGTAAGAAAGAAGAAAGAAAGAAGTAAGAAAGAAGAAAGAAAGAAGTAAGAAAGAAGTAAGAAAGAAGAAAGAAGTAAGAAAGAAAGAAGAAAGAAGTAAGAAAGAAGTAAGAAAGAAGAAAGAAAGAAGTAAGAAGGAATGAAGAAAAGTAAGAAAGAAGAAAGAAAGAAGTATGAAAGAAGTAAGAAAGAAGTGAGACAGAAAGAAGTAAGAAAGAAGAAAGAAAGAAGTTAGAAAGAAGTAAGAAAGAAGTAAGAAAGAAGTAAGAAAGAAGTAAGAAAGAAGTAAGAAAGAAGTAAGAAAGAAGTAAGAAAGAGGTAAGAAAGAAGAAAAAAGCAGTTAGAAAGAAGTAAGAAAGAAGAAAGAAGCTTGAAAGAAGTAAGAAGGAATGAAGAAAGAAGTAAGAAAGAAGTAAGAAAGAAGTAAGAAAGAAGTAAGAAAGAAGTAAGAAGGAATGAAGAAAGAAGTAAGAAAGAAGTAAGAAAGAAGTAAGAAAGAAGTAAGAAAGAAGAAAGAAAGGAAGAAGAAAGAAGTAAGAAAGAAGTTAGAAAGAAGTAAGAAAGAAGTAAGAAAGAAGTTAGAAAGAATTAAGAAATAAGTAAGAAAGAAGTAAGAAAGAAGTAAGAAAGAAGTAAGAAAGAAAGAAGTAAGAAAGAAGTAAGAAAGAAGTAAGAAAGAAGAAAAAAGAAGTTAGAAACAAGTAAGAAAGAAGTAAGAAAGAAGTAAGAAAGAAGAAAGAAAGAAGAAAGAAAGAAAGAAGAAAGAAGTAAGAAAGAAGTAAGAAAGAAGTAAGAAAGAAGAAAGAAAGAAGTAAGAAAGAAGTAAGAAAGAAGTAAGAAAGAAGAAAAAAGAGGTTAGAAAGAAGTATGAAAGAAGTAAGCAAGAAGAAAGAAAGAAGTAAGAAAGAAGTAAGAAAGAAGTAAAAAAGAAGTAAGAAAGAAGTAAGAAAGAAAGAAGAAAGAAGTAAGAAAGAAGTAAGAAAGAAGTAAGAAAGAAAGAAGTAAGAAAGAAGTAAGAAAGAAGTAAGAAAGAAGAAAAAAGAAGTTAGAAACAAGTAAGAAAGAAGTAAGAAAGAAGTAAGAAAGAAGTAAGAAAGAAGAAAGAAGTAAGAAAGAAAGAAGTAGGAAAGAAGTAAGAAAGAAGTAAGAAAGAAGTAAGAAAGAAGTAAGAAAGAAGAAAGAAAGAAGTAAGAAAGAAGAAAGAAAGAAGTAAGAAAGAAGTAAGAAAGAAAGAAGAAAGAAGTAAGAAAGAAGTAAGAAAGAAGTAAGAAGGAATGAAGAAAGAAATAAGAAAGAAGAAAGAAAGAAGTATGAAAGTAAAAAGAAAGAAGTAAGAAAGAAAGAAGTGAGAAAGAAGTAAGAAAGAAGTGAGAAAGAAGTAAGAAAGAAGTAAGAAAGAAGTAAGAAAGAAGTAAGAAAGAAGTAAGAAAGAAAGAAGTAAGAAAGAAGTAAGAAAGAAGTAAGAAAGAAGTAAGAAAGAAGTAAGAAAGAAGAATAAAGAACTTAGAAAGAAGTAAGAAAGAAGTAAGAAAGAGGTAAGAAAGAAGTAAGAAAGAAGTAAGAAAGAAGTAAGAAAGAAAGAAGTAAGAAAGAAGTATGAAAGAAGTAAGAAAGAAGTATGAAAGAAGTAAGAAAGAAGTAAGAAAGAAGTTAGAAAGAAGTAAGAAATAAGTAAGAAAGAAGTAAGAAAGAAGTAAGAAAGAAGTAAGAAAGAAGTAAGAAAGAAGTAAGAAAGAAAGAAGAAAGAAGTTAGAAAGAAGTAAGAAAGAAGTAAGAAAGAAGTAAGAAAGAAGTAATAAAGAAGTAAGAAAGAAGTAATAAAGAAGTAAGAAAGAAGTAAGAAAGAAAGAAGTAAGAAAGAAGAAAGAAAGAAATAATAAAGAAGTAAGAAAGAGGTAAGAAAGAAATAAGAAAGAAGTAAGAAGGAATGAAGAAAGAAGTAAGAAAGAAGTAAGAAAGAAGAAAGAAAGAAGTAAGAAAGAAGTAAGAAAGAAGTAAGAGAGAAAGAAGAAAAAAGTAAGAAAGAAGTAAGAAAGAAGTAAGAAAGAAGAAAAAAGAAGTTAGAAAGAAGTAAGAAAGAAGTAAGAAAGAAGTAAGAAAGAAGTAATAAAGAAGTAAGAAAGAAGTAAGAAAGAAAGAAGTAAGAAAGAAGAAAGAAAGAAATAATAAAGAAGTAAGAAAGAGGTAAGAAAGAAGTAAGAAAGAAGTAAGAAGGAATGAAGAAAGAAGTAAGAAAGAAGTAATAAAGAAGTAAGAAAGAAGTAAGAAAGAAGTAAGAAAGAAGAAAAAAGAAGTTAGAAAGAAGTAAGAAAGAAGTAAGAAAGAAGTAAGAAAGAAGTATGAAAGAAGTAAGAAAGAAGAAAGAAAGAAGAAAGAAGAAAGAAAGAAGTAAGAAAGAAGTAAGAAAGAAGTAAGAAAGAAGTAAGAAGGAATGAAGAAAGAAGTAAGAAAGAAGTAAGAAGGAATGAAGAAAGAGGTAAGAAAGAAGTAAGAAAGAAGTACGAAAGAAGTAAGAAAGAAGTAAGAAAGAAGAAAGAAAGAAGTAAGAAAGAAGTAAGAAAGAAAGAAGAAAGAAGTAAGAAAGAAGTAAGAAAGAAGTAAGAAAGAAGAAAAAAGAAGTTAGAAAGAAGTAATAAAGAATTAAGAAAGAAGTAAGAAAGAAAGAAGTAAGAAAGAAGTAAGAAAGAAGTAAGAAAGAAGATTGAAAGAAGGAAGAAGGAATGAAGAAAGAAGTAAGAAAGAAGTAAGAAAGAAAGAAGAAAGAAGTAAGAAAGAAGTAAGAAAGAAGTAAGAAAGAAGTAAGAAAGAAGAAAAAAGAAGTTAGAAAGAAGTAATAAAGAATTAAGAAAGAAGTAAGAAAGAAAGAAGTAAGAAAGAAGTAAGAAAGAAGTAAGAAAGAAGTAAGAAAGAAGTAAGAAGGAATGAAGAAAGAAGTAGGAAAGTAGTAAGAAAGAAGTAAGAAAGATGTAAGAAAGAAAGTAGAAAGAAGTAAGGAATAAGAAAGAAAGAAGTATGAAAGAAGTAAGAAAGAAGCAAGAAAGAAAGAAGTAAGAAGGAAGTAAGAAAGAAGTTAGAAAGAAGTAAGAAAGAAGTAAGAAAGAAGTTAGAAAGAAGTAAGAAATAAGTAAGAAAGAAGTAAGAAAGAAGTAACAAATAAGTAAGAAAGAAAGACGTAAGAAAGAATTAAGAAAGAAGTAAGAAAGAAGTAAGAAGAAAGAAAGAAGTAAGAAAGAAGTAAGAAAGAAGTAAGAAAGAAGTTAGAAAGAAGCAAGAAAGAAGTAAGAAAGAAGTAAGAATGAAAGAAGAAAGAAGTAAGAAAGAAGTATGAAAGAAGTAAGAAAGAATTAAGAAAGAAAGAAGAAAGAAAGAAGTAAGAAAGAAGTAAGAAAGAAGTTAGAAAGAAGTAAGAAAGAAGTAAGAAAGAAGTTAGAAACAAGTAAGAAATAAGTAAGAAATAAGTAAGAATGAAGTAAGAAAGAAGTAAGAAAGAAAGAAGTAAGAAAGAAGTAAGAAAGAAGTAAGAAAAAAGTAAGAAAGAAGAAAAAAGAAGTTAGAAAGAAGTAAGAAAGAAGTAAGAAAGAAGAAAGAAAGAAGTAAGAAGAAAGAAAGAAGTAAGAAAGAAGTAAGAAAGAAGTAAGAAAGAAGTTAGAAAGAAGCAAGAAAGAAGTAAGAAAGAAGTAAGAAAGAAAGAGGAAAGAAGTAAGAAAGAAGTAAGAAAGAAGTAAGAAAGAAGTAAGAAAGAAGTAATAAAGAAGTAAGAAAGAAGTAAGAAAGAAAGAAATAAGAAAGAAGAAAGAAAGAAATAATAAAGAAATAAGAAAGAGGTAAGAAAGAAGTAAGAAAGAAGTAAGAAGGAATGAAGAAAGAAGTAAGAAAGAAGTAAGAAAGAAGAAAGAAAGAAGTAAGAAAGAAGTAAGAAAGAAGTAAGAAAGAAGTAAGAGAGAAAGAAGAAAAAAGTAAGAAAGAAGTAAGAAAGAAGTAAGAAAGAAGGAAAAAGAAGTTAGAAAGAAGTAAGAAAGCAGTAAGAAAGAAGTAAGAAAGAAGTAATAAAGAAGCAAGAAAGAAGTAAGAAAGAAAGAAGTAAGAAAGAAGAAAGAAAGAAATAATAAAGAAGTAAGAAAGAGGTAAGAAAGAAGTAAGAAAGAAGTAAGAAGGAATGAAGAAAGAAGTAAGAAAGAAGTAAGAAAGAAGTAAGAAAGAAGTAAGAAAGAAGTAAGAAAGAAGTAAGAAGGAATGAAGAAAGAAGTAAGAAAGAAGTAAGAAAGAAGTAAGAAAGAAGTAAGAAAGAAAGAAGTAATAAAGAAGTAAGAAAGAAGTAAGAAAGAAGTAAGAAAGAAGAAAAAAGAAGTTAGAAAGAAGTAAGAAAGAAGTAAGAAAGAAGTAAGAAAGAAGTATGAAAGAAGTAAGAAAGAAGAAAGAAAGAAGAAAGAAGAAAGAAAGAAGTAAGAAAGAAGAAAGAAGTAAGAAAGAAGTAAGAAGGAATGAAGAAAGAAGTAAGAAAGAAGTAAGAAGGAATGAAGAAAGAAGTAAGAAAGAAGTAAGAAAGAAGTACGAAAGAAGTAAGAAAGAAGTAAGAAAGAAGAAAGAAAGAAGTAAGAAAGAAGTAAGAAAGAAAGAAGAAAGAAGTAAGAAAGAAGTAAGAAAGAAGTAAGAAAGAAGTAAGAAAGAAGTAATAAAGAAGTAAGAAAGAAGTAAGAAAGAAAGAAGTAAGAAAGAAGAAAGAAAGAAATAATAAAGAAGTAAGAAAGAGGTAAGAAAGAAGTAAGAAAGAAGTAAGAAGGAATGAAGAAAGAAGTAAGAAAGAAGTAAGAAAGAAGTAAGAAAGAAGTAAGAAAGAAGTAAGAAGGAATGAAGAAAGAAGTAAGAAAGAACTAAGAAAGAAGTAAGAAAGAAGTAAGAAAGAAAGAAGTAATAAAGAAGTAAGAAAGAAGTAAGAAAGAAGTAAGAAAGAAGAAAAAAGAAGTTAGAAAGAAGTAAGAAAGAAGTAAGAAAGAAGTAAGAAAGAAGTATGAAAGAAGTAAGAAAGAAGAAAGAAAGAAGAAAGAAGAAAGAAAGAAGTAAGAAAGAAGTAAGAAAGAAGTAAGAAAGAAGTAAGAAAGAAGTAAGAAGGAATGAAGAAAGAAGTAAGAAAGAAGTAAGAAGGAATGAAGAAAGAAGTAAGAAAGAAGTAAGAAAGAAGTACGAAAGAAGTAAGAAAGAAGTAAGAAAGAAGAAAGAAAGAAGTAAGAAAGAAGTGAGAAAGAAAGAAGAAAGAAGTAAGAAAGAAGTAAGAAAGAAGTAAGAAAGAAGAAAAAAGATGTTAGAAAGAAGTAATAAAGAATTAAGAAAGAAGTAAGAAAGAAAGAAGTAAGAAAGAAGTAAGAAAGAAGTAAGAAAGAAGATTGAAAGAAGGAAGAAGGAATGAAGAAAGAAGTAAGAAAGAAGTAAGAAAGAAAGAAGAAAGAAGTAAGAAAGAAGTAAGAAAGAAGTAAGAAAGAAGTAAGAAAGAAGAAAAAAGAAGTTAGAAAGAAGTAATAAAGAATTAAGAAAGAAGTAAGAAAGAAAGAAGTAAGAAAGAAGTAAGAAAGAAGTAAGAAAGAAGTAAGAAAGAAGTAAGAAGGAATGAAGAAAGAAGTAGGAAAGTAGTAAGAAAGAAGTAAGAAAGATGTAAGAAAGAAAGAAGAAAGAAGTAAGGAATAAGAAAGAAAGAAGTATGAAAGAAGTAAGAAAGAAGCAAGAAAGAAAGAAGTAAGAAGGAAGTAAGAAAGAAGTTAGAAAGAAGTAAGAAAGAAGTAAGAAAGAAGTTAGAAAGAAGTAAGAAATAAGTAAGAAAGAAGTAAGAAAGAAGTAACAAATAAGTAAGAAAGAAAGACGTAAGAAAGAATTAAGAAAGAAGTAAGAAAGAAGTAAGAAGAAAGAAAGAAGTAAGAAAGAAGTAAGAAAGAAGTAAGAAAGAAGTTAGAAAGAAGCAAGAAAGAAGTAAGAAAGAAGTAAGAATGAAAGAAGAAAGAAGTAAGAAAGAAGTATGAAAGAAGTAAGAAAGAATTAAGAAAGAAAGAAGAAAGAAAGAAGTAAGAAAGAAGTAAGAAAGAAGTTAGAAACAAGTAAGAAATAAGTAAGAAATAAGTAAGAATGAAGTAAGAAAGAAGTAAGAAAGAAAGAAGTAAGAAAGAAGTAAGAAAGAAGTAAGAAAGAAGTAAGAAAGAAGAAAAAAGAAGTTAGAAAGAAGTAAGAAAGAAGTAAGAAGAAAGAAAGAAGTAAGAAAGAAGTAAGAAAGAAGTAAGAAAGAAGTAAGAAAGAAGTTAGAAAGAAGCAAGAAAGAAGTAAGAAAGAAGTAAGAAAGAAAGAGGAAAGAAGTAAGAAAGAAGTAAGAAAGAAGTAAGAAAGAAGTAAGAAAGAAGTAAGAAAGAAGTAATAAAGAAGTAAGAAAGAAGTAAGAAAGAAAGAAATAAGAAAGAAGAAAGAAAGAAATAATAAAGAAGTAAGAAAGAGGTAAGAAAGAAGTAAGAAAGAAGTAAGAAGGAATGAAGAAAGAAGTAAGAAAGAAGTAAGAAAGAAGAAAGAAAGAAGTAAGAAAGAAGTAAGAAAGAAGTAAGAAAGAAGTAAGAGAGAAAGAAGAAAAAAGTAAGAAAGAAGTAAGAAAGAAGTAAGAAAGAAGAAAAAAGAAGTTAGAAAGAAGTAAGAAAGCAGTAAGAAAGAAGTAAGAAAGAAGTAATAAAGAAGTAAGAAAGAAGTAAGAAAGAAAGAAGTAAGAAAGAAGAAAGAAAGAAATAATAAAAAAGTAAGAAAGAGGTAAGAAAGAAGTAAGAAAGAAGTAAGAAGGAATGAAGAAAGAAGTAAGAAAGAAGTAAGAAAGAAGTAAGAAAGAAGTAAGAAAGAAGTAAGAAAGAAGTAAGAAGGAATGAAGAAAGAAGTAAGAAAGAAGTAAGAAAGAAGTAAGAAAGAAGTAAGAAAGAAAGAAGTAATAAAGAAGTAAGAAAGAAGTAAGAAAGAAGTAAGAAAGAAGAAAAAAGAAGTTAGAAAGAAGTAAGAAAGAAGTAAGAAAGAAGTAAGAAAGAAGTATGAAAGAAGTAAGAAAGAAGAAAGAAAGAAGAAAGAAGAAAGAAAGAAGTAAGAAAGAAGAAAGAAAGAAGTAAGAAAGAAGTAAGAAGGAATGAAGAAAGAAGTAAGAAAGAAGTAAGAAGGAATGAAGAAAGAAGTAAGAAAGAAGTAAGAAAGAAGTACGAAAGAAGTAAGAAAGAAGTAAGAAAGAAGAAAGAAAGAAGTAAGAAAGAAGTAAGAAAGAAAGAAGAAAGAAGTAAGAAAGAAGTAAGAAAGAAGTAAGAAAGAAGAAAAAAGAAGTTAGAAAGAAGTAATAAAGAATTGAGAAAGAAGTAAGAAAGAAGTAAGAAGAAAGAAAGAAGTAAGAAAGAAGTAAGAAAGAAGTAAGAAAGAAGTTAGAAAGAAGCAAGAAAGAAGTAAGAAAGAAGTAAGAAAGAAAGAAGAAAGAAGTAAGAAAGAAGTAAGAAAGAAGTTAGAAACAATTAAGAAATAAGTAAGAAATAAGTAAGAAAGAAGTAAGAAAGAAGTAAGAAAGAAAGAAGTAAGAAAGAAGTAAGAAAGAAGAAAGAAGAAAAAAGAAGTTAGAAAGAAGTAAGAAAGAAGTAAGAAAGAAGTAAGAAAGAAGTATGAAAGAAGTAAGAAAGAAGAAAGAAAGAAGAAAGAAGAAAGAAAAAAGTAAGAAAGAAGTAAGAAAGAAGTAAGAAAAAAGTAAGAAGGAACGTAGAAAGAAGTAAGAAAGAAGTAGGAAAGAAGTTAGAAAGAAGTAAGAAAGAAGTAAGAAAGAAGTAAGAAAGAAGTAAGAAAGAAGTAAGAAAATAGAAGAAAGAAGTAAGAAAGAAGAAAGAATTATGAAAGAAGTAAGAAAGAAGTAAGAAAGAAAGAAGTAAGAAAGAAGTAAGAAAGAAGCAAGAAAGAAGTTAGAAAGAAGTAAGAAAGAAGTAAGAAAGAAGATAGAAAGAAGTAAGAAATAAGTAAGAAAGAAGTAAGAAAGAAGTAAGAAAGAAGTAAGAGAGAAAGAAGAAAAAAGTAAGAAAGAAGTAAGAAAGAGGAAAAAAGAAGTTAGAAAGAAGTAAGAGAGAAGTAAGAAAGAAGTAAGAAAGAAGAAAGAAAGAAGAAAGAAAGAAGAAAGAAAGAAGTAAGAAAGAAGTAAGAAAGAAGTAAGAAAGAAAGAAGAAAGAAGTAAGAAAGAAGTAAGAAAGAAGTAAGAAAGAAGAAAAAAGAAGTTAGAAAGAAGTAATAAAGAATTAAGAAAGAAGTAAGAAAGAAGTAAGAAGAAAGAAAGAAGTAAGAAAGAAGTAAGAAAGAAGTAAGAAAGAAGTTAGAAAGAAGCAAGAAAGAAGTAAGAAAGAAGTAAGAAAGAAAGAAGAAAGAAGTAAGAAAGAAGTAAGAAAGAAGTTAGAAACAAGTAAGAAATAAGTAAGAAATAAGTAAGAAAGAAGTAAGAAAGAAAGAAGTAAGAAAGAAGTAAGAAAGAAGAAAGAAGAAAAAAGAAGTTAGAAAGAAGTAAGAAAGAAGTAAGAAAGAAGTAAGAAAGAAGTATGAAAGAAGTAAGAAAGAAGAAAGAAAGAAGAAAGAAGAAAGAAAAAAGTAAGAAAGAAGTAAGAAAGAAGTAAGAAAAAAGTAAGAAGGAACGTAGAAAGAAGTAAGAAAGAAGTAGGAAAGAAGTTAGAAAGAAGTAAGAAAGAAGTAAGAAAGAAGTAAGAAAGAAGTAAGAAAGAAGTAAGAAAATAGAAGAAAGAAGTAAGAAAGAAGTAAGAAAGAAGTAAGAAAGAAGTAAGAAAGAAGTAAGAAAGAAAGAAGTAAGAAAGAAGTAAGAAAGAAGCAAGAAAGAAGTTAGAAAGAAGTAAGAAAGAAGTAAGAAAGAAGATAGAAAGAAGTAAGAAATAAGTAAGAAAGAAGTAAGAAAGAAGTAAGAAAGAAGTAAGAGAGAAAGAAGAAAAAAGTAAGAAAGAAGTAAGAAAGAGGAAAAAAGAAGTTAGAAAGAAGTAAGAG